>NC_036866.1:24060589-24071681 GCF_002910315.2 Salvelinus sp. IW2-2015 | reverse complement strand
TGGTTTCCGAAGGACAGGGAAAAAAAGGGAGAGGAAACATTTTAATGATGTCGAAAGCCCTGTATACTAAAAATCCTAATGAGGAATGATCAGACTCATTAGAAATTAATGGAACAGGTGGATTTCATTATAAAATTCATGAGAAACCCATTCTCTATCCAAATTGTACATTACTTTAGGAGATTATTATTATTTCCGTAGGGAGTTATAGAGTTGTAATTCTAAATTGATTAGTTATTCGAATTTGTTTATTTTTTATTTAACATGTTTTTTTTTTAATACGTGTTTAAAAGCGGAAAATTACAGTTCCCCGATGTCCTGGTCTTTGGGGTACTTATACAGTGGTACTGTATTCAGTGTATATATAGAAAGGAAAATATATGTTTAATAAGCGATGAACAGTTACTTCAAATGGATTGTGATATATGTATTGCTGATTTCATGTTGTGTTTTTTGTTTTGATATTAAATTTCCACCAGATTGGGATCCTAGAGTGGGAATTCTGGCGAGGGGTTTAGGGTGCTAACTTCATAATCAAATCAAATCAAATCAAATTTTAATTAGTCACATACACATGGTTAGCAGATGTTAATGCGAGTGTAGCGAAATGCTTGTGCTTCTAGTTCCGACAATGCAGTAATACAACAGTAATCTAACCTAACACAATTCCACAACTACTACCTACACACACACACAGTGTAAAGGGATAAAGAATATGTACATAAAGATATATGAATGAGTGGTGGTACGAACGGCATGGCAGATGCAGTAGATGGTATAGAGTACGGATATACATATGAGATGAATACTGTAAGGGTATGTAAACATAAAGTGGCATAGTTTAAAGTGGCTAGTGGTACATGTATTACATAAAGATGGCAAGATGCAGTAGATGATATAGAGTACAGTTATATACATATGAGATGGGTAATGTAGGTAATGTAAACATTGTATTAAGGTGCATTGTTTAAAGTGGCTAGTGGTACATTTTACATAATTTCCATCAATTCCATTTTTTAAAGTGGCTGGATGTTGAGTAGTAATGATTGGCAGCGGCCGCTAAATGTTTAGTGGTGGCTGTTTAACAGTCTGATGGCCTTGAGATAGAAGCGTGTTTTTCAGTTCTCGGTCTGCTCTTGATGCACCTGTACTGACCGTCGCCATTCTGGATGATAGCGGGGGTGAACAGGCAGTGGCTTGGGTGGTTGTTGTCCTTGATGATCTTTATGGCCTTCCTGTGACATCGGGGGTGTAGGTGTCTGGAGGGCAGGTAGTTTGCCCTGGTGATGCGTTCTGCAGACTCACTACCTCTGGGAGAGCCTTACGGTTGTGGGCGGAGCAGTTGCCGCAGTACAGGCGGTGATAACAGCCCGACAGGATGCTCTCGATTGTGCATCTGTAGAAGTTTGTGAGTGCTTTGGTGACAAGCGAATTTCTTCAGCCTCCTGAGGTTGAAGAGGCGCTGCTGCGCCTTCTTCAACAACGCTGTCTGTGGATGGGTGGACCAATTCAGTTTGTCCGTGATGTGTACAACCGAGGACTTAAAATTTCTCAACCTTCTCCACTACTTATGTCCGTAAACACACCAGCCAGCTGGTCTGCGCATGCTCTGAGGACGCGGCTGGGAATGCCGTCTGGGCCTGCAGCAATCTGGTAACTCTTCCGAGAGGTCGCCAGTAGAATAAGGGAGTAGGGGCTAATTTAGATAATGGTTTTAGCAGTAACAGTATGTTATGCTTTTTGACATTTGTTTTAGAGATGTTATTGAGAAAAGGTTAATGTCATAGTTCGTCATATAGTCAATGTTTGTCTGGTTTCCTGAAACAGAAATGTAATCAACTTAACTGTTGTATRATCTGTGCTTTTTTGAGGTTATCATGGAAGGTGATGTCAGATCGTGTATTAATGCATGGTAGGAATAATTTGACCATAGACAGTGTGTGTAAACCTCAAAGCCCTCCCTACCCGGCTGAAGAAAGAGCGACAAAGGTGTGCAATGAGAGACAGCAACTTTTACCACTCCTATCTGAGTCCCAGCCATAAACCAGGACCGGGGTGCTGAGAGCGCGTGTGGAGTGATTGTGGAGAGAGAACAAGCTCAGGTGAGAGACTCGTGTATGTGGGAGGAATGGAAATATCTACTTGGATATTAAAATCGGGACATTATTAAGGGCCATGAAATGTGACAGGCAAAAGTTACATGTGCCATTGGGAAAATGAACTGTAAACGATATCTGAAGAAGACATACTAGAATGATAAGTGCCGGGTGAAGGAAACGGGGGGTGGTGGTATATGCCCTGCTAACTATTTAGACTGAGAATGCATTGAGATACTGATCTTTCTTTACCAGGCCACCCATGACAGGAAAACAGGGACAAAGGGGGGCTGTAATGAGAAGAGTTATGACCGGCAATAAAAAGTTGTTTATAAATGTATGTTCTAACAGGGATGATGTGTGCTAAGTTGATGAACTGAAATTTGAGCCCTAGACTCAAAGTAAGCACTGAGGTCAGTCATTCTAAATTTGGGTTGGATCATTTATAAAATGTTTTAGCTGTGATTGGGATACAGCGAGAGAGAATTGCTAAAGCACGATGAGGGGTGGGCGCGCTGATAACATTTATTTGGCCGAGAGAGTCTCCAGAAACGTATCTCTAAGTGTCATCCTGAGGGGAGGTGGTTTGTTTGGGGGAATGACTGGATGATAGCTTGGGATGACCATGAAAGTTTTTTGTTCTTTTTTGTTTTACCCTGTATTCAGAATTTTTAGGTTACGTCACATCAATGAGTGGTGCTAAGTTATTAAACATGTACTTTATTTCTCTTTTCAAGTCAATATGTTTTTAGGTTTCGTGGAACATGAGGGTGTTCATTGTTCCAGAGGAGGGAATGATGTATATTGCCTAACTGATTTGAGAATGTGTTAGTATGTTTATAACTGTAGAAAATGCATTAGAAGTATAGTGTGTTATGGGTTAGGTGTAATGATAGAGGAGTATAGTGTGTTATGGGTTAGGTGTAATGATAGAGGAGTATAGTGTGTTATGGGTTTAGATGTATGATAATAAGTATAGTGGTGTTATGGGTTCTGTAGTGATATAGTATAGTGTTGTTATGGGTTGGATTTGTCGTGATACTAGTAAAGTGGTGTTATGGTTAGATGTAATGAGATAATAGTATAGTGTGTTTTGGGTTAGATGTAGTGATATAGTATAAGTGTGTTATGGGTTAGATGTATGATAGAGGAGTATAGTGTTGTTATGGGTTAGATGTATGATATAGGTAATGTGTGTTATGGGTTAGATGTAATGTATAAGTTTATAGTGTTTATGGGTTATTGTAATGATATACGTATAGTGTGTTATGGGTTAGAGTGTAGTGATATGATGAGTATAGTGGTGTTATGGGTTAGTGATGTAAGTTGAATAGAAGTTAGTGTGTTATGGGTTAGGTGTTGATATGTAATATTAGTGTGTTATGGGTTAGATGTACTGATAGAGGGTAGTAGTGTGTTATGGGGTTGTAGGATGGTATGATATGAGTGATAAGTGTGTTTGGGTTAGATGTAGGTTGTATGATAGAGGTACTAGTGTGAGTGTATGATGAGATTAGTGGCAGGATCGTTGATGGTCGGATATGATAGAATGCATAGTGTGCTTTATGGGTTAGGTGGATGATAGGTGATTGTGATTGTAGTATAGTGTGTTATGGGTTAAGATGTAATGTGATAGTAGTATAGTGTGTTATGGTTATGATGTAATGATATAGTATAGTGTGTTATGGTTAGATGTAGATGATGTATAGTGTGTTATGGGTTAGATGTATATATAGATAGTGTGTTTGGTTAGATGTAATGATAAGTATAGTGTGTTATGGGTTGATGTAATGATAGAGTATAGTGGTTATGTTAGATGTAGTGATTAGTTAGTGTTTATGGGTTAGATGTAATGATTATAGTGTGTTATGGTTAGATGTTAATGATAAGTATAGTGTGTTATGGGTTAGATGTATGATAAGTATAGTGTGTTATGGGTTAGATGTAAGATATAGTATAGTGTGTTATGGGTTAGATGTAATGAATAGTAAGTGTGTTTATGGGTTGAGTGTATGGATATAGTATAGTGTGTTATGGGTTAGATGTAAATGATATAGTATAGTGTGTGTTATGGGTTAGATGTAATGATATAGTAAGTGTGTTATGGGTTAGATGTAATGATAGGACGTATCATTATTAAATATTTAAATGTTAAAACATTCCACAGGATACTAGATCATAGGGGGAGAGCCGCACCTGTACACCGATTAGTTGAACATTACAACCTAGATCATGGAGAAGTAGAGAGAAATAGTGGCATTTCAGCACATATGGTAAACTTTCAGGACACCTGTGATCAGAGTTTTGCGTTAGGTTGGATATTATTCCAACTCATTTTTTGTTTTCTCTCAATTTCTAACAGCCGGACATGCTGACAGATTGAGTTCATGCAAGGAGGTATTTCTCAGGCAGTCGGCTTTAGGGACAGTAACTGAGGAGCTAGTAGGCAGTAACTGCAACGCTTTAGGAGAGAGGCTAGAAGTAACGAGGAGTGATCAGTAAACTGAAGGAGCTGTAGGGACATTGGCTTGGGACGTAACTGAAGGAGGCTGTAGGGACCAGTAACTGAAGGACTGTAGGAAGTACTGAAGGCGCTGTAGGGACAGTAACTGAGGAGCTGTGGGACAGTAATGAAGGAGCTGTAGGACAGTAACTGAAGGAGCTGTTAGGGACAGGAACTGAATGGAGCTGTAAGGGACAGTAACTGAAGGAGCTGTAGGGACAGTAACAGAAGGAGCTGTAGGGACAGTACATGAGGAAGCTGTGGGAAGTACTGAAGAGCTTAGACATAACGTAGGGAGTACAGTACATGAAGGAGCTGTAGGGACAGTACGTGGAGTCGTAGGGACAGTAACTGAAGGAGTGTAGGACAGTAACTGAAGGAGCTGTAGGGACAGTAACTGAAGGAGCTGTAGGGACAGTAACTGAAGGAGCTGTAGGGACAGTAACTGAAGGAGCAGTACTAGTAGCGTAGGATACTATATTGACAGCATGGAACTGGACTACTGCGCAAATGAGGGGTATTGTGAGACTATAGTCATGGGCCATGTTGGAAGTAGCAGTGGTTACTAAGTAGCATTGTTGGGATATCAGTTTATGACGACTCATGTCACATGGATTGGTAACTGGTAACTGGGGGACCGATGGGAGGACAGGGGATGCGGTTATTCAAATATCACAAATGATGTTGTCAGGAAATGACCCATGTGTTGCAGTGTGTAAATCCTCAGGTGAAAGCAGAGATATCCTCTCTCGCTCCTCTTCCTCTCTCTTCTCCTCTCTCTCTCTCTCTCTCTCTCTCTCTCTCTCTCTCTCTCTCTCTCTCTCTCTCTGCTCTCCTCTTCTCTCTCCTCTCTCTCTCTCTCTCTCTCTCTCTCTCTCTCCTCTCCTCTCTCTCTCTCTCTCTCTCTCTCTCTCTCTCTCCTCTCTCTCTCTCTCTCTCTCTCGCTCCGCTTCCTCTGTCATGGTGTCTTCACTCACCCATTATGCAGCTGTTCCTCACTTCACATGAGAACTATGCCACCCCCCAAGGAGAGACATGATGATTTTTACCACTGCAGGTACTGTACGGAGTAGTGTGGTGTCTCAAACCAATGCTTGTTCCAACACCCCCGCTGGTGTCTCTTGATGTACACTCAATCTCCAGAATTCAGCCCGTGCCCTTGGTTATCTCTGCTTCACCTGAGGATTTACACACTGCAACACATGGGTCATTTCCTGACAACATCATTTGGATATTTGAATAACCGCATCCCCTGTCCTCCATCGGTCCCCAGTTACCAGTTACCAATCATGTGACATGAGTCGTCATAAAACTGATATCCCAACAATGCTACTTAGTAACCACTGCTACTTCCAACATGGCCCATGACTATAGTCTCACAATACCCCTCATTTGCGCAGTAGTCCAGTTCCATGCTGTCAATATAGTATCCTACGCTACTAGTACTGCTCCTTCAGTTACTGTCCCTACAGCTCCTTCAGTTACTGTCCCTACAGCTCCTTCAGTTACTGTCCCTACAGCTCCTTCAGTTTACTGTTCCCTACTGCTCCTTCAGTTACTGTCCCTAACAGCGACTGCCGTGAGAATACTCCTGCAATGCAATCTGTCAATCTGTCGGCTGTCGGCGTGTTTAGAAATTGAGAAAACACAAATGAGTTGCGGGATAATATCCAATCTACAAAAACTCTGAAGTTCACAGGGTGTATCTGACAGTTACCCATAGTCGTCTGACATGCCGCTGGTATCTCTTCTACTTCACCATGATCAGGTATGTGTAATGTTCAACCTAAATCCCCAGATTTTGTGTACAGTTAGCGGTCGTCCCTCTTCTATGAGCTATCTCTTGTAACAACAGTACATCTCAGGAATGATACTCCTCTATCATTACACGCTAACCCATAACACACTATTACTCCTCTATCTTACATCTAACCATAAACACCACTATACTCCTCTACCATTACACCTAACATACACACTAATAACTCTCTATCATTACAATCTAACCCATAACAAAGCACTATACTCCTCTTCATTCACCGAACCCAAACCACACTATACCCTCTATCAATTACATTAACCCATAACACACTATACTGCCTCTAGCATGTACACCTATGCCCATAACACACCTACACTCCTCTATCATAACACCTAACCCATAACACACTATACTTCCTCTATCATTACACCTAACCGCTAACACACTATACTCCTCTATCATTACAGCCTAACCCATAACACACTATTACTCGCTCTACTTCATTACACTAACCATAACACAGCTATTAGCCTCCTCTATCATTACCACTAACCCATACACACTATACTGCCTCCCTTATCATTACAGCGCTAACCATAAGCTACACTATACTCCTCTCTCATTTACACCAACCCATAAACCACACTATACTCCTCTATCATTATACCTAACCATAACACACTATACTGCCTCTATCCTATTACAACCAACCCATATAACACACTATACTCTCTATCATTCAACCTAACCCATAACACCTATACGCTCTCTATCATTACAACCTAACCATAAACACACTATACTCTCGTATCAATTAGACACCTAACCATTACACACTATACTCCTCTATCATTACACCTAACCCATAACACCTATACTTCTAATGCATTTTCTACACAGTTTATTGAACACATACTAACACAATTCTCAATCAGTTAGGCAATATACATCATTCCTCCCTGCGAACAATGAACACGCACTCCCAAATGGTTCCACGAAACCTAAAAACATATCGACTTGAAAAGAGAAATAAAGTACACTGTTTAATAACTTAGCACACTCATTGATGTACGTAACCTAAAAATTCTGAATACAGGGTAAAACAAAAAGAACAACAACACTTTTCATGTCATCCCAACGCTATCATCCAGTCATTCCCCCAAACAAATCACCTCCCCTCAGGATGACACTTTAGATAGACGTTTCGGGAGACTCGTCTCGGCCATAAATGTTATCACGCGCGCCCACCCCTTCATCGTGCTTAGCAATTCTCTCGCGCTGTATCCCCATCACACGCTAAAGACATTTTTATAAATGATCCAGACCCAAATGTAGAAGAACTGACCTCAGTGCTTCACGTTGACGTCTAGCGGCTCAAATTCAGTTCATCAGCTATTTAGCACACATCATTCCCTGGTTAGAACATACATTTATAAACAACCTTTTTATTGGCGGTCATCAATCTTCTCCATTAACAGCCCCCCTGGTTGTCCACTGTTTTTCCTGTCATGGGTGGCCTGGTAAAGAAAGATCAGTCATCTCAATGCATTCTCAGTCTAAATAGTTAGTCAGGCATATACCGACCACCCCCGTTTCTTTCACCGGGCACTGTATCATTCTGTAGTCTTCTTTCAGATATCGTTACAGTTTCATGTTTCCCCAATGGCACATGAACTATTTGCCTGTCACATTTCATGGCCCTTAATAATGTTCCGCTTTTCAATATCCAGTAGATATTTCCAATCCTCCCACATACACGAGTTCTCACCTGAGTTGTTCTCTCTCCACAATCACTCCACACGCGCTCTCAGCACCCCGGTCCTGGTTTTGGCTGGGACCCAGAATAGGAGTGGTAAAAGTGCTGTTCTCAATTGCACACTTTGTTCGCTCTTTCTTCAGCCGGGTAGGAGGGCTTTGAGGTTTACACCACTGTCTATGGTCAAATTATCTCTACCATGCATTAATACACGATCGACATCACCTTCCATGATAACCTCAAAAAAAGCAACAGAATTATACAACAGTTACAGTTTGAGTACATTCTGTTTCAGGAAACCAGACAACATTGACTATTTGACGAACTATGACATTAACCTTTTCTCAATAACATCTCTAAAACAAATGTCAAAAAAGCTAACAATACTGTTTACTGCCTAAATACCATTATCTAAATTAGCCCCTACTCCCTATTCTATCTAAGCTGGCGACCTCTCGGAAGAGTTACGCAGATTGCTGCAGCCAGACGGCATTCCAGCCGCGTCCTCAGAGCCATGCGCAGACCACTGAGCTGGCTGGTTGTGTACGGACATATCAATCAATCCTATCCAGTCTGCTGTCCACATGCTTCAAGAGGGCCACCATTGTTCTGTTCCCCAGAAAAGCTAAGGTTAACTGGAGGCTAAACGGACTACCGCCCCGTAGCACTCACTTCCGTCATTTCATGAAGTAGCTTTGAGAGACTAGTTCAAGGACCATATCACCTCCACCCTACCGGACACACCTAGACCCACTCCAATTTGCTTACCGACCCATAGGTCCACAGACGGACGCAAATCGCAACCACACGAACTGCACACTGCCCTAACCATCTGCGACAAGAGGAATACCCATGTGAGAATGCTGTCAATCGATTATCAGCTCAGCATTTACACCATAGTACCCTCCAAACTCTCATCAAGCTCGAGACCCTGGGTCTCGTGACCGCCGCCCTGTGCAACTGGGTCCTCGGACTTCCTGACGGGCCCGCCCCAGGTGGGAGGTAGGTAACACATCTCCACCGCTTGATTACCTACACTGGGGCCCCACAAGGGGTGCGTCTGAGCCTCTCCTGTACTCCCTGTTCACCCACGACTGCGTGGGCCATGCACGCCTCCAACTCAATCATCAAGTTTGCAGATGACACTACAGTGGAGGCTTGATTACCAAAACGAACGAGACGGCCTACAGGGAGGAGTGTGAGGCCCTCGAGTGTGTGTGTCAGGAAAATTAACCTCACACTCAACGTCAACAAAACAAGGAGATGATTGTGGCGAACTTCAGGAAACAGCAGAGGACACCCCCCTATCCCATCGACGGGTTCAGTAGTGGAGAAGGTGGAAAGTTTTAAGTTCCTCGGTAACACTCACGACAAACTGAATTTGTCCACCCACACAGACAGCGTTGTGAAGACAGGCGCAGCAGCGCCTCTTCAACGCCACGGAGGCTGAAGAAATTCGGCTTGTCAACCAAAAGCCACTCACAAACTTCTACAGATGCACAATCGAGAGCATCCTGTGGGCTGCTATCACGCCTGTACAGGAACTGCTCCGCCACAACCGTAGAGGCTTCTCCAGAGGGTAGTGAGGTCTGCAGAACGCATCACCAGGGGCAAACTACCTCCTCTCCAGGAACACCTACCACCACCCGATGTCACCAGGAAGGCCATAAAGATCATAAAAAAAAAAAAAAAAAAAAAAAAAAAAAAAAAAAAAAAAAAAAAAAAAACAAAAAAAAAAAAAAAAAAAAAAAAAAAAAAAAAAAAAAAAAAAAAAAAAAAAAAAAAACAAAAAAAAAAAAAAAAAAAAAAAAAAAAAAAAAAAAAAAAAAAAAAAAAAAAAAAAAAAAAAAAAAAAAAAAAAAAAAAAAAAACAAAAGGACAACAACCACCAAGCCACTGCCTGTTACCCGCGCTATCATCCAGGAAGGCGAGGTCAGTACAGGTGCATCTAAAGCAGGGACCGAGAGATGAAACACACTTCTATCTCAAGGCATCAGACTGTTAAACAGCCACCACTAACATTTAGCGGCGCTGCCAACATACTGAGACTCAACTCAGCCACTTTAAAATGGGAATTGAATGGAAATTCATGTTAAAACATGTACCTAGCACTTTAAACATGCCACTTAATACAATGTTTACACTACCCTACATTAACCATTCTCATATGTATATACGACTCTATATCATCTACTGCATCCTTGCCATATCTTTAATGTAATACATGTCACCACTAGCCACTTTAAACTATGCCACTTTATGTTTAACATACCCACAGTACTCATCTCATTATGTATAATCCGTAGCTTCTAATACCATCTACTGCATCTCCATGCCGTTCTGCTACCACCACTCATTCATATATCTTTTTATGTTACATATTCTTTATCTCCTTTACACTTGTGTGTTGTGTTAAGGTTATGTAGTTGTGGAATTGTTAGTTAGATACTTGGTTATGTACGTGCTTGTCCGGAACTAGAAGCACAAGCATTTCCGCTACACTCGCATTAACATCTCTGCTAACCTGTGTATGTGACTAATAAAATTTTGATTTGATTTGATTTGATTATGAAGTTAGCACCCTAACCCCTCGCAGAATTCCCACTCCTAGGATCCCATCTGGTGAAATTTATATTCAAAAACAAACCACAACATGAAATCATGCAATTACATATATCACAATCCATTTGAAGTAACTGTCATCGCGCTTATTAACATATTATTTTCCTTCATACTATACACTGAATACAACCACTGTATAAGTACCCAAAGACCAGGACATCGGGGAACTGTTATTTTCGCTTTTAAAACACGTGATTACCAAAAAAAAACATGTTAAATAAAAAAACTAAACAATTCGAATAACAACATAACTCAATTTAGAATTACAACCTCTATAACTCTCCTAGGAAATAATAATTACGATCTCCTAAAGTAATGGTACAATTGGAGAGAGAATGTGTTTTCTCATGAAT
>NC_036866.1:23942517-24060564 GCF_002910315.2 Salvelinus sp. IW2-2015 | reverse complement strand
AGAGAGAGAGAGAGAGAGAGAGAGAGAGAGAGAGAGAGAGAGAGAGAGAGACTAGATTCCACTGTAAGACATACAGAGGGTTGGATCTGGGTGCTACTTTTCACATCATAGTTGGGTTGGGTTTGCTGCTTTATTGGTTAATGCATCATATGATAGAGGATAGAGGGGTAATTTTACTCTRAACAAAATGTTGAAGGCATTGATGTGAAAGCATATACAKTGCTGATTTACCTCAAGAGGATGTAATGTTGATGAGGGATACACACTTGCATATCAGGTAACGTGCCTATCTGGTGAAATGGAGGAGATGGGGAACAAAGTGAAAATGACATGACTTGGGAACACCTCTCGGAACCTGGGGCCGAAAGGGAAAGACTGGGCGAAAACACGAAGAAGCTTTGTAGAGCTTTCATTTTTGTGGAACCCAGCAGGAAAGTATCCTGGATATATATAATTATGCATAGCTTATCACATCGTTAAAACTGTTATATTTTGTGTATTTTTGTTGCTTTCCAAGTCTTGTGCTATTACTCTCTTGTGAACCAGAAGGGGAAAGTGGAGAAACTAAAAGCTGCTCCATCTGCCATAGAACGAGACAGCAGATTCAGCTGGAATGGCATTTTGCTGTGTGATCATAGTACAGAGGCTATAAGTCTCTGAACTTGTAAACCTCACGGTGACTGTTTGTTCATTGTTTGTTCATTTGTTTGTTTGTTCAATTCATGTTTTATAATCATTTGTTCGTTTTTTTAATTCATGTTTTATTATCATTGTTTATCAATTTATTAGTAATTTCCAAGTTTAGATGAATTGAACATTAAGATGCTATTGTTCAAGAGGAGGGACTGTTGGATTCGACATTTTGAACATTGAGATATCAAATAAATGATAGAGAAGAAGCATAGAATATTAGGAGTGAAAGAGACTGGGTTTCATGTTAGAAGTTAATGGATCTCTGTAGAAAAACAGATGGCTTTGGAATGTGTTGGGTGGACGGGAGGAGAGCAACGTGTTGATATAGGGGAGACAGATGGACATCTGTGGATTAGGTGAAGGAGGGGTTGAGGTCAGAAGGTGAGGTCAGATCCCCTGAAGGGAGTAATAAGGGTTTAGTATCCTGTTACTCTTTCCTGTAGAACCAGATATATATATCTGTGATGGGAGAAATGTTGGGTTGTCTGAATTACAGCTGTACAGAACCTCTGGGAAGAATTGAACTTGGTTAAAGCTTCTCTAGTGTCCGTGAGTTATTTACTCAGAAAAATAAGAACCTAACACTACCAATGAGTAACATATGAGGAATCCCCMAAAAATTGTCAAAAGCCACCCACGCTTAGCTTCACACTACTTGTCAAACATAGAAAACTGATACTGTATACTGGTTGTTGGGGTGGGATTGGATTGGCATGAGTTGTGGGGGGTTCGTGGTTGGCTTTTGACAATGTTTTTTATTCCTCATGTCTTACATATTGGTAGAAATTATTTTGGTCCACATCAGATGTTGGGTACTATATTTAATTAATATTATCTGAATCCTATGAATAAAAATGGCCAATTTGGGTGCAATCAAATAGGTTACATAGTTACGTTTCTACAAAATAATGTTTCAGGAATGCCAATCTTACCTGTTTCTAACTACAGAAACAATTTCATAACAATCTGGGATGGTGGTGTCATGGCTTGCTGAAATGACATGGATCGACTCACATGTCTCAAATGCGTAATATCAGGTTATTTTGAGGAAGTCATTGTATACAATTACCTAGGAGACTGTGAGGAAGCCAGCGGGGGAAACACACTGTCACATCTGCTCCTGCCACACCCCCTAGTGGACATCCGGTGTCTCCTTGACCTGCAGCCATTCCCCCAGTACACTCCCTTTCCCTCTCCCTCTCCCTCTCCTTCWCCTTCTCCTTCTCCTTCTCCTTCTCCTTCTCCTTCTCCTTCTCCTTCTCCTTCTCCTTCTCCTTCTCCTTCTCCTTCTCCTTCTCCTTCTCCTTCTCCTTCTCCTTCTCCTTCTCCTTCTCCTTCTCCTTCTCCCTCTCTGTGTCTGTGTGTGTGTGTGTGTGTGTGATTGTGTGGTTGGAGACAGGTGTGCTGGAGTCAGAGCAGATCCCCACCAGCTGCTACCCGTTCCATAATCAATACCTCTACAAATACTCAGTCCTGCCACTTCCACTCTGCCAGATCGTAATCTCCGTTCATTTTGCCGCTCTGACTCTGGTTCCTGTCTCCTGTTCCACATCTCACCACCCTGCTACCCTGTTTTGGATTCAGCTCACCACCACTCCCTTGGATTCCCCTCCGGACCTGTTTACCCTGTCCCAACCCAGCTCACTCCAACCTCAGCCTCCACATCTGGTTTCCTACAACTCATCCGAGCTTCCCTGGATCTGCACTCCATCTCTCCCTGTGTTACAATAAATACCTGGGTTCATTCATCCCTGTTTCCTGGTCTGAGTCTGCTCTTGGGTTCCCCTGTGCTGCTCCACCTAACACACACAGATCTTGTCATGAATTCAAACTACCTATTAAATAATCCTTTTAGTAGACAATAAGCAAAAAAGTAATGATTCAGATGAAAGGGATTAGATATAGTTGTAATTACTTGGATAAATTGCTGAAATCTGTCAGATGTTTACAGCAATGTGTCAGTCAGGGCATGATATACATTTTTTTACTTGTTTTTGACCATGTCTSGTTGCTTGAAACAAGGTATTTTGACCTCTCCCGGTTTAGTCTGTGGTGTGTGACAAATTCAAGCTGAGTCACATTTTTSAACTGAACTTAGTATTGTCTCATGAGTGCTGATCGTGTTGTTTAGACTTCCAATGTTTTTGTTTCCAGGAATGAAAGTGTATCTGTAAAGTGAGGAGAGATTAGGGTGTGCAGTTTCTTGGAAAAGCCTGCATGTGCACGTCCTTACTAAGAACAGATCTCCAGAGAGCTAGCCATGTGGAACAAGGRCATCTATGGCATCTACAGTGTGTGGTGTTAAACAAACTGAAAGCCAACTGCTCATGCACACTAACTTGTTTTTGGGATTGATGTTCATAGTCACATACTCACATATCTCTCTCAAATGTAGTAGTTACATTTTTAAAATAAAAAATACATTCCCYGTTTGTCTTTTTGGTAGCAATTTCCCTCTTACAGTACTACATATCCAGGCTGGTGCATAAAGCAGTGAATAACACCAGAGTCCTGCTGAGGCATGGTCTTCAGGGGGTCAGGGAATGTGACAGTGAGCTGTTGGGGCCACAGACAGATCCAGGTCTGCGTCATTAACCCCTGGCATGTTCCTGTTTGGTATCCTTACACATCCAGACAGATAGGGGATACCAAGGGGTCTGGCACCAGTTTACCTGCCGTGCAGCCTCCCAGGCTGGTGTCTTTCTGTCTGTCTGCACATGGGCCGGTCCCCTGGGAGTCCTCTGGGCTGAGGTGTGAGGGAAGCTTGCTTGTCTGGAGGGTCAGACCAAGTTCAGTAGAACACTGCACACAACAGTAGTGAACTGGAGGATTTCCAGGGGAGAACAGTATCCTGGTTGGAACAGGTCTGTTTGTATAAGGCCAAACACATCTGTGGGAATAACAATGTTTTAGTTACAATGGTTAATACATGTTTTTGAAATGCTAGTAACTAACATATACTAGTTGTATAGTCTGACATGCATACAGAACAATCCTCAAAACCATCAATAAGTCTCCAATGTTGTATCATGGTATTGTTTTCTTTGGACACAGATTCCAGGGTTATCCTCCTACAAGGGTTCCGAGCCTGGCTGCAGTGCTGGGGATGAGGAGGACGGGGAGCCCAAGATCTCTGATGAGGCCCGGCTCCTCAAGCAGAGTGTCCTGTGGCAGATCCCCCAGCAGCAGAGGATGATACTGGGCCAGTCCTACAACTCTGTCATCCCCCAGCACATCCCACGGAGAGGAGAGATCGCTATGAGGTCCCACAACTCCTTATGCTCTGTGCATACCAGCCACTACAGCCCCACCACTAAATACGTTGTCACTGTGGAGCCCATTCAGAAGGATACAACTCAAATGCATGACGAATGCATGACTAGCCGTGTCAACTAGCAGCAATGTAATAAGCTTACAACAATGCTGTGATTCAACCATTGCAACAGTATTTGTAGAGCTTTATTCAAAAATTGTAATCAGGTGTGTTGAAGGCCCTTGAGTAAGACTTGCTGTACCAGTCAAAGGTTTGGACACACCTACTCATTCAAGGGTTTTCTTTATTTTTACTATTTTCTACATTGTATAATAATAGTGAAGACATCAAAACTATGAAATAACACATGGAATCATGTAGTAACCAAAAAAGTGTTAAACAAATCAAAATATATTTTATATGTGAGATTCTTCAAAGTAGCCACCCTTTGCCTTGATGACAGTTTTGCACACTCTTGGCATTCTCTAAACCAGCTTCACCTGGAATACTTTTCCAACAGTCTCGAAGGAGTTCCCGCATATGCTAAGTTGTTGTTGGCTGCTTTTCCTTCACTCTGTGGTCCAACTCATCCCAAACCATTTCAATTGGGTTGAGGTCRGGTGATTGTGGAGGCCAGGTCATCTGATGCAGCACTCCATCACTCTCCTTTGTGGTCAAATAGCCCTTACACAGCCTGGAGGTGTGTTGTGTCATCGTTCTGTTGAAAAATGAATGATAGTCCCACTAAGCACAAAGCAGATAGGATGGTGTATCGCTGCAGAGTGCTGTGGTAGACATGCTGGTTAAGTGTGCCTTGAATTGTAAATACATCACAGAAAGTGTCACCAGCAAAGCACCCCCACACCATCACACGTCCATGCTTCACGGTGGGAACCACACATGTGGAGATCATCCGTTTACCTACTCTGCGTCTCACAAAGACATGGCGGTTCGAATCAAAAATCTCCAATTTGAACTCATCAGCCCAAAGGATAGATTTCCTCCAGTCTAATGTCCATTGCCCATGTTTCTTGGCCCAAGCAAGTCTCTTTTTSTTATTGGTGTCCTTTAGTAGTGGTTTCTTTGCAGCAATTCAACCATGAACGCCTGATTCAAGCAGTCTCCCCTGAACAGTTGATGTTGAGATGTGTCTGTTAATTAAACTCTGTGAAGCATTTATTTGGGCTGAAATCTGAGGTGCAGTTAACTCTAATGAACTTATCCTCTGCAGGGTCTTCCTTTCCTGTGGCGGTCCTCATGAGAGACAGTTTCATCATAGCGCTTGATGGTTTTTGCGACTGCACTTGAAGAAACTTTCAAAGTTCTTGAAATTTTCAGCATTGACTGACCTTCATGTCTTAAAGTAATGATGGACTTTTGTTTCTCTTTGCTTATTTGAGTTGTTCTTGCCATAATATAAAATTAACTCTGTATACCACCCMTACCTTGCCACAACACAACTGATTTTCTCTAACGTATTAAGAAGGAAAGAAATTCCACAAATGAACTTTTAACAAGGCACACCTGTTAAACTTCTTATGGCTGGGGGCAGTATTGAGTAGCTTGGATGAATAAGGTGCCCAGAGTAAACTGCCTGCTACTCAGTCCCAGAAGCTAAGATATGCATAGTATTAGTATATTTGGATGGAAGACACTCTGAAGTTTCTAAAACTGTTTGAATGATGTCTGTGACTATAACAGAACTCATATGGCAGGCAGAAAACTAAGAAAATATCCAACAAGGAAGTTGGAAATCTGAGGTTTGTAGTTTATCAACTCATCACCTATCGAATATACAGTGATACAGGATAATGGTCATATTGCACTTCCTAAGGCTTCCACTAGATGTCAACAGTCTCTAGAACCGTGTTTGATGCTTCTACTGTGAAGGAGGGGGAATGAAGGCTCTTTGAGTCAGGTGTCTGGCAGAGTGCCATGAGCTGACCAGGCGCGTTCACGTGAGAGTTAGCTTGCGTTCCATTGCATTTCTGAAGACAGGAATTCTCCAGTTGAAAAATTATTGAAGATGTATGATAAAAACATCCTAAAGATTGATTCTATGCATCGTTTCACATGTTTCTACGGACTGTAACGGAACATTTGGACTTTTCGTCTGCTCGCGCCTCATGAATTTGGATTACTGGGCTAAACGCGTGAACAAAAAGGAGGTATTTGGACATAAATTATGTACTTTATCGAACAAATCAAACATTTATTGTGGAACTGGGATTCCTGGGAGTGCATTCTGATGAAGATCATCAAAGGTAAGTGAATATTTATAACGTTATTTCTGACTTCTGTTGACTCCAACGTGGTTTGTTGTCTGAGCGCTGTACTCAGATTATTGCATGGTTTGCTTTTTCCGTGATTTAAAAAAAATCTGACACAGCAGTTGCATTAAGGAGAAGTATATCTCTAACTCTGTGCATAACACTTGTATCTTATATTAAAGTTTATGATGACTATTTCTGTAAATTGATGTGGCTCTCTGCAAAATCACCAGATGTTTTGGAAGCAAAACATTACTGAACGTAACGCGCCAATATAAACTGAGATTTTTGGATATACATATGCACTTTATCAAACAAAACATACATGTATTGTGTGACATGAAGTCCTATGAGTGTCATCTGATGAAGATCATCAAAGGTTAGTGATTAATTTTATCTCTATTTCTGCTTTTTGTGACTCCTCTCTTTGGCTGGAAAAATGGCTGTGTTTTTCTGTGACTAGGTACTGACCTAACATAATCGTTTGGTGTGCTTTCGTCGTAAAGCATTTTTGAAATCGGACACTGTGGTGGGATTAACAACAAGTGTATCTTTAAAATGGTGTGACATACTTGTATGTTTGAGGAATTTTAATTATGAGATTTCAGTTGTTTGAATTTGGCGCCCTGCACTTTCACTGGCTGTTGTCAAATCGATCCCGTTAATGGGATCTTAGCCGATCTCAGCCATAAGAGAGATTGAAAGTTAATTGAAATGCATTCCAGATGACTACCTCACAAAGCTGGTTGAGAGAATGCCAAGAGTGTGCAAAGCTGTCATCAAGGCAAAGGGTGGCTACTTTGAAGAGTCTCAAATATAAAATATATTTTCTTTTGTTTAACACTTTTTTGGTTACTACATGATTCCATATGTGTTATTTCATAGTTTGATGTCTTCACTATTATTCTACAATGTAGAAAATAGTAAAACATTTACCAAAACCTTTGAATGAGTAGGTGTGTCCCAACTTTTAACTGGTTGGTACTGTATATAATGCGTGTGTCTTTGTGATATGGCAAACATAATAAGACGAGGGCCAAGGCTTTGTTTGAAAGAATGCCTCCTATTCTGTTGTCAAATACCCAATAGAAGACATAAAAGCATGTCTGAAATAATGTGACTGTGCTCATTAGCTTTGCCAATAACCTAGCTGAATCATTAAGAACAGACAGATCAATGAAGTGACGCCTTGATCCTGTCCAGAGTGAGCTCTGTGTCTTTACCGCTGTCATTAGAGGGATTCATAAATTGGATTTGAGAAAAAAATCTGACTCTGGGGATCCATCTTTCCTTCTTACTACCTACCATGGGAAAATGTTGAACAAAAGACTGTCTTGAAGAAATAACCCACATTTTTCACGATGAGGGACATGCATGAAATGAAATATGACACTTTCATTACTGTTTCTTAATTGCATGTGTCTATGTTTACATATCCTCACTTCACTTTAAATCCTTACTTGCCTTGAACTGGTGGGATGATTAACGGAACAGTTATATTTGTTCCATCTGCCATGTTCTGCTCATTATTCTGTCTGGGGTAGACTGGAATTTTCTCATCAACAGGGTCAAATATTCCTACATGTCCTTATATTCAGAGGATGTCGTTTCTTGACAAGTGTTGACCGGTGATTTAGATTGTAGCTAAAGCTGCTACTGTATTGGTTGCTGTCGTTACAAGAAGAGTAATTTACAAACTATACTGCACAGTCAATATTTATTTCAGTATTCCCATACATACATTTAATAAGATGTCAATAAGATGAAGGTATAGGGGTTTTATTCAGCTCATAGCAATACATTTTTATTTTATTTATTCATTTATTTCATTATAGGAATATAAACATAAATGTATGCATATACTTGATAAACTTGATAAACACTTGAGATACATCACAATATTGTATTAATTTCCAGGAGCCTAGTCACTCATCTTGGTGACAAACAATATTGATATGAAAAGGGCTCACGTTGGTTTAAAAAAGTTATGTTTGTGTATGAAAGTAATTATTAAGTGTTTGCCCTGCAATAGTTGATAATGGGTTAAGGATAATAGTAATTTGATCAACTATAATTTAGCTCTTTATGAGCTAACTTTGGCACCTTTTACCAGACGGCCACAGAATGTCACTGGACTGGTCACTGGCCATGATATTCATATGCATTTCTTTGCAAAAGTATTCAGTGTAAAGAGCAGCTATTAGACAGTTAATTAAATGAGTTGTTTAATTGTAAATAATATACAAGATCTACAATCTCTGTGGAAAGTGTGCTCTCTCCAAGTCAATCCTGTCCTGCAGCAGTCAGCCACAACTATAGCAATAACTTTGGGTACTAGTCTCCATTTCCCAGTGGTGTTAAGTACTTATTAAGTAAAAATATGTTAAAGTACTACTTAAGTCGTTTTTTGGGGTATCTGTACTTTTACTATTTATATTTTTGACAATGTTTACTTTTACTTCACTACATTCCTAAAGAAAATAATGTAATTTTTACTCCATACATTTTTCCTGACATCCAAAATTACGCGTTACATTTTGAATGCTTATCAGGACAGGAAAATGGCCCAATTCACACACTTATCAAGAGAATATCCCTGGTCATCCCTACTGCCTCTGATCTGGCGGACTCCCTAAACACAAATGCTTCGTTTGTAAATGATGTCTGAGTGTTGGAGTGTGCCCCTGGCTATCCATAGGAAAAATATATAAATATTGTGCCGGCTGGTTTGCTAAATATAAGGAATGTAAATTAATATATAAGGAATGTACATTTACTTTTGATACTTAGGTATATTTAAAACTAAATAGTTTTAGACTTTTATTCAAGTAGTATTTTACTGGGTTACTTTCACTTTTACTTCAGTCATTTTCTATTAAGGTATCTTCACTTTTACTCAAGTATGACAATTGGGCACTTTTTCGATCACTGCCATTTATTTCCACACCTACAATGCCATCTTCCCCTGTTTCTGCCCTTCATTGTCGTGTCTTAGCCATAAGGCAGTCTCTGGATCCCTTTGTCACATACCAAGTCCTGTCCTGATGCCAGAGCACAGACATCATACAACAACTCATGTCAGACCTATGCATACATTGATTACAGTATACAATGTCTTCCTCCCTGTGCCATAGTCTCACAGCGAATCCGTCCGTCTCCTGGCAAAAACTGCAGACATGCTTTTCACAATGCCCTTAATTCCAGCTTGCTTCTTGATGGCAGACTTGGACTCCCATATCCTGTCTATTAGTCCGTGAAACACCATGAGGACACTGTGGTAGTTCTCAGCAGCTGAAACCTCATAGAACTGGCAGTCTATTGTCAGGGTTAGGATTCTGCCCTCCTCACTGAGGACTGTCCGTCTGTGATTCAGGTCCCTCTTGTTGTCTACGATCACCATGGGCACCTTGACCATTCCCTGGAAGTCCTTAATGGACTGGATCAGCTTGGTGACAGAGTTGAAGCTGGCCCTTTCACAGATGCTGTAGACCAGGACAAAACCGTTCGCCCACTGGACTTTCTTCTCATATGGGGAGGTCTCCATGGACAGATCCTGGAAAAGGTTACAAGATATACAATTTGTATAGGCTTGCTTGGAGCAAAGAGTGAAAGGTTATGTATTGGGAAAGGAAGAATCTTGGGATAAGTTAGTCAGTCCATGTAAGCCCTATTTCTCTGGGCCGATTGTGTCCAGTCATTGTGGTCGTGCATGGTGCTAGTAAAAGTGGACTCATTCATGCCAAAGATAACCAGGCGCTTCACTGCAGTATGGGAAAATGGCAGCATCATAAATCTGTGTCCACCATAAAGGCACATAAAGAAGCCTATGATTAACTGAAGTGCTCTGTATAAGATGCCAAATATACTGAATTCTTGCAGTCATTTCAAAGGACTGAATACAGTTTCAGACATCATGATGATGGCATATTATAACAGCAGGTTGGCGTGTCTTGACATGAGGCAGAACTGAGCGATTTTCCCTTAGATAAGTCAGCTGCAAAGTCAAATTTGGCTCTATTGTAAAAATGCATGAAACTAAGTTAGCTTTTTGACCTTCATTTAAGGTTAGGGTAAGSCATTAGGGTTAGTAGTGTGGTTAAGGTTAGGGTTAAGGTTAGGTTTAAATTCAGATTTTATGACTTTGTGGCAGTGCCCGCTATTGACCACTCTGCAGAGCTGCCTCTATAACAAGATTAATGATGAAAAACATTAACCTGCATTATAACAGATTGAATATTAACATTTCGTAATACCTGACAACATGGTGAATCACAGATGTTAAAAGTTATGTCCCTTCCATCCATGACAACATTGTGGCTGTAGATTGATTCTGAAAGCAATTAACAGACAAATATTAATTTAGTTGTACTGCATAGGCCTACAATAGTAAAATGTTAGCTTGATATTACAATATCTGGTGATGACAGACAAACAAAACTTACCAATGTTCCCATATTCTCCAATGAATCTTCTACTTAAAACGTGGACTGTCAGCGCTGTGAAACAATCATCATCATCATCCTACTAAGTATGTTGAGGAAAGGAATGGATCCAGTTAGAAATGCCAGAATGGTCCACTGACCATTGCACTGTAGACTTGAATACATTGCACAAACGATAAATAATGAGAGATTTGGTCTCACCAGATTTACCAACCCTGTCTTTCCCAATAACTACTACATTAGCATCCATTTTTAAAGCGTTGAGGCCTGTCATTATTCTTTCTTCTGTTTATTTGTCTGACTGGCTCAAGACCATCTGAGATGTTGAGTAGCAGAGAGGGGAGTGGTGCGCACACTTGTTAAGGGGGCGTGGAAATATACTATACCATTCCATTCTGGATTTTATTTAGCATAGCCTAAAGACCGAAGAAAACTATTGTCTTAGCGTAAAGAATATCTAAACCTAACCCGACTTTTGAATAACCAACACGTTTGCAGCACACGTATTTACAAAATATACCTCACATTATTTTTTAAAGTTTGTGGATATAATCATTGTATCTTCCAAATGGCAATTACGCATACGCATGAGGATAATGTCTGTTGAGGATTTGCATACAGTATTGGGGAAACTGTTGTTGTGCTTTACTATTGAGTGGTGTAAGATAAGGCCTGATTACTTTGCTACCAAAGATAATAATTCGTTTTTTAAGAACAACGTATAAACGTGTTTGCATGCAAAGGGGGAGTGGAAAYTAATATTTTGCAAGTGTGCGTAACTTATACAGTAGGCCTTCAAGATTTCATTTTATGGATACTGTACACTTACTATCTGAATATGATTACCTAAATGTAAATAATTGCGAAACGATTTTTTGTTTATATGTAACTAGCAGCAAACAACACAATGAAACTTTTGAGTCGTTTGTAAAAGCGACAGTACTATGTAACCAAACGTGTGCTGTGATATTACAACCAACCACTAGATGGTAGCAGAACATTTGATAATTTTGGCATCAACAGGTATGACTGTAGCCCACTAGATTTTGCCGCGACCTAACGAATGTTCTGGGAACTTTCACAGAACCAAGTTTGGTTTGCTGGAAACACACCTTTCAAAGATAACCTAAAGACATTACTGTGACTGACTTTTTTTCCCTTTTCTAAATGAAAAGTTGAGGTGAATTATTTGCCATCCTAATTTAGCAGGAGTGAATGATCGAAAATAGTTCAGAAGTAACCACAAGTTCAGTTGTGTTGCTGCTTTGTAATTGGAAGATATAGCTAATAGTGTGTTTTAATATACTTTAAATATATTTTGGTTTCACTTGAAAAGGGCATGAATTTTTCTTAGAATAATAACAGGGCTCCTCCTCACTGACTGCTTTATAACATAAGGAAAGAATGTTGAAATGTCAGGTTGTAAGAGAGGTTTAGATTAGGTTGAGATCTTTGGTAGCTCAAATCACAAGGCACACTGATAGTTTACTGCAGGCTGGCTGTATATACAATAATTCCATTATCAGAAAGCTGGTTAATGTGATATTAAGATACACTACATTACCAAAAGTATGTGGACATCTTCTCGTCAAACATCTCATTCCAAAATCATGGGCATTAATATGGAGTTGGTCCTCCCTTCGCTGCTATAACAGCCTCCAATCTTCTCTGAAGGCTTAACACTAGATGTTGGAACATTGTTGTGGGGATTTTCTTCCATTCAGCCACAAGAGCATTAGTGAGGTCGGGCGATTAGGCCTGGCTCGCAGTCGGCGTTCCAATTCTGCCAATGGTGTTCGATGGGGTTGAGGTCAGGGCTCTGTGCAGTCAAGTTCTTCCACACCGATCTTGACAAACCATTTCTGTATGGACCTCGCTTTGTGCACGGAGGCATTGTCATGCTGAAACAGGAAAGGGCCTTCCCCAAACTGTTGCCAAGTTTGGAAGCACAGAATCGTCTACAATATCATTGTATTCTGTAGCGTTAAGGGACCTATCCCGAACAAGGAAAAACAGCTCCAGACCATTATTCCTCCTCCACCAAACTTTATAGTTGGCACTATGCATTGGGGCAGGTGGCGTTCTCCAGGCGTCTGCCAAACCCAGATTCGTCAGTCGGACTGCCAGATGGTGAAGCGTGATACATTACTCCAGAGAACTTGTTTCCATGGCTCCAGAATCTAATGGCGGTGAGCTTTACACTACTCCAGCCGACGCTTGGCATTGCACATGTTAATCTTAGGCTTGTGTGTGACTGCTCGGCCATGGAACCCCGACGAACAGTTATTGCGCTGATGTTTCTTCCAGAGGCAGTTTGGAACTCGGTAGTGAGTGTTGCAACCGAGGACAGACTACACGCGTTAGGCGCTTTAGCACTCGGCGGCCCCGTTCTGTGAACCGTTGTTGCTCCTAGACGTTTCCACTTCACAACAACAGGACTTACAGTTGATCAGGGCAGCTCAAGCAGGGCAGAAGTTTGACGAACTGACTTGTTGAAAAGGTGGCATCCTATGACGGTGCCACGTTGAAAGTAACTGAGCTCTTCATTATGGCCATTCTACTGCCAATGTTTGTCTATGGAGATTGCATGGTGCTGTGCTCTATTTTATACACCTGTCAGCAATGGGTRTGGCTGAAATAGCCGAATCCACTAATTTGAAGCAGTGTCCACATACTTTTCTGTATATTGTATTTGGCTTTTTGTACATAGCAGTTATTTTATCTCTGCAAGTAGAATTGTACTCGGATGCATTTATTTCAAATCAAATTCAAATCAAATGTATTTATTTAGCCCTTCTTACATCAGCTGATATATCAAAGTGCTGTAGAGAAACCCAGCCTAAACCCCAAACAGCAAGCAATGCAGGTGTAGAAGCACGGTGGCTAGGAAAAACTCCCTAGAAAGGCCAAAACCTAGGAAGAAACCTAGAGAGGAACCAGGCTATGAGGGGCGGCCAGTCCTCTTCTGGCTGTGCCGGGTGGAGATTATAACAGAACATGGCCAAGATGTTCAAATGTTCATAAGATGACCAGCCATGGGGTCAAATAATAATAATCACAGTAGTTGTCGAGGGTGCAACAAGTCAGCACCTCAGGAGTAAATGTCAGTTGGCTTTTCATAGCCGATCATTGAGAATATCTCTACCGCTCCTGCTGTCTCTAGAGAGTTGAAAACAGCAGGTCTGGGACAGGTAGCACGTCCGGTGAACAGGTCAGGGTTCCATAGCCGCAGCAGAAACAGTTGAAACTGGAGCAGCAGCACGGCCAGGTGGCCTGGAACAGCAAGGTGTCATCCTGCCAGGTAGTCCTGAGGCATGGTCCTAGGGCTCAGGTCCTCCGAGAGAGAGAAAGAAAGAAAGAAGAGAGAAGTAGAGAGAGCATTACTTAGATGTACACAGGACACCGGATAAGATATTACAGACTAACCCTAGCCCCACGACACATAAACTACTGCAGCATAAATACTGGAGGCTGAGAAAGGAGGGTCAGGAGACACTGTGGCCCCATCCGATGATACCCCGGACAGGACCAAACAGGCAGGATATAACCCCACCCACTTTGCCAAAGCACAGCCCCCCACACCACAGAGGGATATCTTCAACCACCAACTTACCATCCTGAGACAAGCCGAGTATAGCCCACAAAGATCTCCGCCACGGCACAACCCAAGGGGGGGGCGCCAACCCAGACAGGAGACCACGTCAATGACTCAACCCACTCAAGTGACGCACCCCTCCTAGGGACGGCATGGAAGAGCACCAGTAAGCCAGTGACTCAGCCCCTGTAATAGGGTTCGAGGCAGAGAATCCCAGTGGAGAGAGGGGAACCGGCCAGGCAGAGACAGCAAGGGCGGTTCGTTGCTCCAGAGCCTTTCCGTTCACCTTCACACTCCTGGGCCAGACTACACTCAATCATATGGCCTACTGAAGAGATGAGTCTTCAGTAAAGACTTAAAGGTTGAGACCGAGTCTGCRTCTCTCACATGGGTAGGCAGACCATTCCATAAAAATGGAGCTCAATAGGAGAAAACCCTGCCTCCAGCTGTTTGCTTAGACATTCTAGGGACAATTAGGAGGCCTGCGTCTTGTGACTGTAGCGTACGTGTAGGTATGTATGGCAGGACCAAATCGGAAATATAGGTAGGAGCAAGCCCATGTAATGCTTTGTAGGTTAGCAGTAAAACCTTGAAATCAGCCCTTGCCTTAACAGGAAGCCAGTGTAGTATGGCATATGTCCCTTCCTTTTATTAGTGTAATGTAGAATGCCAATATTACAGATAAGATAGATGCTCTGACATAGTGAAAACGTCTGTATTATACATGTACATTTAGAAAAAAGTGTTGTCTTTGATAATATGCCAACATTTTATAAAGCAGATAAACATATTCATATGATCCTTGTAACATGTTTGAAATAAATGCACCATATTTGTCCATGCAAAGAAATCATTGTGGATCCCTTGAGATACAGCACCTTCGCATGACATACTGCTTATATAATAAAAGCTCTGCAAATTGTGACATGAAAGGGAACCTTGCTGAAAATAGGCCCCTTAATACAACTGCCTTGTACTTTGATAGGAATTGGAAGCTTGTTTGAAAAGGACATAGGCTAGCTGTATTAAATAGTCAAACATAATATGTAATATGCATTTGCAGAATTTTACTTTCTTCAGAACTGAAGTATCCACAGCTCTTGTCTTGGTATAGTTTTGATAGTTATTTAGAAATTAGGCCAACAGTCAATCAACACAGAGCATGTCATGAATAATTTATTTCAGGTAACTAAGAGCAACATGTTATGGTCTGGATCAAATGTATTTAGTTTGAAAAAAGATGTTGGAAATTAGATGATAGCCACCAGTCACCCTGCATACTGCCACAAAATAAATCAGAATACTTGAAAATATTAGCTCAATAAAAAATCTGATCGTACTCTGTGCACTTAAAAAGGCAAGGAGTACAGGCCTCCCGGGTGGTGCAGTGGTCTAGGGCACTGCATCGCAGCGCAAGCTGTGCCACCAGAGACTCTGGGTTCGCGCCCAGACTCTGTCGCAGCCGGCCGCGACCGGGAGGTCCGTGGGGCGACTCACAATTGGCCTAGCGTCGTCCAGGTTAGGGAGGGTTTGGCCGGTAGGGATATCCTTGTCTCATCGCGCACCAGCGACTCCTGTGGCGGGCCGGGCGCAGTGCACGCTAACCAAGGTAGCCAGGTGCACAGTGTTTCCTCTGACACATTGGTGTGGCTGGCTTCCGGGTTGGAGGCGTGCTGTGTTAAGAAGCAGTGCGGCTTGGTTGGTTGGGTTGGGTTGTGTTTCGGAGGACGCATCGACCTTCCTCTTTCCCGAGCCCGTACAAGATAGTAAATACTAACAATTGGATACCATGAAATTGGGGTAAAATGTATTAAAAAAWTAAAAAATAAAAAAGGCAACGAGTACAAATGGACACCAAAAATAGGATCCAAAAAATGTATATTATACGTACACAACTCTCGGGTATTTTATGAAMGAGTAATTTGGTTTATTGGACCTTACTGTAAATGCTGACGATTACCATTGAGAATTCAGTTGCCACTGTCTTCCCCCTGAAAACAATTATTTAATTTCTCATGCTGTCAGAAGCCATAACATAGTTATTATTATTGCACCTGTGTGTGAAATACAACACGGGTGTCAGAGGCACATTTGTTTCCCTGTCAGTGAAGTGATACATTCTTTCTCAGATGAAAAAGGGTCGTATTTAAGCGATAATGCCCAAGAAGCCAGTGTTTGGAGAATATATTGGCACGGGTGTTCCTGTTAGGCAAAGCGTTGCAATATATCCTCCAAACACCGGCTTTGAGGGCATTATCACTTTCATACAACGGGTTACCAACATATTCAAATAATGATTGACATATTTTCATATTTTATTTTTATGAATTTATTCATAATTCCACAAGATATAGTCCTGACACACATCTAGGATTGTTACACAAACAGACCGGTCATTCTTTCTATCGGTTCGGTTACTCTGTCTTTTTGTTCTGTATCTATGGACGCGACTCAGTCGTTCGTTCTAAATGTTCCATTGCCATACTGGCTGGAAACGTTCTTATCCCTTGCTTGCTAACTAGCCAGCTACGGCTAACGTTGTCTTGTCAAAAAGCCAGAATAACAGCAAAGTAGCTGCATTTGCATTTGTTTAAGCTGTTTTCTAGTGACATTTATTTGGATACATCCATAACATTGAGCTAATGAGGCAYAATTTTACCTGGCATAGAAAATGTGCTCACTTGTCAGGACACTGTTGTTCAGACAGAGAAGCTAGCCAACAACACAGCTAACACAATCACTTAACTGAAGCTGGAAAGACTGCAAACTAGATGCACTTTGTTTCATTTTACCTTTTTCAATTGACATTTTTTTGTATTTATCCGTAAAAAAGTATGTAGAAATGTTGCCTGCCTGTCTGTCTCGTCACGACTCCCGAAAGGTTCATTACTATGGGACAGCTGGAGATCAAATTTGAATATTGAAACAATGTTGCAAATGTCGGAGAGACAGACAGCAAGGTTTATGCAAATCTCCGCTGTTAAAAATTAAAGGTTTGTCTAAAAGAAATGTGAGATAATGTTTAGATGCTTTTTATAGTGGAGATCAAGTTTAGAAATAGCCTGGCTTGGCTGATGAGACAGTGGGTTGTGCAGTCAAAAGGAACAGAGTAAATAGGCATTTTAACGTCATAGATTTAGATTAGAGTCTGACAACATTATTGGCCTCTCATTGTCAATGCTGAATATTCTGTAGTCAGTGGACTTCTGTAGTCAGTGGGTATTGTGCAAATAAAAAATATAGAAAGTTACTATGATTGTGTAATGACTTTATAATAACAAACCCATTATTTTATGGATGTTTCCTGAAATAGATTTCCATAATTTTGCATGCCACAGTCCATTTAACTATGTACCCTGGGAGTCTTAGTCTATTTTTGTCAGATTTGTCTCTTGAAGTCAACTGAAGCACTTAAATGGCATAACGCTGATTATTCATTAGTGCGACAGTCATTAGGCACAGCCAAATGTGTTGGATGATGTGCAATGATTGGAATCTGTGTAGACAGCAAACTGAGGGTGAGGGAAAAGTGTAGAGGGAACTCGATTCATCTGCTGTATGGACAGTGGGTCTACAGTATATTCTCTGACCTGGGTGGCAGTGTTATTGTACGAACTGACACTGTCTCTAAATGTTAAAGTAGGCCTACAGTCTGTGGTGCTAAAATTGTTAATAGCAACTGCAGTTAACTGTAGATAACACAGGCCCAGAAATAACAAAGGAAAAACAGACCCTTGGTCATTAAATGTTGTATGACCCGTTTGAGAAAGCTATGTTGCAATAAAGACATGCATTTAATTTCAGATGGTAAATCCACTCTCAAAATTCCTCCCCTTACTTTAACAACACATTAAGAATGCTAAARGGGGTTTCGACCATGCGTTTCTTACTATTGTATTCCTTTTAGACAGGTTGTATTTGGAATGTAAAAGACAACCTATGGCAACATGGTAATTTAGCATAGGGAAACTGCACGTTGTAAGCATGAGCTAATAATTCATTCATTGCTGTAAGTGCTAATGGTCCCTTATAATTAACATTACTTTGGGCAGAGATTAAAACCTCTTAAGGAACGGACCCTTTTTTTCATTTTTTTTTGCCTAAAATGACATGCCCAAATCTAACTGCCTGTAGCTCAGGAACAGAAGCAAGGATATGCATATTCTTGATACCATTTGAAAGGAAACACTTTCAAGTTTGTGGAAATGTGAAATTAATGTAGGAGAATATAACACATTAGATCTGGTAAAAGATAATACAAAGAAAAAAACATGCACATTTATTTTTTATTTTTTCCTCATCTTTGAAATGCAAGAGAAAGGTAACCATGTATTATTCCAGGTTAGGCGCAATTTCTATTTTGGCCACTAGATGGCAGCAGTGAATGTGCAAGGTTTTAGACTGATCCAATAAACCATTGTTTTTCTGTTCAAAATGTTGTATCAAGTCTGCCCAAATGTGTCTAATTGGTTCATTGATACATTTTCAAGTTCATAACTGTGCACTCTCCTCAAACAATAACATGTTATTATTTCACTGTAATAGCTACTGTAAATTGGACAGTTAGATTAACAAGAATTTAAGCTTTCTGTCCATATAAGATATGTCTATGTCCYGGGAAATGTACTTGTTACTTACAACCTCATGCTAATCACATTAGCCTACGTTAGTTCAACCGTCACGCGGGGGGAGACCGATCCTGTAGAGGTTATTAAGGAAGTAGTACAGTATTTTTCTCTACTTCTCATTATTTCTGAGGTGACTGCTTTCAGCTAAAAGCTGAGAGAAGAGGTTGGTTGTCTCCTAAACAGAAGATTGGTTGCTTTAATGACATATTCAGTAGACCTACTGATTGTGGTTGGCTCTCTGTCCATGGGAAACTGCTGCTGCTGCTATTTTAGATTTCTGAACCAATGTACAGACGTACGGCTTAATAATACATTTATTTATATGTTAAATATTAAAATCAGTATGGTAATGTTTCTTTTTTCAGAGTTTTAAGAAATGTTGTCACATACAGTATGCAACTGTCAACAGTGAGCACATAGCCTACTTCCTACTCTCCATTGAAAATATGTKTTTAATGTAAAGCCGGTTGACCGGAAGCTCCCTCCGCTGTGTGTGTTCTTATGCAAATAAATCTTCTTATGGGCTTAGCTCACACTTACTTTACATGTTTGATAATTCCATTTACCCCTGATACAAGGGTGTGTTAAGAAACATAGAATGAAAAGGAAATGAAAGGCCTATAGTGGCAAGCAAGCCTGTATGAAATTTACATTGGATTTGTAATTCTCTCTGAAAAATCCTGCTGCAAATTAAAGAGACTAAAACTGAGCCAACTGCAGTTGTGATATGCTGCCATATTAATTTGTTATTGGTAAAGCCTTGGCTTCAACAAAACTATTTCACAGTCCTGATGTTCTTTTGAAACCAGGCAATGCTTATTCAGATATCCCACATTTAACTGCCATTGTAGGCTACTCACCTGACTGGCTGTGTCCAACTCATCCTGTAAGGACACTAGTGCAGAGACACCTGCAGGACATCTTACATTTACACAGACATTTCACTGAGAACAGTATTTTAGTAGTATAGTTATGTTCTGTCTTGCAAGTGATACTTTTGACGACAAAGGTTAGATATGCAAGAATCTGTAAAAATCTAGAATCTGTCAGAGTCCGGAACAGTGTGCTCTGTGGCTTTCTCTGTTGCCATAGATTAGATTGTATATTTTCATTGATGTTTTCAGCAGGGCTTCCTCGCCAGCTGAATTGCAGAAACCATTGATTTCTCTGAAATATCGCAATGCCTGTGCCTTTAAGATAAATATGTGGCTAGGGAAAGCAATGTGTTTGCCCGTCTTTACAAACTGATCAAACAGCTGCCATAATGGATGGTGCATTATGCTGAATTATTGGACATGCACTATTTCACGACTAGCCAGGACAACTGAGTGTGGCCCCCTGCTATACATCACACCTCTGCTCGGTCCCTGACTGCACTGTACACAGGCAGAGCCATAAACTAGAGGGAGTTCTTTATCACTGCAGCCCTGGCTAGTGTCATTTGTCCTCCTGAGAGGTGGGGCTTCAGACAGGCTGAGTGAATGACAGCCCCACAGATCCTCCCAGGCCACTGAAGGGACCTTGGCTAAGAGATACTCTGGTGACTGGCCTTCATCCATTCATAAGTCACAAGCTTCCCTCTTGATTTATGTCTTTAGGATAATTTATTAGGCATTTGAATCTCATATACTGTAGGCTTACATCTGATTCCTATCTGATTCTAGCTACAGGCTTCCTTCCCCGGCTGTATTGGAGTCTAGCCAACAGACTTGCTGTAAAACCTTCATGCAAAATGTCATTTTTGCTGTTTGTTTGGTGATACAACAAAATCAGAGTGCGCTTGAAGCCAAATATGTATCTTTGTAATTGTATTATTTCCTGATAAAGATGCTAAAATTGTTGGACTTAATTATGCAGTAAAGCATTATGTTGGAGTGCCTCTTCACAGACTTAAACCAAAGAACAGTTCTTCGGACCAGTTGCTACATTCATTTTTGGACTTATAAATTAATTATATTTACCCATAGACTATTGAAGAATATAACTTATACATTCCTCATGAGCTTAGCTCACCTGTCATACCTCATCAGAACCCCAAACATATACTCCAACGTGTATAAATAATGTAAATGTAAACAAACACTTTATAGCATCAAAACGTGGTTAAAACTATATTGTTGATCTCATGGATGGTCAGTTCTTRCATCCATAGTTCTGTCTATGAATTTGAGAATGGTTCCATTTCTCCAGGCCCATCCCTCAGCTTTTTACCAAAACAAGGGTCAGGGAGAACGCTTTCTAATTCTTTCTACTGCTGATTGCAGCTTTAAAGACATAATTCATCAGAGGCAGCTGATGCCTTCATTAGACAGCTGCAGTACATGCAGAGTTGGATGTAAGGGAGGGAAGAGGAGGCTATTTGCATGTCATTTCCCCATCAGGAAGGAAGCTCTCCCAACTGGCAACTTCAGGATTACAGGCTGAGCAGAAAGGACTGGACCACCCTGTCTTTTCATATGCAGCTGAAAATAAACTTCTGCTCCAAGAGGGGGGAGGAGACTCAGTATCTTCAGTGTGTAAATATGCTGTTCATGTGGCGATGAGTCTTTTATTATTTCTGCAAAACTCACACAGATGAGTCCACATAATATAATAGCTGAGGGATTCTGGTTGTGGGTAGGGTATTGGGTGATCTCAGAACCATCTACKTGATAGAATTAGGATGGTGATGGTAAAGCTATTGTAAAAATGCCGTATAACATACTTACGATGAGTAATTTCAGCAATGAATTATGATAATATGAAGTCAGAATGCATGAAGACTGTTGAACACTGCTTTGTTACTGATGTAGTCTTAAATTGCCTCAAGGAAATCCTCGTTCCAGGCTGTCAACCTCTCCCTGGCTGACTTCACTTGTTGCTTTTAGTTCAGTTGCACTTGACTTCTGAAATGGTTGTTACTCAGGGAAAAGCAGCCAATGAATGTTTTATGCCATAAATATGGTAAGTGTTTCATAATGGTCCCTAAACGGTCCCTAAAATTACCCATAATACCCTCCCCCACATTCCCTCTCAGGTTGCATTCCATCAGATAGGCTGTGTGATTGACTTACTGCAACAACACCAGTTTTATTTTCAGTCACTCTAAACTCGTACTGTTTGACATTCTGCCAGTATTGGGGAGTAATGAACTACATGTAGTTCAACTAGTAATTTAACTACATTTTGTAGTAGCTTGGTGGTAGTTGAACTAAATTCTAATTTAGGTAGTGTTTTCAGTTGTTAATTACTTTTTTGCCATGTAGCAGTGTAGCTAACTACTGGAACTACACACAATTTTTTGTGCTACAAAAAAACAGAAAATATGGGTGTAGTAGGCAAGAATTTCCTTTCTTTTTTTAAAGATCAGAACTGCCTAATTCACACTTGGAACATAGGTTTTGTGTGTAATAAGCTAAATTATACATTCTGTTWACAGCTGTCTCCAGAGTGATCTGTTCTTGCAATTTGTAGCCTATGACATTTCAGATTTAGATATGATAATTTTTCACAAAGAAGTTAGGATGTAGTGAACTTCTTTTTCAAAGTAACTTTGGTTAAGTAAACTTAATTTTTGTTAAGGGTAGCTTTAGTGTAGCTTAAAACACATTTTAGTGTGAAGTAACTGGTAGTTTGTTAAACTATATTTTCAAAGTAGCTTCACCAACACCACATTCTCAGTGGTGAAACCTAAACGTTATCACTGAAACATGTATAGATGTTTGAAAGGTAATCAGGAGGAGACTCAACACAGTCGAGAAACTAAAGATAGCTAACGCTGCCTTTTTCCCTACGTGTGTTCCTTCCGTGTCCAGCATAGAGAGATTTATGACATGGTGAATAAAAGAAAGAGTCTCAGTTAACTAGCACTCACTAGATTATAGTAAGTCATGGTGGGAGTAATGAAATGTTCCACGTTGTCTTCCCAGTCAAGCATCACTGAGCCTGCTATTAAAACAGAGCAGAGGAGTGATTGTGGATGGAAGGCAGCCTGGCTCTTGTCACATTGTAAACAATGGAGGCTCCTTGCTCTCTTTCCATGCCTTCCCGTTTATCTAGACAATTTTACTTAAGTGGTTTGGAATGGATTGGGTTGACAATCCCAGTGGTGTAAAGTACATAAGTAAAAATATGTTAAAGTACTACTTAAGTAGTTTTTKGGGGGTATCTTTATTTTCACTATTTATATTTTTGACAATGTTTACTTTTACTTCACTACATTCCTAAAGAAAATAATGTAATTTTTACTCCACACATTTTCCCTGACACCCAAAATTACTCGTTACATTTTGATTGCTTATCAGGACAGGAAAATGGCCCAATTCACAGACTTATCAAGAGAATATCCCTGGTCATCCCTACTGCCTCTGATCTGGCGAACTCCCTAAACACAAATGCTTAGTTTGTAAAAGATGTCTGAGTGTTGGAGTGTGCCCCTGGCTATTCATACATTTTAAAAAAGAACAAGAAAATTGTGCTGTCTTGTTTGCTTAATATAAGGAATGTGAAATTATTTATACTTTTACTTTGACTTTGGATACTTAAGTATATTTTAGCAATTACATTTAGTTTTGATACTTAAGTATATTTAAAACGAAATACTTTTTTGTATTTTACTGGGTTACTTTTACTTGAGTCATTTTCTATTAAGTTATCTTTACTTTTACTGAAGTATGACAATTGGATACTTTTTCCACCACTGGACAATCCTCTCTGCACTGTAGTCATGGAGCTAGAGGCAAAGGGAGCACAGTCAGCAGCTTTGAAAACTCCTTGTAAATGTATAGCAGATTTTCTGGAGTGAGACCCCCCTGAATCATTAAGCATGTTTGCCTCCAGTTCCCTCTTTTAGTCTAGTCTCCATGTTGAATGCTAGCCGCAATCGTACCAACTGGAAGTTTAGTCTGTGGGAATTTATAGTATTTCTTTGCAAAACAAAAGTTGATTATACACTTCATAATGCCCCATTACAAATCTACAATTACATTAGTCACTTTGTGTTAGAATGTAGGCCTATTGTACATTGTACTGAAACTCATCTTGTGTCCACATGGAGGGATCAAGGTCTATTTCCATACATTAAGTGAAAATATGTTACAGGCTTGCTGTTACTGTGGCAATGTATCTACAGTACAACTCCTATATAGCCAAGTTTGACATCATAGTAACGCAACGCAAAAATTCTTGACACAGTGAAGTCCAGGAATAGCATAGCTAGTAGACATAAATCGTACATTTCCAGTTATTCTAATGGACTGCAGCTGAGCAAAATTAGTCAGTAAACCTCATGAAACATTAAGCAACGCACGGGACAGCTTGCAGAGTTTTGTGTCTAATGTGACAGTGGGCTTTTTGGATCTGGTGTCCTCTTAAACGTCTTTTCGACATTAATTATCACCACTCATGTCACACACCAAATGCATACTGGCTGTCAGTCGATGACTTATAGACCATACTCAGGACATGGAATCTTCTGTTACCAAGGAGATTATTAACCTTTCAAAATTCGACAACTTCACAATTATTTTATACCCTCTTATGATCTAACACTATATCGCACGTGGCAGTGATAGTTTGACACTTCTTCCCAGAGAGACTGTGAAATCCCACCCACTTGGTGGATAATGCCTTCAGTCTCACAAAAAGCTTAGCTCTAAGTTCCCCTCTGAATCCCTTGGATGGCTGAGGAGACAGTTGATGTATAAGTCTGTTTCTCCTCATTTGCCAGTTCTAACTGTGCTCACTGTGCCGGGTGGGGAGGGTTTAATTAAAGAGATTACTGGTCCGTTGAAATTAAAATTTGGGAATATGTCCAAACTCCACGTTGCGGAAGTGTCGTTCCTGCAGTAAATGCCTAATATCCCTCTTAATCATTTTTATCCAGAGCTCTGATATACCATTCTGATGTCTCATTACTGCAGCCAAATGTACACAAAAGCAGAGAAGAGCAGAGTTGATAGGGACATCATTTCCCCCTCTCATTCTGCAGCAATTAGTGCACTTCAAAAGAGATGATCCACGGTAGTTAAGTCACAAAGCATGCGGGTTTTCTCCAAGGAACACTTACCTTTTACCTCAATAAACAAACACTAGATAGTAATTTACACACATTTGTTTCTTATTAATTGCCTCTAAATGTTCTAAGAAATACAACTGATTTATAGACTTCAGTCCAGTAACATGGATGTATTGCCACCTGAATCAAGTGGAACAGCCACGTTAAGAGAGCTTTGAGGGCCTTGTTCATGCATCAGTCTTTTTTTACCATCACTGGACCAGAGTAGTGTCTGTCTGTATAATTCTCAGTGAGACAGTAATATATGACAGATCTGCAACCAATGTCCCTATTTGTGAATGAGGTTACAGCAATAGCTCTTCCAAAGCAGCCCTTTTTGCTATTGTTTTCACTGAGGCCCTCTGGTTATTCAAGGTACCATACCAACAGGTTTATAATCTAGGTCCTGGACTTTCATTTTAGCTTAGCAGTTCACTTTGACTCCTTACATATGCAGTTCAACTTGTCCTTCTAGTCCAGTGGCTTTGCATTTCATCTTCTCTTCTACCTGCTTCATAATATCATGGTCATTTCTCTATGCCATGTCTAGAACAGGCATGTGCTGAGCTAGAATGCCCACGAGCATTTGGCTATGAGCCAAAACAAACAAACACAAGCATTTTTTGACTATTTCAGCTGGGCTTATAGTACACCACAACCGTTGTAGAGTAAGTACAAGAACGAGGTGTTTGTGAGTGTAGCCTGAGAGGACTTAGTCAGGGTACAGTAGCCCAGCCAGATCACTGGGAGATGGGATGAGTAAACAGCAGGCCGCCCCATCTCTGTGGAGCGGACCTGCATCTGGAAATAAGCACTGAATCCCATGGCTTAACCTACCTTGGGGAAGAAATCAGAGCAGGTTGCTAGTTCATTTGAGCTACAGGGTATGTGCCATGTTTTAAACACTCACCTCAGCAGTGCAGGCGATAGAAGTTGAAAACCACACGCTGCGCCTTTTACTGATACTAGTCTAAAAATAGACAGAAAAGCCTCAGCGTGACATGGTTTGAACATAGAACAGACACTGACACACTATTTTAAGAGAGGCCACAATCACTAAGCCTCCTAAAATGTTTTAAGTAACTCCTGAAGCTAAGCTGCAAATAGCATTTTACTGTCTTTATAATCATTGAGTATTTATGTGCCTCGCAGAACTCTCTGATTTCTGAAAGAAAAAAGCTGAACTCCACATTTAATTGCACTTTTGGTCAGTACAGTATATTATACAATTGGGTACAAAGGGAGGGCAGCACACTGTTGTACTATGAATCTGATATTATTGTCTGCGTTATACACTGAGTGTACAAACATTATGAACATCTGCTCTTTCCATGGCAGACTGACCAGGTAAATCGAGGGGAAAGCTATGATCCCTTATTGATGTCAATTGTTCAGTCCACTTCAATCAGTGTAGATGAAGGGGAGGAGACAGGTTAAATAAGTATTTTCAAGCCTTGAGACAAATGWGACATGGATTGTGTATGTGTGCACTTCAGAGGGTGAATGGGTAAGGTAGTAGGTGCCAGGCACACCGGTTTGTGTCAAGAACTGCAACACTGCTGGGTTTTTAATGCTCAACAGCTTCCCATGTGTATCAAGAATGTTCCACCATTCAAAGGACATCCAGCCAACTTGACCCAACTGTGGAGTCAACATGAGCCAGCATCCCCGTGGAACGCCTTCAACACCTTGTAGAGTCCATGCCCCACCGAATTGAGGTGTTCTCTCACTGTCGTGAGTGCTGTGGCAAAGGGCATGCACACTGTACACCATGCACTCAGTGATCTTTTAATTGTAAGCTGCAGTCCACCGCCACTAGAACTCATTCCAGTAGTTGAAATACTGCATTACTGCCATGACCTGCTACACAGTAGTCGTTATACTTACACAATACAGATGGTGCCTTAACTGTTTGGTTTGTAAAGCAATACAGCAGAGTGATGTTTATAAAAATCCTGAGTTTGTCTAAGCAACGATTTGCTGCAGGCAAAAACAGATCATACTTGAATGTGCAATAATATACCGTGGCCAATGCAAGTCAGGAACATTTRTATGCATGGGTATGAGTGTAGTTAAATGATGTTAGGGAGAAGGAATTGTGGGGAGTTGGAGGCAGGTAGGATTGATGCTGTGGGTTTCCTACTAAAAGCTTTGTGCTGGTTATCCATGGGGACAATGGGGGCCTGGGCCTGGGGCCTGGGCCTGGCTCACTCCTCCCTCCAGGTGAAATTCCAGCTCTGCTGTGGAGCGCTTGATTATGTAGTGCCTGAGTCCAGATTGGCCCAGTATCTCTGTGCAACGGCGGAGAAGGGGAGCTGTCATAGTCTGCGTATGAACATGCAATAGAGTCTATTTCAATGACAAAATAAAAACATTATAAAAAGCCACAGCATCTTAAACCTTAACGATCAATAAATAAACCGCAGGTATGTGACTAACTTATCATAAATATGAAATGCATCTTCGATTTCTGCTCACATTCTTTCTACGGAATTAAGAAATATTTCAGGTTTTGTGATCAGTGACAGCGGATTGAAGCTTTGATGAAGTGTTTGTAGATTTTTGTTTACGAGGCCTTGTTGTACAGTGGCTCCATTTGGGTCTGAGAATATCATATGTAGCTGGTAATAGCATCCTTGTGTTTGCTCCATGGAACACGTTAGTGTAATGGTACAGTAGATCCAGATATCTGGATTGTCATTAGTGAAGCCAGTGCTTGTGAATGCCCAATGTTTACGTTAATGATCTCTGTTGACTGTCAGATGGGCTAATCCAAATGTATAGTAGGGTCAAGACCTTGAAGTTTCTCAGTTGAGAAAAATAAATAAACACTTAATTTTGTACAGGTTTATCAGTGTTGTTCATAACACTACACTTCCTGTTTTATGACATTGTCAAACATTAGCAGTGTGTGATTACCTTTTCACATTCACACAGAGGTGAAGGGAACTTTACTGACCCTCCCAATTCTAAGATGTGAACACACAAGGTATGAGTCACTGCTTGTCTTCTTAGCTCTACAGTATGTGCTTGAACAGTCAGGCTATCAACACTGATGGAAAAAGCCCAAGAACCATTTGCACATAGAGAACCCACAATGCCTTAGGTCCTGCATGGTTCACTGCACTACAAAGTTCTCAGAGGGAGGCTGGGAGTTTGTAAGAGGCTGGGAGTTTGTAGTGGGACAACTTCCGCTGAAACTGGAGGGTGCGCAATTCAAATAAATAATCATAAATATTATGGATTTTAAACATTTAGGTACAGTTGAAGTCGGAAGTTTACATACACCTTAGCCAAATACATTTAAACTCAGTTTTTCACAATTCCTGACACTTAATCCTAGTAAAAATTCCCTGTCTTAGGTCAGTTAGGATCACCACTTTATTTTAAGAATGTGAAATGTCAGAATAATAGTAGAGAGAAGGATTTATTTCAGCTTTTATTTATTTCATCACATTCCCAGTAGGTCAGACTTTTACATACACTCAATTAGTATTTAGGGTAGCATTGCTTTAAAATTGGTTTAACGGGTCAACCGTTTCGGGTAGTCCTTCACAAGCTCCACAATGATTGGGGCGAATTTTGGCCATTCCTCACTGACAAGTGCTGGTGTTAACTGAGTCAGATTTTGTAGGCCTCCTGTGTCGCAATATGCTTTTTCAGTTCTGCCCACATTTTTTCTATAAGATGAGGTCAGGGCTTTGTGATGGCCACTCCACTCCCTATGACTTATGTTGTCCTTAACCTTCTGGCGCAGGCGTTCTCGCTAAGCGACCCACCTCCAACAAATCCGTGAAATTGCAGAGCGCCAAATTCAAATACAGAAATAGTCAAATAAACCATTCATATAATATACCAAGTGTAATATACAATCGCTTTAAATATTAACTTCTTGTTAATCCAGCCGCTTTGTCAGATTTCAAAAAGGCTTTACGGCGAAAGCATACCATGCGAATATCTGAGGACAGCCGCCCCGCATACAAAAGCATGAAAAACATTTTCCAACAAAACAGATGCATCACAAAAGTCAGAAATAGTGACAAAATAAATCGCTTACCTTCGAAGATCTTCATCTTTTTGCAATCCCAAAGGACTCAGTTACACAATGAACGGTCTTTTTGTTCAATAAAGTCCTTCTTTATATCCCAAAAATGTCAGTTTATTTAGCGCGTTTGATTCAGATATACACCGGTTCCAACTCGCCCAACATGCCTACAAAATATCTAATAAGTTACCTGTAAACTTGGTGCAAACATTTCAAACAACGTTTCTAATCCAACCTCAGGTACCCTAAAATGTAAATAATAGATAAAATTTAAGACGGAGTAAACTGTTTCCAATACCAGAGAAAAACAACACAGAGCGCGCTTTCATTCACACGCACCAAAAGCCTCGAGTCCACCTGAGTGACACTTATAAAGAATACGACTACTTCTTTTACGACTACGACTACTTTTTCAAAAAACAAAACATTGAACAATTTCTAAAGACTGTTGACATCTAGTGGAAGCCATAGGACCTATAATCTGGGTCCTAATAATTCGGCTTCCCCATAGAAAAGTATTGGCAATGACCTCAACAACAAAAAATTCCCTGGATGGATTGTCCTCTGAGTTTTGCCTGCCAAATCAGTTCTGTTATACTCACAGACATTATTTTAACTGTTTTAGAAACGTTAGAGTGTTTTCTATCCACTACTGCCATGCATATGCATATCCTAGGTTCTGGGCCTGAGTAACAGGCAGTTTACTTTGGGCACCTCAGTCATCCAAACTTCCAAATACTGCCCCCTATCCCTAAGAAGTTTTAAGCCATGTTGACACAACTTTGGAAGTATGCTTGGAGTCATTGTCCATTTGGAAGACCCATTTGCGACCAAGCTTTAACTTCCTGACTCATGTCTTGAGATGTTGCTTCAATATATCAACATAATTTTCCTCCCTCATGATGCCATCTATTTTGTGAAGTGCACCAGTCCCTCCTGCAGCAAAGCACCCCCACACATGAGCTGATCACCAGTGTTCACAGTTGGGATGGTGTTCTTTCGGTTGCAAGCCTCCCCCTTTTTCCTCCAAACATAACGATGGTCATTATGGCCAAAACAGTTCTATTTTGTTTTATCAAGACCAGAGGACATTTCTCCAAAAAGTAAAATCTTTGTCCCATGTGTTGAAAACCGTTGTCTGGTTTTTTATGAGAGTATTATGGAGGCAGTGGCTTCTTCCTTGCTGAGCGGCCTTTCAGGTTATGTCGATATAGGACTCGTTTTACTGTGGATATAGATACTTTTGTACCTGTTTCCTCCAGCATCTTCACAAGGTCTTTTGTTCTTGTTCTGGGATTGATTTGCAAATTATGTTCATCTCTAGGAGACAGAACGCATCGCTTTCCTGAGTGGTATGACGACTGCGAAGTCCCATGGTGTTTATACTTGCATACTATTGTTTGTACAGATAAATGTGGTACCTTCATGCGTTTGGAAATGGCTCCCAAGGATGAACCAGACTTGTGGCGGTCTACAATTTGTTTTCTGAGGTCTTGGCTGATTTCTTTTGATTTTCCCCTGATGTCAAGCAAAGAGGCAGTGAGTTTGAAGGTAGGCCTTGAAATACATCCTCGGGTGCACCTCCAATTGACTCAAATGATGTCAATTAGCCTATCAGAAGCTTCTAAAGCGATGACATAATTTTCTGGGATTTTCCAAGCTGTTTAAAGGCACAGTGAACTTAGTGACCCACTGGAATTGTGATACAGTGAATTATAAGTGAAATAATCTGTCTGTAAATAATAGTTGGAAAAATGACTTGTGTCATACACAAAGTAAATGTCCTAACCGACTTGTCAAAACTATAGTTTGTTAACAAGAAATTTGTGGAGTGGTTGAAAAACGAGTTTTAATGACTCCAACCTAAGTGTATGTAAACTTCCGACTTCAACTGTACATATAAGTGTCTTATATCTGCTGAAAGCTTAAATTATTTTTAATCTAACTGCCCTGTCTGATCTACAGTAGATATTACAGCGAAAACATGCCATGCGATTGTTTGAGGACGGCGCCCCACATCAAAATATTTTTCCACCGGCACAGGTTTCATACATTCAAATATAAAGATTAAATGTTCACTTACTTTTTGAAAATCTTCCTCTGATTTGTCATCCAAAGAGTCCCAGCTACAACATGTATTGTCATTTTGTTAGATAAAATTCTTCTGTATATCCCAAAAAGTCTGTTTAGTTGGCGCCATCGATTTGAGTAATCCACTCGTTCAACTTGCAGAGAAATAATCCGAAAATCTACCTCTAAGCTTTGTTTCAACAAATACAAAATATGTTTCTATTTACTCCTCAGATTCCCGAAAATTTAATTAAACTATAATATTTCTTTCGGAAAGAAGTATGTTCAGTAGGAAACTGATTTTAGCAGGTGCAMAACGTCTTCATGGCGCGCACAAACAAGAATTTCCAAGACTGTGTCCTTCTACTAAAACTGTTATTTCTTATTCGTTTTTGAAGCTACAAGCCTGAAACCTTGAACATAGACTGCTGACACCCTGTGGAAGCCAGAGAAAATGCCGTTTTTATTTGCATTTCTAAGAGGATGGTCTCTCAAAAACAAATATCTGTTTGGTTTTTCTTTGGATTTTCTCCTACCATATCTAGTGTGTTATATTCCCCTACATTATTTTAACATTTCTACAAACTTCAACGTGTTTTCTTTCCAATGGTACCAATTATATGCATATCCTGGCTTCAGGGCCTGAGCTACAGGCAGTTTACTTTGGGAACGTCATTCAGGCAGGAAATGGAGAAAAAAGGGGCCTAGCCCTAAGAAGTTATTCATTTTGAACAGGTTTATCCGTGTTGATCATAACACTACACTTCCTGTTTTATGACATTGTCAAACAATAGCAGGGTGTGATTACCTTTTCACATTCACAAAGAGGTGAAGGGAACTTTACTGACCCTCCCAATTCTAAGATATCAACACACAAGGTATGAGTCACTGCTTGTCTTCTTAGCTCTACAGTATGTGCTTAAACAGTCAGGCCATCAACACTGATGGAAAAAGCCCAGGAACCATTTGCACATATAGAACCCACAGTGCCTTAGGTCCTGCATGGTTCACTGCATTACAAAGTTCTCAGAGGGAGGCGGGGAGTTTGTAATCTGTCTCCTCCTAAAGAGCCTTGCGGGACAGAGCAGTCAGCCTCTCCTCCCCTTATCCCTCTCTACTCAGCTGTCCGCACGGTGCTTGCCTCTGCCACCATGGTAACCAGGAAACACACACAAACAAACAAACAAAAACATTGCGGCATGCACATGGAAAACACCTGGACGGCTGAGACTTTTATTGCCAACTTTATACTGGAAATTGTTGAGGAAAAAGGCACACCAGTGGCTGGTTTTTGGTTCATCTTGGTTCAGCAGTTGGATCTATTTGACATAGTCTGCTGTATGCCTATTGTCTGGCTGTGCAGCACTTGCATATACAGTAATCCCTCGTTTATCGCGGGGGTTACGTTCCGAAAATGACCCGCGATAAGTGAAATCCGCGAAATAGAAAACTTTTTTTTTTTTTACAATTAGCAACTATTACATGTATACAAATACAGTGACTCACGTGTAGGCCGTTTCGTCGACATTATGGGTTTAGGAGATGTTCGAAATTACAAGATAATTTGGCCAACTTAATGTAAATTTGCCAAGCTGTTTTATGTACGTACACATAACTGCACGAGACGACAAAATGATAGCACAATTCGTAGCATGTTTTATACAAGAAGCGGGAGTGAGTTTTTAGCGAATCAGAATGCAGAGCACAATGCACCAAAAAAAATAAATAAATGCATTATGAAAATCCGCGAAATAGCGAATCCGCGATAAGTGAACCGCGAAGTGGCGAGGGATCACTGTACTTTATTATGCCAGTGTTGAGAAATCAGCATTTGAGAAATCAGCACTTCAGAGGACAAAAGTAACTTTGTTTGACATGTTTGCTTTTACATTTTCTTTGTTGCATATACATTGTACACACATTTTTCATACATGGTACTGTTTTTGCACAGTAGTTACCAAACAAAGATCGTTTTTTTAATGTACATTACATATAGGGATAGGGAGTACTCAGACATTTCCAGCATACATTATATATAGTGTTTTCCGTCACACCGATTACACATCACTATCCTTTAATCCCACCCCTCAGCTACTCTCATCCCATCCCACATTCATTATATATACAAAAGTAAGTGGACACCCCTTCAAATTAGTGGATTTGGCTATTTCAGCCACACCCGTTGCTGGCCGGTGTATACAATCGAGCACACAGCCATGCAATCTCCATAGAAAAACATTGGCAGTAGAATGGCCTTACTGAAGAGCTCAGTGACTTTCAACGTGGCACTGTCATAGGATGCCACCTTTCCAATAAGTCAGTTTGTCAAATTTCTGCCCTGCTAAAGCTGCCCCGGTCAACTGTAAGTGCTGTTATTGTGAAGTTAAAATCTTTAGGAGCAACAATGGCTTAGCCTAGAAGTGGTAGGCCACATAATCTCACAGAATGGGACCGCAGAGTGCTGAACCCCGTAAAAATCGTCTGTCCTCGGTTGCAACACTCACTACCGAGTTCCAAACTACCTCTGGAAGCAACGTCAGCACAAAAACTGTTTATCRGGAGCTTCATGAAATGGGTTTCCATGGCTGAGCAGCTGCACACAAGCCTAAGATCACCATGCACAATGCCAAGCGTCGGCTGGAGTGGTGTAAAGCTCGCTGCCATTGGACTCTGGAGCAGTGAAAACATGTTCTCTGGAGTGATGAATCACACTTCACCATCTGACAGTCCGATGGACGAATCTGGGTTTGACGGATGCCAGGTGAACACTACCTGCCTGAATGCATAGTGCCAACTGTAAAGTTTGGTGGAGGAGGAATATTGGTCTGGGGCTATTTGTTACGGTTCAGGCAATGAGCCCTCAACTCAACCCCATCGAACACCTTTGGGATGAATTGGAACGCTGACTGCAAGCCAGGCCTAATCGCCCAACATCAGTGCCCGATGTCGCTAATGCTCTTGTGGCTGAATGGAAACAAGTCCCCACAGCAATGTCCCAACATCTAGTGGAAAGCATTCCCAGAAGAGTGGAGGCTGTTATAGCAGCAAAGGGGGGACCAACTCCATATTAATGCCCATGATTTTTGAATGAGATGTTCGACGAGCAGGTGCCAATTACTTTTCATAATCTATTGTATCTGCGTAGAACACCCTGTTTTGATTTCCAATTGCCATATACAAGCTACATGGTGGGTAATACCAGAATAAACATATATACATATATTTTTTTATAATAATTATTTTAACTTATAGATATGAACAACAACTTACAGACACACACAAACAATGATTACATCTCATCTGCCCAGACCCACATGCTCACACCCCTAGTGCCTGCATTATTGTTTGCCACTTGGCCTTAAATTGTACCAATTTGTTTTTCTCTGTGCTATTTCAATATTTAAATACTAAATCGTTCGATTTTTCCATTGTGTCAATATCAAATAGATTGACTTCCAAGTTTTTAGAATAAATGATCTAACGTTTGTCTTTTTGCAGCAAATGTTTGTTTGCCTCATATATAACATCCTGTTGGCAAGAATTTTGTAATCAGCATTAATACTCTTGTTGTATGCCCTTCCTATTTTGTCAAATCAAATATTTTAAATGCACAGTAATTTGTCTCTAACTTTGGCAGCATTACGCTCGGATGGTCAGTTAGGGGAATTTTACAGCCCAAGCTGTAATTTCCAAGCCATATTGCGGCCTGTATGTATTTTTGCCTCTAAGATATTTAACAACCAAATGGATGTTCCATAAACCTCATCTCATCTGTCACAGGATCCCAGCCTCCCCCTGAAAATCTTCAGCCCCGCTCGCTCTAATGCCACAGCAGTTGCCATGGAGATGGCTCTAGGAGGGGATGGGCAGTGGTATAGTATGCAGGGACTTTAGGCTTCTCTTATGGACACTGCTGACATATTCAATTGGAAACAGAATGTTGAGGTTTATAGTAACACTGTATGAATTATGCCCTTTTTGCTTCATTGAAAGTGTTATGCATATTTGCGGAGACTGTACAATCAGCCAGGCCGCCTATGATACAAGTCAGTATTCGATGTCCATCCATGTCTGAGGACGTCGAGAGATGACGTGGAAACCGGCCACTGGGGCAACCGTGAGTGCTGTTACCTTCAAGTAGGCTTTGGTGTTGTGAATGGAGACGGCAGACAGTCATAAGCAACTGCCTCWGATTTCAAATGTTGCATGTTCAAATCCAGCGAGAGAAATATATTTTTGATTTAAGCCCATCCCAAACCTTAACCCTTACCTTAACCATTCAGAGTTAGTGCCTAACCTTAAGAATTTTGTGTTAATGCCTTAACTTAACCCTAACCTTAAAAATTCTGAGTTAATGCCTAAACTTTACTTTGATGATTGGAACAACTTCAAACTTTGACGTTTGAGAAACATGGATGAACGTTTAATACTGATGTGAGACTGTGAGAGCTAGTTGGTACAATTATACACTTTGCATTAGTATCTTACTCATCTGTGAATTCGAATGACAATCACATAAATAATGTCAATAGATTCCAGGTGATATTAATTGATGGAGCAATATGAATGCATATACATCATGAGTCCTGTCAGTCAAGCGTAATGATATGTGAGTTGAGTCAATACTGTGTATGACACACCATCTCCATTGGAAATAGAAGGTAAAAAATCTTGATGTGTGTGGACACAGGAGTGGAGTACTTGGACCCCAGAGACAGAAAGCTATTTGCTATCTCTTTGACAACTCTTTGTCACATCCTTTTCTAACTCACACAAAACATACGTGAGCCATATGGAGCATCATCAAAAGGTTAATGATGTTATTGTTAGAATGTCTCCTCTTTACTCTCTGACTCTTGTATTCTCATACAGAGGAGTGAATATTCTAAAGTGATATACTAAGATATTGTATGCATGCATAGACTAGACCCCACATTGGGTTCTCTCAGAATAGTGGCTGTTACAGTTCATTCCGTAGCATGTCAATCCCTGACTTCCATCTATTGTTCATCTTGTGCAATTGAATGTAAAGCATGTACTTTAATTTACTCTCTTTGTTATGTTGATTTGATTAATATTGTATGGACATGTTATGCCTCATCTTACAGGTATGGTAGTGGTTTAGGTTTGCACATAGACCACAACAACTGATGACATGAGCAGTGGATAAATGCTTTTCAAGGCACTATTACAGCCCACCGGACTGTGTGTGAGTAAGAAACACCTTGAGAAGCAGAGTATGTTTTGTGAACGCATTCACTTCTATAATGTCATATCTCCAGGGTCATGCTGATCCTGTAAAATACCCCAAAAGGCACTGTGTTAAATTGCCTTCTCTTCAGCACCAGTCTGAGAGGTGCAGATAATGACGACAGTAATTCACCTGGAGCCACCTGAGAGCAGTCGGGGAATCATAATGCCTTACTTACCTACTGACTTCATGGCTTAGTTATTCAAATGTCCTTTTACCTTTCAATGTTTAACACAAACTTCCATCAAAAAGAGATGAACACTAAAAATAAATGGTTCTATATAGTACCAAATAAGAGTTATTTGGCTTGTAACCATAGCGGAACCCTTTTTGGTGCTTTAAATAAAATAAAATAAATGGAAGGTTCTATAAAGAACCATGCTCATAAGGTTCTAAATGAAACCTGTATGGTGCTATAAAGAACCCTTTCCTAAAGATCTATAAATAATCATAAAAAAAGGTTCTATATAGCACCAAAACAGGGTTACGCTATGGTTACAACCCTTTTTGGGGCTATTTTGAATATTATTTTCTGGTTCTTTATCCTTTACTTAATACCCATCCCGGATCCGGGATCCTCCTCATCAAAAAAGCTGACTAGCATAGCCTAGCCTAACGGGACAGGGATATCATATAATATAATTTTCATGAAATCACAAGTCCAATACAGCAAATGAAAGATAAACATCTTGTGAATCCAGCCATCATTTCCGATTTTTAAAATGTTTTACAGCGAAAACACAATATGTATTTYTATTAGCTAACCACAATAGCCAAACACACAACCGCATATTTTCACCATGTTTCCACCGCATAGGTAGCTTTCACAAAACCGACAAAATAGAGATAAAATTAGTCACTAACCAAGAAACAACTTCATCAGATGACAGTCTTATAACATGTTATACAATACATTTATGTTTTGTTCGAAAATGTGCATATTTGAGGTATAAATCATAGTTTTACATTGCAGCCACAATCACAAATAGCACCAAAGCAGCCAGAATAATTACAGAGAGCAACGTGAAATACATAATTAACTCATCATAAAACATTTATGAAAAATACATGGTGTACAGCAAATGAAAGATAAACATCTTGTGAATCCAGCCAATATTTCCGATTTTTTAAGTGTTTTACAGCGAAAACACAATATATATTTCTATTACACTCACCTAATCTGACCAAAGAACTCATCATAAACTTTACATAAAAATACTTGTTGTATGGCAAATGAAAGATACACTGGTTCTTAATGCAACCGCTGTGTTAGATYTTTTAAAATAACTTTACCATAACATACAGCTTGCGTTATTGCGAGACAGCGCTCACCAAAACGGCGGAGAATAGGACTCAACATTTTACACAGAAATATGAAATAACATCATAAATGTTTTCTTACTTTTGATGTTCTTCCATCAGAATGTTGTACAAGGAGTCCTTGGTCCAGAATAAATCGTTGTTTGGTTTTAGAATGTCCATTTCTTCTGTTGAATTCGCGCCACAATGCTAGCCAAGGTTGCTAACATTCCCATCCTCTCTTGACGCAAAGAACGGAAAACTCCAAAAGTCCCAATAAATGTTGAATAAACTGATAAAACTCGGTTGAAAAAACCTACTTTATGATGTTATTATCATTTGTATCAAATAAAATCAGAGCCGGATATATTCGCCGTGTATACCGAACGCTTTTCAGAACACAATGTCGAGCTCTGCCGCACGCCTGAGAAGACAAAGAAAATTCCGGACCTGTCACTCCAAAAGCTCTCATTCGACCTCAGATCAAGCTAGACACCCCATTCCACCTTCCACTGCCTGTTGACATCTAGTGGAAGGCGTATGAAGTGCATGCATATCGATAAATAAAAGCCAGTTGAATAGGCAGGCCCTGAAACAGAGCCTCGTTTTCARATKTTTCACTTCCTGTATGGAAGTTTGCTGCAAARTGAGTTCTGTTTTACTCACAGATATAATTCAAACAGTTTTAGAAACTTCTGAGTGTTTTCTATCCAATAGTAATAATAATATGCATATTGTATGATCTAGAAAAGAGTACGAGGCCGTTTCATTTGGGCACGATTTTTTCCAAAGTGAAAACAGCGCCTCCGTATTGACAAGATGATTTATAGAACCTTTATGGAGAATGGTTCTATAAAGAACATTTCTCAGCCTCAAAGGTTGTTTGTAGATCATTTTGAAGAGCCATATTGTATTTTTTTCCTGGTTATCCATATTATATTGTTAATATTCCATAAGTGTTATTATTGTTTTAATTGACAAGTTGAATCAGATGTGTTAGCTCTGGAACAGCTGGGGGTTGCTGAGGAGAGAATAGAGAACCACTGACTTAGTCTACCATTCTCAACTGACACAAGGCCATACATGAGTATTTCACAAGACACCTTCACTGGTCATAGTCATATATGAGAGGTAATAGCATAACACAACAGATTACATGAACTGGAATGACACTCTCACTCACGGTTGCACAAAAAGAGCCATGAGCAAACCAAACAAGCAAATATTCTAATGAGCCACCATCCCTACATTTTAATTATCACAAAAAGAGCAAAGAACCCTTTTGTTAACAGCAAAGAACCATTGAAGGGCTCAAAGATGTATTTAAGTCATTATGGTTCCTCATAGAACAATCACCCTTCCCAAATAACCCTTGAACCCTCTTTTCTTAGTGTGTAGCAATGATTTACATTATGTTAAATTCATCATTTGAATGAAGCACAKAATCTGTGTGGTAACTGTGATACAATAAAGAGCACCTTACTTTGGCCCATATTGTCATAGATCATTAAAGTATAATTCAATTTCAGGGCTCTTTCCCCATTCACACTCTAGCTGAAATATAGAGTCCATGGGGCACATTCACCACAGCCCTCATAGCAATAACATAAGAGCAGTGATTGTCATTCACAGAATCAATGTGCAACCTATCTTGCTTTTTGGATTAATAACCATGCTGCCAAACAACTCTACACAAGTTAATAACAACTGTGTTTAGGAATTCTGGTTCTATTTATTATGCTTTTTTAAATAACAAATAATGTTATTCATTAGGATGTAAGAGGATGTATTCATTAGTCGATGAATTAATTCTAAGCTTACAATTGTATGTAATTGTGATTGTATGTAATTGTATGTCATTGTGTTTTCAGAGTACTTTGAGTATTTATTTAGTCATTGTTCCTCCCTTTCCTGCTTTCCCTGATGGGACCCGGACAGAAGGGCTGGGCTGTTCTTTGGCGGTCCGCCCTTTACCAAATCCTATAAATAACAGCTATTCCAAAGAGCAGCACCATTTTCCATTCATACATTCCTGGCAGTACCAGTCAAGTCCACCCACTCACTTCTGCACCTCTAACCTGACTCATGTACTGAGAAGACTGTTGGGAAAGTGGTGCAGGAGTCTTGAAAACAACACACACACAGGCAAATAGGCAGGCATACCACACCCATATGCAAACAGACACAGACTTTCTATAAGCTTTTACATACTCTCACTCATTCATGAATTCATTTATTATCTTATCTATTACATATATACATCTAACCACTAAAACAAGCAGCAAACAAGCTGAAAGTCTAACCCAAAATCAGTGAACCATAGATTGATTATTGACACACCAAATTATCTATTGGTGTCTTCTTATTGATTAACTGTAGTTGAGTAATGTTGATCCTGACAAGTGAAATTACTGTCAGAAGCTAGTCATCGAACGGCACTTGTGAGGACTCTACATTAATGAAAAACTACATGCAGAATAGTTCTGTTGAATATTGATATAAGTCCCACTTGATAAATTTCCCCAAACGTTGACCCAGAGTAAGTGATTTAAATACACAAGTAATTGGCAATGTGCCAATAATTGGGCAGAGTTCATGAAATGTTTATTAAAGAAGGTAAATCTTTCACCTGTGTTTTGTTTTAAACGATATAGCATTGCCTGAGTTCTCCTCTCTCTCCATGCCCTCTACACCATAACATCATTTGAATTAATGGGCATCCAACAGAATATGATCTTCTGGTGTGCAGGCAATTATTAATCGCTGGCAGAAACAAATGACCTTCCTCTATTCACCTCAGTGATGTTGTCACCTCAGTGATGTTGTTACTCATGCAGAAAAAAGGGTAGAGGGAAGGAGGACGTCCATGTGTTTTAAATTACAGCATTGATTTCATTATTTGCAACATTTGCTTCAATGTGTTTCACTGAAAGAAGTGTACACAGATTAAAATAAATTACTTCGCACTGTGAAATCACACATAGGCAGGCATAACAGTGGAACAGCATTTCAGTTGGACTGTGACACACGGTTTTAATTTACAAAATCTCACTTATAGAATTGTAAATTAAATTGCATACATTCCATTCGTATCTCTATCATCTCCTTGAGTGCTATCAAAGGGTCAAAGCATTATTATTTAGGAACACGCACACAGGAAAGCAATAGATATAAACTGTTGTAGAATGATAATCAGCATTTGTATACTTCTCTCACCATGAAATGCTACTGTTGAAGGCCCTGCTTATCACATCCCTTACCAAAACAACATGAAAAAATCATGTGGAAAAAACGTCATAGGACCGATATTGGCTTTTTTGCTTCACAATCAATTTGAGATACTTTCAGATGATTTAGACATGATGGAAAAAAATGCTAATATCGGTCCCATGACTTGAATGGGATCTGTACTATAAATGCTAAAACGTTAGCATGTGGAAACAGAGGCAGGGAAATTAAACCAAAGCATTAATTGCTGTCATACCTTGTCCATAGACTGCTTTCAGGGTAAGGAAACTAATGTATCATTTTGCAATTTGGGTGAACTATCCCTTTAACAAGCACTAGTTATACTGACCAGGTTTATGGAACCACCAACACTAAACTACTATATATTTTCCCTTTGTAGATTATCCCCTGTCATATGGCTCTCTGTTGGACACACGGATGTCCACTGCTTGGGGGCTCGGGTACACATAATGACAGTGTAAAAACGTAGAGGTTAGAGGTTGCTGGAGTGTCAGATAAGAGGGTATTTTTTTGCTCATAGAAGGCCGACCAGCTGTGATATYATGTCGAGGCAAAAGGTCATGGTCCTCAGTCCTGTCTACTTCTTCTCGCTTAAAGACCATTGACTAAGCTAAAACTAATATAATCATCTCAGACCTCAGTTATGTGGGCAAACAGAATAATAGGATGGATGATGTAATGTGTGCATGTGTATCATACAGGAAGGATTTGTTACGGTAATTGTTGGCATCATGTGGGCCATTTATTTAATCATGTTGTTCACATTTTCTGTTCAACATTGAGTAATCCATAGCAACACACAGTGTGTTGCTAATATCTTGAAATGGCCCCTTTGCTTTGAGCTCAATATGTGAAATTATTATTATTTTAAATAGGCCTATAAATTAGAATGAACAAATTCCCTATATCAACGTGTATGTTTTATAGAGAGAGAGTCTATTCGAACGCAAGTTAGTTTAGAATATGGTGCATGCTACACATCGCCACTATAGGCCACGGCTCTTAGTGGTTGGAAGAGGCGCGGATTCAGAACATACTAGTAGGCTACACAAGTGGTGGAGGGAGTGAGTGTATGCTCGCATACTGTACAGCAGGCTACAAGGACCATGCCAAGTATAGCTGGAGCAGCGACGCCGTRGCAAGGTTCTCATCGATTATTTTTAGAATCTATGCATTGTTACGCTTAACATTCGTAAACGAGCGTCAAGATTCGGAAAACATGTTATTTGAGAGAAAACCCGGCGTCTCTTATTCTCGTATGCATATGAGAAAATCGTCGGTGAGTTCATGTGTCTTATTCGACGAAGTGGCAATTTTTAAAGCTTGTGGAGTGGAAGCCCTTTGGAGTCTGGCTGTATATTTACAGTCATAGTTTGTAAGATGTAAAGCATAGGTTGAAAGAGAAAATAGACAGAGACCGTGCGTCAGACACCCACTGAATGTAGCCTACAGGGGAAACATAGTCGGTGTCTTCTATGTTTATCTCCGGGCTGGCCGGTTACCCTCTGGCTTTCGTTTCTCGCTGTGATACAAAATAGCTTCCCAAAAGGATGCAGGTGAAAAAACAAATGGGTTCGGACAGGAGCCCCGGAGAGGGCATCCGTAAAAAGTCATCATGCTTCTCAAACATCAAGATATTCTTGATATCGGAATGTGCCCTGATGTTGGCACAGGGCACTGTTGGAGCCTACCTGGTGAGTGAAACATTTTAAACTGTGTCATTGTCTGTCATGTCTCTCATGAGAACATCTTGCCAGACGCATGTTTTATATGCATTTTAGTATTTGAGCCATTTTATCTTAGCTATAACTCTATATCCGTGCCAGTACTGTGCGTGTAAGCAACGTGTCTGTCATGAAACGTGTAACAGCTATGACATAATGAGATAATGTGTAGCTAACCGGTTTAAGAAGGTTTGACATGCACCGGTGTTTTTTTATACGCAGTAGCCAGTGCCCATACACATCTGGGAGATGGAACACATTTTCGTCTGGTTGCAGAGTTTAACATTGTCCATTTGTCAATAGCAAACATAGCATATTTMCCCTCTGTCAACAAAACAGTTGTTGATGATTTAATCTCCTAATGCCGCACCTAAATAATACAATTGTCCAAAACAACACTCAGATTCCATAGAGGACAAGAATGAACAGGTGACTTGTTAGTAGTCTATGCGGCAAAGGGCTCCTTTAGCTGTAATATACAGTAGTGTAATGTACTGCAATAACACCATTTATTGATGTAGATGAGTGAAATGTTAGGTCCCTACCTGTATTATCAGTGTCAGGCTTGAAAGCAATCCTATCTTGATTAAGAAGAGCAGGCAAGCCTATTCAACTCTTATCTCTAGTTCAAACTTGATACTTTTGATATTCTGTAGGCCTACTTGGTTAAAGCTTTTACATCGTTTTAGTCCTGTAGGTCATCCATGCAGAATTATTCAATAGGTTTATGGTGATCAACATTTTTTACCACAGTTCTCATATCAAATGAAACAACAAATGATAGATGAGTAGGTTATTTTAGGTCACATGCTGGGCTAGTGCCACTTCCCAGGGGAATCAAAGATGTAAACTGAAATGCTTTAGCCTTATTTGGAGTGGAACATGTTATCTATTCTGTCGCACTGAACCGAAAGCCTCCTCCTGACCATGGGAACAGTGATGCCTACGTGGATGAAGCATGTTGGTATACAGTCAGAATTTCCCCTGTAAGGAGAGGACTTGGATTTTTAAGCCAAAAGTACAATTAACGAGAATCCATCACATCCTGCTTTTGATAATGAGTTTAATGGCCCCAAATTATTGAGTAGAATGTTTTCCCACGTACTTGGTACTTTTTTTTTCTTTTTTCGATCTCTTTATTCTATTTTTATAACATGTTGTTATAACATGTTTCTTAAATCTATTTGGTTTGACTAACTTTATAACACTACGTGCATGTGAAGTAAAGTTCTTGTGAAATTAGGCCCTATAACCAGTAGTCTCCACCCTTTCTCTCTCACTTGGATTGAACATTGCAGTCATTTTTCTGTGATGTGTCTCTGCTATGTACACACTTGCCAGTCAGAGTGGAAGAAATGGTTCTATCAGGACTCCTCTGTGATAATTGGTTCAGTCATGTCTCATTTCATTAAAATGTAGTTGAAATGGAATATGGCACATCTGCAGTAGTGCCTCCACGGGACTGATGGCTTTGTGTCCTTGTTTATACATAGGCACTTATAGCTTAGTTTAGCTCAAACACCTACAGTAGAACTGCCATTTAAAGCCCTGTTTCACTTTGACTATGTAAATGTTTTCAACTACACTTTTCAGGAGGTTATTCTAAAGAAGGTTAACAAACATTGAAATTAAAAGGGTGTACTTTAAATTGGTAAGCAAAGATGAGTTGGTGGAAGGCTAGTTACTCAGCAGGTATGTCTGCTTGTAAAGTATACTCTGGGGCTCAGGCAGGGATTTGCCAATGATGGATCTGAGAGGGAAGCGCATAACTTGCCTAAGCAAACAGGACTTCTGCATGCTCTATGGTCGTCAGCACAGGTAGTCTCTTTCACATGGCACCTGCTCCATTTGCATGGGCTGGAAACCAGGCACCAGCTCCAGCTCCAGGGACAAGCTGATGACCCTGTCATGACCTCATTAGATGTTCTCCTGTCAGAGGTACTCTTCTGTCCATGATAGGATGAGGCGACTTAAAGTGTTTTTGTGCTGCCAGGCAGCCAGCCTGGAAGTCAGGGGTCGTGGCCTATGCTCTTGCTCTACGTTAGCAGCTTACAGTGGACGGGCTCTTTTCCAGGCAACATAGTCTCTGGGTAAACAGTCAGTGCACATACCTGCATGGACAATTACTCTCAACGCTATGGGGTTGTGATATGACTGTCAGCTTCCCTAGTTCATTTTGAGAAGTATCTGGAAATGGTGTGTAGGCCTACCTTTAGTTCTCAGTTCTCGGAAATTCAACTGATGTGGTTTCAGCCTTTGTAGTCCCATGTTCTATGTTGTGGTAATGAGTGACAGTGGTGAATGTGTTTCCTGTTATGTGCTCCACTTACTCGTAGGAAAACAGGCTGAACTATCTATGTATTTCATAATTTTCCCATCATATATACGATTTTCAAACACAGCTTAATAGTTGATTATGATAATTAGACACCAACTTTTTCGAGACTTTAATCCATTCAGGTTAGGTGTTAGTTAAAGTTTGTTGTTACTACCATGCAGTCTCCAATCTTGCAACTTGCAGGTTGGTAAAGCTTAGAGAGTACAGACAGTCAGTGAAATATTTAATTGCCAAGGGATCAACTTCATGTTTTGGAATTAGATAGGATTTTGTCAGAAAAAGGCCTCTGGCTGACTCTGAATTGTCCTTTTGAAAGGGCTTCTGTACAGAATAGGRACCTGAGACACACTTCAACACTTTTATTTAGCAATCGGCTGTTGTTATGTCTCATATTGTGCTTACACAAGCCTCATCCTCCTGTTTAAAAAAGGGATGTCTGTGTGGGGCTTGATTCCTCTGAGGTAATGTTGAGGTGACAGTCACATTGTCCACGAAAACGCAGCCAGACAAGTTTGCATTGTAACCATGCTGCAATAAATAAACAACCTTTTGTGACTGACTGTTTAGTTTTTGGTTCAAGGTTCCAGGTCTATCTTTAACTAGCTTACTGTAGCCAGAGTTGCTCTTCTTTCTGGAACTAAAGATATTTTTGTCAATTATTGAGTATCTCGGAATGCTGTGCCTACTCTTTAGTAAAATGCTTCGCTGGCAGAGTGCATTGGAATTTAGGGGACAGGTACTCTTCTAAATTCACTGCATGTTTCAGGGCTCACTAAGCTGTCAGGCCAAATTCTGCCTGGGTCTGGCCTGGGCAGTAGATGACATGACATGGTCTACCTGGCCTGGCTGCCATTCCTCTGCTGTGGTGTGGTGGTGAGGTGGAGGTTCAGTAGTCTGTGCTGGTGTCTGCTGAGTGCTGAGAGCTCCAGCTGTGCCGTGAGCAGGTTGCATTGGCTTGGAATGGGCTCTGAGGACAGGAGCAAATGGTGATGTTTCCAACCCAACTCGTCAAGCTTCCAGTATTGCTGGGAAGCCACATTACATTCTCTGGCAACTCAGATGAGACTGCAAGCCCATTTTGGACACCCATAGCATCCCTATTGCTGAGCTGTAGTTTTCGGAGAATTAAACATTTTATAATAATAGGCCTTGTGCAAAGGATGACATCACTACATTGATCAACCTGTTGTTGTGTTCACATTTAATCAAAGTGTAGCTAGTTGTATTAGTATAGATATTACTCAGTCACACCTTCCATTTAAAGTAATTTAAGTCACTTTGTAATCACAGAGAAAAGATCATTTTTCCTGCTGGCATCTACGTTAGCTGTTATTTTCCTGTCTCCACGGGTCCTTAGAGGAGCTTAACTTAGCCTATTAGCCTGTTTGACATCGCTGTGGGAATGGAACAGGACCATGCCCTTTCAAGGGCATTTTGGGACACATCTGAAAATAGTTCGATACATTTGTGAAAATGTGACGGGTGGGATATGGCTCAGCAGTTGGTTCTCAGACATTACAAACCCACATTATTTGTTGTGAAATCCTTCCAGGCAATACTTACCAATTGAAGTAAAGGCAGACGAGGATGCTGCATGCAAAATTAGATAAATCGGAGGATCCACACATTTGAGAATGGGCAGCGTATTATACTTCCTGCAGAGTAAGGGATATTGCCCCTCTTCTTTATGGTAGAGCATTTATGTGTATTCCATACATGTCTGTCTCAGAGTCTTGTCTGTTGCCTGTACAGTGTTGATACAAATGTGTGGGTGGTTGGTTGGCTATGTTCTTTAAGAATCTTTSTACCCTATTAGTTGGGTGTGTTCCGTATCACCAACTAGGAGGCAACCAATGCAGGTAGCTGGGCTTCAACCATATTATTGTACCAAAAACAGAAGACTCAGTTGGCCAGATTCACCAAGGTCATTGGTATCAAACTATGTACAGTCCTCCTGAGCCTGTGTGAAGTTGTTTTTTATCATTCAGGTTGCGTTCATCATTGAAATCAGTGCCTTATAAAAAAGCTGGTCATTCACTGTCTGCTTTCATGACAGTCTGTGATGGAGCACATATCACATGAAGAAAATCTAAATGAAATGGAGATCAATTTGATCATTATATTTAGTTAGGATCTTATCTTATGAACTGAAATGCAATCCATAATGTCTGACTTCCATGTATTTTACCAACAATGGCAGAGGGGAGACAAAATCCCCTGCTGCCCCAGCTTCCATCTAGAGACAGTGTTATGCTCTTATCTTTCACTTGCATTAAATGCTGCACCATTAACTCAGAGAGAGAGAGTGAGCGTTAGGGGAGAAGGCACTTTCAATAAAGCCTTGGGAGTAAGTGCTGCAGTGCCCAGCTAATGAAAGACAGGGATGGATCTTGGCAAACGGGATTTTACTCAGACCACAATGAGAAACATCTGAAGAGGTCTGTGAGTCAGTATATCCAAAGGAAAGGGATTATGTAAAAGGACACAACCTCAATAACATGGTATTTTCATAGCCGTGCTTTATTTCTCTCATCTGCTCTAAACCCTCTTGCGTTCTGTGTGCTACTTGATTCAAAATTCCACCATGCAAATAATATCCTATTTTCTCTCATTTGCATGCACCGAAAGTTTGGAAACCCCTTGGCACGTTAACCCTTATTATTACAATATATAGAGTTTTATGTCATTATTTTGTATTACTTTTGGTAGAATCACTTCTTTCAGAGAAGTTTAATATAGAAACATGTAATTTGACTTATATGAAGTTGTTCTGTAATAACCAAAATGATATGACACTTAATCGGAATTCAAAAATACAAAAATACCCTAAATACAAATATATTTATTTTCTCAATGTTTAGGCCTACAGTCTTGGTTATTTGTTTTTAAATTTCAACTGTAAAATACTGCATGCATCTGTGATGTGATTCCTTATACCAAAGGCCATTCATTCAAATGCATCAAATGTTTCAAGTGATTCTGATTTTCTTACTCATGGTAAAACTGTAACCTATTTATTTAGTTGCTATTTGTAAGCTAGGTGTTTTCATGTTCCTCTCAATGATATAATTCTCAGCTAATGTGAAAGCAATAGGCTTTAAGCCTGGTCATATTTCAGCCTCATAATGATGGTACCCTGCCATTTACAAAGTTAATCAGTTTTGTGAAGTTAGTTATGATTGCCTTTTATGAGTAACATATTTCCTCCGCTGTTGCTTTCTCAGGTSAGTGTCCTGACAACCCTGGAGCGACGATTCAATCTCCAAAGTGCCGACGTGGGTGTGATCGCCAGCAGCTTTGAGATTGGCAACCTGGCTCTCATCCTATTCGTCAGCTACTTTGGGGCCAAAGCCCACCGGCCAAGGTTGATTGGCTGCGGGGGTATCGTCATGGCGCTAGGAGCTCTTCTGTCAGCACTGCCGGAGTTTCTAACCAAACAATACGAGTACCAGCCAGGGCAGACATGGAGAACTGAGGTGGGCAGGAATGGGTGCGCCAACAGTACCAGGAATGGTGGGCAGTACATAGAGGAGATGTGTTCCAACAAGGCCAACACCAACATGATGTACCTGTTGCTGATTGGGGCCCAGATGCTGCTGGGGATTGGAGCCACCCCAGTTCAGCCGCTGGGTGTGTCCTACATAGATGACCATGTGAAGAGGAAAGACTCCTCTCTGTATATAGGTAAGTGAGGTAGATGCATGAAAACATGGGTTTTCAAACTGGGGTCCGCCGAGGTAAAAAAAATATATAATAATTGGGGGAGAATCTACAAATTCTCAAAACCGGACATTCAGGGCACATTCCCATTGGTTTTGTTATAATGTCTGAGAAGAGGAACACAGCATGAGCTATGGCAAAATGCATAGAATTGCAGGAAATTAGCTTTAAAACTGAAAAATTGTCTCTCAGCTTCATGCCAAACTGTGTAGAATTGCTGGAAAGTAGCTTCAAAACGGCAAAATATTTTGTGTGGTCCTCTATAGCTCAATTGGTAGAGCAAGGCTCTTGTAATGCCAGGATAGTGGGTTTGATTTCCAGCACCACCCATACTTAAAAAATGTGAACACGCATGACTGTAAGTCGCTTTGGAAAAAGCGTCTGCTAAATGGCATATATTATATTATATATTGAAATAATATTTATTAGAAAGACATTGTTATCACACTACCATTTCAAAATGAATTTGTTCCAGCGCCAAGGGATTCACAAGACTACTTAAATTGGTACATCTGTATGGTGGAAGGACTAACAGTGGTTGTGTTTGTCTCACTGCGGGAAGGTGCAGTGTGTACACATCCCTGCCTCTGAGTCAATACAGTGTGAATGTATTCTCTGTGTTGTGCTCAGTCTTTCTTTTGTCCCCAAGCACAATCTGACCTAAGTGACCGCCAGGTGAGCAGATCTGTGAGGGGTTTATAATCTCAATTACATTTGTGCTTGAGTCACAGTCAAGTGCAGACGCCAGGGATGGAAAAGGAGCATTAAAGTGCAAAATATCTCCGCTCAGCTGGCTTGCTCTCTCACGCAGGTATTTCACTGCTGACGTGGCTTTTCAAGGTTTTACAGTGCATTCAAAGCACTTTCTGAGAACCTTAAATAGCAGATTATTATTTGTGAATGTACCTTAAGGATACTGTAAAGGCCCATGTTTTGACATCATTGTTGAAGGCACATGATCACTGATGTTTTTCTGTCTAACTGTAAAGCTGGCTGGCGTACATTGAGCATTCAGTATGTGTGTAATCTTAACATGAGACCATCTTGTATGACCACAATTACACACCATGGCTTAATACTCCATTCTGATTGGCTGAAGGGCGTACACAGGGCATGTTACAGCACAGCCATTAGGCTAGATGCAGGCTGCTGGCTCAAATCTGCTGCAAGAGGAAGACCACCTACAGAGATAATTCACAGTCAGATGAAGCACAACTAATTTCTCTGACTGCAGCTCGCTTTGAAGACCTACAGTTGTCAAGGTGACAAATCTTTGAGGGATTATTAGACATTTCCCTGCAACATGTGCTCTTTCTTTTTTATTATAATTATTATAATTTATAATTAATATATATATTTTTTAAATTACACGCCTTTTTCTCCCCAATTTCGTGATATCCAATTGGTAGTTACAGTCTTGTCCCATCGCTGCAACTCCTGTACGGACTCGGGAGAAAAATGGGAAAAACGATGGGAAAAACCCTCCCCTAACCCAGACGACGCTGGGCCAATTATGCGTCGCCTCATGGTCTCCCGGTTGCGGCCGGCTGCGACACAGCCCAGGATTGAATCCGGATTGGTAGTGACGCTTCAAGCGCCACAGTCTCTTAGACCGCTGCGCCACTCGGGAGGCCCAACATGTGCTCTTTCTTCTGTATTTTTTGTTGAGAGAGAGAGAGAGAGAGAGAGAGNAGAGAGAGAGAGAGAGAGAGAGAGAGAGAGAGAGAGAGAGAGAGAGAGAGACTAGATTCCACTGTAAGACATACAGAGGGTTGGATCTGGGTGCTACTTTTCACATCATAGTTGGGTTGGGTTTGCTGCTTTATTGGTTAATGCATCATATGATAGAGGATAGAGGGGTAATTTTACTCTRAACAAAATGTTGAAGGCATTGATGTGAAAGCATATACAKTGCTGATTTACCTCAAGAGGATGTAATGTTGATGAGGGATACACACTTGCATATCAGGTAACGTGCCTATCTGGTGAAATGGAGGAGATGGGGAACAAAGTGAAAATGACATGACTTGGGAACACCTCTCGGAACCTGGGGCCGAAAGGGAAAGACTGGGCGAAAACACGAAGAAGCTTTGTAGAGCTTTCATTTTTGTGGAACCCAGCAGGAAAGTATCCTGGATATATATAATTATGCATAGCTTATCACATAAGCTATGCTTATTGTTAACCTGGTATATTGTTAACCTGGCATTGTTAACCTGGTATATACAGTACCCAATTCTCATCAAAGCAGGGATGTTTCCTATTTTGATAGAGGCATGGCCATAACGTGTTGTCCATGCATGCGTATTAGTAGCCTTTGGTGGGATAGAGACGACGTGACTTTGTGAATCAGCTGCTGGCTGCATACGTGGCCATGTTTGATATCTCAGCAGTACAACAGACTGAAAGTACGGCTGAATGGGAGACAACTTCCGGAAACACTCACAACATTAGTAATGGGGATGACATTTGTTAGTGTAACTAGGATGTGATGGTCAAACTCAAGGATAAAGGCCTTCAGTGTCTTGTGTGATCTTATGCCAGCAGCGTAGACCTCCCTAACTTTCATTCTTACTCATATGCACTTTGTTTCAAGTCCTAGCTATTTTTCACAGCGAATTATGTTTTTTCTAGAAGTGACAGAAACAAACAAGCACAGAACAAAACAGCTTTGACGTAATGCACAACTGCAGCGCCTTGTTAACACTGTACAGTAGGAAGTGGACTCTCATTGATTAAAGTTTGGCAGGCACAGAGGGAGATTTGGTGCTGTTCTCCTCAGATAAGCTGCACGGAGAGTTGGAGGAAAACAAGTGGTGAGCATTGGAGAACAATGTGTTATTGAGTTGGGAGCATGTGCTCAGCTGATCGTTCTAATCCCGATGCTGTGGGCATGTCATGTGCTTGTAGCAGCATGAATGGACGAGATTGTCTGAATCTCTCTAAGATTTCTTTTCACATGCTGATAATGTAGTCAATGATTGTTCATTAATGTACACATCATTGTACTCAGGGAACATACACATTGTTAAGGTATTCAGAAAAAGTTTTACTTTAGTTGTAATTTGTCGTATTTTTCCTTTGCTAAATATTTTTCTAACACTTTTGCAAGACACTCTGAATTCAGCATGACAGCATTGAATTTCACTGCCTCGAAAAACTGAAATACTGTAGATGCTTCTATATTTCCACATACAGAAATATATWTTTTTTTAAAGTACCCCAATTTCATGGTAGTTACAGTCTTGTCTCATCGCTGCAATTCCCGTATGGACTCAGGAGAGGCAAAGGTCAAGAGCTGTGCGTCCTCCGAAACACAACCAACCAAGCCGCACTGCTTCTTGACACAATGCCCACTTAACCCAGAAGTCAGCCGCACCAATGTGTCAGAGGAAACACCGTGTCAGTGTGCACTACACCCGGCCCACCACAGGAGTTGTTAGTGCACAAGGACATCCCTGCCGGCCAAACCCTCCCGTAACCCAGATGACGCTGGGCCAATTGTGCACCGCCCAATGGGTCACCCGGTCATGGCCAGCTGCGACAGAGCCTGGACTCGAACCTATAATCTCTAGTGGCATAGCTAGCACTGCGATGTAGTGCCTTAGACCATTGCGCCACTCGGGAGGCCCTACAGAAGTATATTATTGTTGACGAATATAGACCAAACACACTCATAGACGTTACAACAACAACAAAAAACTCAACATACAGCACCTGCACGGGGGAAGGCTGAATATGTTGTTTTATATGGGCTTAATACATCCCAAAGGCCCACAATATGAAGTTTAATACCTGGTGTTATGGTAGCCTAATTGATTCTGTATGTTAAATGACTAAAACAGACAGTCAGCATAGTGATTACCCTTTAGCCCCCTAGTCTCCCATCTCCCGCAGTCTGTATGTCTGTCCATCTGTCCAGCCTGAACAATTCTGTTACATGCTCGCTATGACAGATTTGACTCTTTATATTTCACTACTATGCATTAATAATGTAAGGATAACCTGAATGAACAGCCTCACACACTGTCCATAAAATGGATGGAGCAGTGCGGTGCATTTAAAGGGTTAAAGGGCATAGAAACAGTTGACAAAGGAGGAAGAGATGGTAGTAGGATAGTCAGTCAGAGAGCAGTGAGAGAGGATGGTACTCCTGCAGAACTATGCAGTGTGATCCTTGTAAAGGGCGAGAAAGTCGTATGTACTATTTGAACATGTCAAAGAAAGCTGCTTGCAAGATTTATCACTGTCTTGAGTCTGTTCTTAGTCTGACACAACCAGGTTCATACTGTACATCATTGTGTCAGGAGACATGAATATTAATCTGCAGCTCACAGTAACACATTGCCTTGTCTCCTCGTAGTGCAGTGGGACCCAGTGTGTGAGATGATACTATGGTGATTAGAATAATATACTACCACTATCACACCATTGGTAGAAGTCTCTGCTCAGATGTATGTTCTGCTGTGATATGTTCATTTCTAAATGATCATCATCACAAACTGATGATGGTGACGATGGCAATGACACCACCTATAGCCCCAGGCATAGCCTATTGTAAATAGCCACTGGGATAAACTGTTGAGGTAATGGCAGGATGACATCAGTGGAAGGCCTGTGTAAGTGTGAGAGTGTGCTATGGGGAAGAGAGAGCAGAGAGAGCAATGGTTTGTAGGAGTGGAGCCATAATTACAGAGTGAGGCAGGAATGCCAACCAGCCAGCCATGAGGTGGGTCTGAGCAGCCCGACTGCACATACATACCACATAGCTCTGTGAAAAACAACTCCTACTAACTCAGCGGCAGAGTTGGGCTGGCCTGTCGACTAGGCAGGAATTATAGTGCTTTAACAGCAGATAAAACAGATTCAAACTATGTTAGCAAACTATGTTTCTATATTCTTTTTACTTTCAGTTTTGTGATCGGTCACTGTTGAATTTGCAAGTCCAGTCATGTTGATCATTGAACATTGTATTATTTTTGCTCAAATGTAATTTTGAGGGTTGAAAGGATTTGTCTAGGAAGGAGTGAAATGGCTACCATCACGACTTGATGTTGAAAGTGGTGCTGCGGATAAAGACTGTGTTTTACGAGTTGATCTTGTTTTCCATGTCGTTTGGGCCAAAGGAAACAAATATGATTAGAAAGTTAGTGTCAACAGGATATCCGTCCGTTCCCACTGCTCTATGATCCTTCACCATCTCATTCTAACTATGGCTCTTCCCACAGGGCCTCAGGTTGCAAAAACATACATACATGTATGAACTGACTGTAGCTTAGCAATGATGCTCCCTCCATAAAGCATTAACTTAACCTCTCTTGGGTATGTGAGACGTTAGCGTCCCACCTCTTCAACAGCCAGTGAAACTGCTGGGCGCCAAATTCAAATACAGAAATACTCATTATAAAAATTCAGAAAACATAACATATTTTACATAGGTTTAAAGATTAACTTCTTGTGAATCCAACCACGGTGTCAGATTTAAAAAATGCTTTATGGCGAAAGCATACCATACGATTATTTGAGAACATAGCCCACTAGACAAATCATTACAAACAGTAACCAGCCAAGTAGAACAGTTACACAAGTCAGAAATAGAGATACAATTAATCCCTTACCTTTGATGATCTTCATATGGTTGCACTCACTCATTTACTCAATAAATGTTCCTTTTGTTCGATAAAGTCTCTTTATATCCAAAAACCTCCGTTTTGTTCACACGTTTTCTACAGGCTCAAACACAGTCAAAACAGGAAGACAAAAAAATCCTATGTTCATAGAAAAATGTTCATAGAAACATGTCAAACGATGTTTATATTCAATCCTCAGGTTGTTTTTAGCCTAAATAATCGATAATATTTCAACCGGACAATAACGTTGTCAATTTAAAAGGTAAACAAGAAACGCACTCTCTCAGTCTCGCGCATGAAAAAGCTCTGTGACACTTTAGGGTCCACTCATTCAGACTGCTCTTACTTCCTAATTTTTCAGAATACAAGCCTGAAACAATTTCTAAAGACTGTTGACATCTAGTGGAAGGCATAGAAACTGCAATTTGAGCCATAAGTCAATGGATACTGTAATGGCATTGAATAGAAAACTACAAAATAAAAATAAAAACTACTTCCTGAATGGATCTTTCTCAGGTTTTTGCCTGCCAAATCAGTTCTGTTATACTCACAGACACAATTTTAACAGTTTTGGAAACTTTAGAGTGTTTTCTATCCATATCTAGTCCAGTTATATGCATATCATATCTTCTGGGCCCGAGAAGCAGGCAGTTTAATTTGGGCATGCATTTCATCCAAAATTCCGAATGCTGCCCCTTACCCTAGAGAAGTTAACCCCACCCATCCACCTCTCACAGCTTTTGAGGCTTTTTCCATCCTGGGTAATCTCCTGTAACACGAGAGGACCTAGATAAAGACTAAAAGGATCACATTAGTTTATTCAGTGTCAATGTATAAATTGGATATGTGCTTTTTAAAAGGCTGTGTTTCTATGATATGGGGTCTATAACATAGTTGTTTGATGATTGGAAAAGTGTTATCACTGCTGTCCATCTTGTAACTGAAGATCATATTAACTTCACAGGTTTCAGAGACATTCTCCTAGATGTGAGGGGAGGCCATAATAGGATGAACTCTCAAGCTTGGATCTTTTCGATCTTGTCTTTTTCAATTAATGCTTCATGCATTTTCATTGATAAAGATAAGGTTCAAACAAAAGTCTCTATCAGAGAGGTGTCGTGAAATGTGGCCTTTTGAAATGCAATTCCATTGTGTGTCAAATCGGCACTCTTAAGCCTATGTTACACGAATGCAATTTGGATGCAATTTCTGCTGCAGATGCTAGTTGCAATTGACATCATCTCAAGCAACTTTGCTGATACACGAAGAAATTCAAATGCAATTGAAATTGATTGCAACATCCAATCCTGTCAAACATCACATCATGGTTTCATAAATTATTTGTTTAACCAAACGTTTGGTAATTGTAACAGCATCGATATAGACAAAATGCAGACTGTACAAAATKTTGCCTATTTGCCAACCATGTTTAACCAAGCTTGAGTAAAATAAAAAGGAAAACGCTTCATCAGGCTTCCATATTCTTCAGCTTTTTACCAAGCTRCAGTGCCTTCAGAAGTATTCATACCCCTTGACTTATTCCACATTTTGTTGTGTTACAGCCTGATTTCAAAATGGACATTTGCACATTCTTTTTAAAATTCTTCAAGCTCTGTCAAGTTGGTTGTTGATCATTGCTAGACAGCCATTCTCACGCCTTGTCATAGATTTTCAAGCCGGATTAAGTAAAAAATGTAACTAGGCCACTCACTCTTTACCTATAGATGTGATAGGTAAAGATCTTTTAGAGTTTAATTCGGGAGATTGTTAAATGATTAAATTAATCGGGTAACAATTAAACATATTTAGTTCATTAGATAAATAAATCTTCAGATTGATATTAAAGTCAAGTCGCATCAAAATCATTAGGGGATGAATCACTTCAATACATGCCTAAAGAGGAAGAAGGAGATGTTTACATATGATGAACAATATGCGAATGACAAGACAGGTTTTTGTTTAATTTAAAACGGTCTTATTTAAAAACATATACAGCGCATTCGGAAAGTATTCAGCCCCTTGACTTTTTCCACATTTTGTTACATTACAGCCGTATTCTAAAATGTATTAAATACATAAATACATACAATACCCCATAAAGACAAAGTGAAAACAGGCTTTTTGAAATGTTTGTACATTTATAAAAAAATGTAAACAGATACCTTATTTTTGTAAGTATTCAGACCATTTGCTATGAAATTGAGCTCAGGTGCATCCTGTTTCCATTGATCATCCTTGAGATGTTTTTACAACTTGATTGAAGTCCACCTGTGGTAAATTCAATTGATTGGACATGATTTGGAAAGGCACACACCTGTCTATATAAGGTCCCACAGTTGACAGTGCATGTCAGAGCAAAACCAAGCATTGAGGATGAAGGAATTGTACCTAGAGCTCCGAGACAGGTTTATGTCGAGGCACAGATCTGGGGAAGGGTACCAAAAAATATCTGCAGCTTTGAAGGTCCCCAAGAACACAGTGGCCTCCATCATTCTTAAATTAAAGAAGTTTGGAACCACCAAGACTCTTCCTAGAGCTTGCCGCCCATCCAACCTGACAGAGCTTGAGAAGAATGGGAGAAACTCCTCAAATACAGGTGTGCCAAGCTTGTAGCGTCATACCCAAGAGGACTCGAGGCTGTAATTGCTGCCAAAGGTGCTTCAACAAAGTACTGAGTAAAGGGTCAGAATTCTAAAAACCTGTTTTTGCTTTGTCATTATGGGGTATTGTGTGTAGATTGATGAGGAAAGCAAACAATTTAATAAATTTTAGAATAAGGCTGTAACGTAACAAAATGTGAAAAAATGTGAATACTTTCCAAATGCACTGTACTCTCCTGAGATATCAAGTCACTTCACAAGACAATTTCGCTCTTATATTGTACTATATCTATGTAGTATAGTACTGTATTTACAGTATCAACATCCACCACATTTTGCGACACAACGTAGGTTCATGTTAGCTCTGTTACAAATGTCACTTCAGCTTTGGTTCTGTTGCAGTGGCATAAACCTCGGAGGGATCCTAGAAAGACACGTCAACATTCTGCTAAAATGTTCTGAATCCAATCAGTGGCTTCCGCGGGGCATGTTTAAAAGCTACTTAAACTCAGCTCTGTTATGTCATCTTGAAGGATTAGATTCTAAATGGGTTTTTCCATCTCTGTGATAAGCTCCATGTTGAGAGTGACCTAGCAACACCAGTTTGTTTTATTCTAAGGCAATAAACAGCATGGATTCATCAACAGGCAGCAGAGAAGTTCTCTTCATCATTCTGTTCTGCGTGGACCTGCACTTCCACTAGCCTGATGGCAGGCTTGTCATCACCTGCTTGGCTGCATAATTCCCTGAATGCTTCAGAGGCACCGCTATAGTAACTACACACCAGTTGCCAGAGCACAGTGGCCTTACTGAGCCATGTCAATTGGATCTAACTGCACAGCAACATGATAGCATGTCAGGAGAGCACCTAGAAATTACAGCTACACATACGTTGGAAAATGAAATCATGGGAAGCAATCACATAATGCTGTGTTTGAGACAATAAGAAGCAGGATACCTTGTACCCAAAAGAGCACACATGCTGGTAATGACAAACTGTACTACAGTGATTGATAAGTGATAGCCAWTWTTAACAGTCGTCATTAAAATAGGGCGGGCGTATAACATCATTATCATTAGTTGACTCTGCTGTCATTACTTAAACATAATGATAGCATTTATCAATGCTGTCTGCTGATGAAGCAAAACAAATGCCATGCAGTGCAAGTGAGTCACCTCCTGTGCCCTGTATCAATGAAGCAGGAATAGGCTATAATATATCATGTGTAGCAGCTGCCATTTGGGCATTCCTCATGTTATCCTTAAGTTATCCAACACTGATTATACAAGCCCATCGTTTCTACAGGAATCATTACAACTGCCCATGGCACAACTTTGTTGTTGTGTGTCTGGTTTGGCTGCTTAGTTAAATGTTAGATGGTGTCACTAAATTCCTTTGTGTGCTGTTAGGGTGTCTGGACACAGAATTGCTGCATACTTGTTAATCCTCAGATTCTGTATGAGATGAAGCCTGGGATACCCTTACAAAAAAAACACATGAAAAAAATTATGTGAAAAAACACGTGGTTTTCGGAACACACTAGGGCTGGGAATTGCCATGGACCTCACGATACAATGTTATCACAATACTTTGGTGCCGATACAATATGTATTGTGATTCTTATAATTTTATATGTATTGCGATTCGATACTGCGTTTTTATTGTGATTTCAAGTTCCAAACATTTTGATCACTGTACTGTATGTTTGCTACAGAGAGGCAAGAGAGAGCATGAGAGCTTGTTTTGATCAGGGAAATGAAAGTGCTGAAAACATGTTGACTCACTATTTAAAAAGAAGAAGGAGAACAATCTATAGGATGAAAAATACCAGAGCAAGTACTGCCAACTAGCGCTAGCTAATGCTACCTACAGTAGCAAAAAATACAAATACAAATATATATWTTTTTTTATGAATCAATACTTGAGTAAGATATCGCTATAATATCGTTGCAAAATAATATTGCGATATGTAACTGTATCAATTTTTTCCCCCATCAGTAGAACACACGTGTGAACAAATCACATGAAAAATGTCACAACTATAAATACCTAGGTGTCTGGTCAGACTATAAACTCTCTTTCCAGACTTATATTAAACATCTCCAATCCAAAATCAAATTTAGAATCGGCTTTCTATTTCGCAACAAAGCCTCCTTCACTCACGCCGCCAAACTTACCCTAGTAAAACTGACTATCCTACCGATCCTCGACTTCGGCGACGTCATCTACAAAATAGCTTCCAATACTCTACTCAGCAAACTGGATGCTGTCTATCACAGTGCCATCCGTTTTGTTACCAAATCACCTTATACCACCCACCACTGCGACCTGTATGCTCTAGTCGGCTGGCCCTCGCTACATATTCGTCGCCAGACCCACTGGCTCCAGGTTATCTATAAGTCTATGCTAGGTAAAGCTCCGCCTTATCTCAGTTCACTGGTCACGATAACAACACCCACCCGTAGCACACGGTCCAGCACTGATCATCCCCAAAGCCAACACCTCATTTGGCCGCCTTTCCTTCCAGTTCTTTGCTGCCAGTGACTGGAACGAATTGCAAAAATCGCTGAAGTTGGAGACTTTTATTTCCCTCACCAACTTTAAACATCAGCTATCTGAGCAGCTAACCGATCGCTGCAGCTGTACTGTACAAGTCCATCTGTAAATTGCCCACCCAATCAACCTACCTCATCCCCATACTGTTTTTATTTTATTTACTTTTCTGCTCTTTTGCACACCAGTATCTCTACTTGCACATCATCATCTGCTCATTTATCACTCCAGTGTTAATCTGCTAAATTGTAATTATTCGCTCCTATGGCGTATTTATTGCCTACCTCCTCATGCCTTTTGCACACACTGTATATAGACTTTCTGTTTTTCTACTGTGTTATTGGCTTGTTTATTGTTTACTCCATGTGTAACTCTGTGTTGTTGTCTGTGTCACACTTCTTTGCTTTATCTTRGCCAGGTCGCAGTTGTAAATGAGAACTTGTTCTCAACTAGCYTACCTGGTTAAATAAAGGTGAAATAAAAAAATAAAAAATAATAATAAACATGTGAAAAGGTGGTGTTAACATTTAATATATGTGAAACATGGTTTCACGTGTGAAATGTAAGCTATTTCACATGTAAAACGTTTCAGGTGATTTGTTCACACGTGTGTTCTACTGATGTAAGGGTAGCTGCAGCAGTAAGGCCTGTATCCGCTGTATGAACCTGCTTTCTGTTGTTGTCCCTTATGTGATACCACAGTGTGAAGGCTATACTTTCTGAGTGGCCATGAATATATGACAAATGTGGGCATTAACTTGTCACCCAAGCAATGATGTCTCAGTGCTCTGTGTACATTTAGATGAAGGTGAGGGATAAGAGCTGAATGGTTTCTTTATTCATTTATGCTACTATATCTTTATTGATGCCAATATAACACAGCACCTTTATTGCCAATGTTTATAGCTATGTATCTAAAAGATGTCCTTCAACATGCCTTAGAATTATGCTTTAAAAGGTTGTCTGTGTGCCAATACTGTCATCGCCCTTGTAGCTCTTGCTAGTGCTTCTATCATTTGAGTTAGAGTCTAGTCAACCATGAAGAGTTACAGATGACTGACCAGAGCATGTTGCACTGGTGTTAAAAGGTTGTCTGCAGCCTTGACCATGCCCTGCTCCCCTGCCCTCACCAGACCCAGAGCACTGAGCACTGACCCATGTATGTGCTTTGGCAGGGCAGTTTCATCAGAGCAAAGGAAAGGGCTGCACCAGTCATGCTGCTGTCCAGATGCCCTGGTATATCTCTGCTTTGGAGACTTTGAGCACTTTACTCAGAGCCTAAAAGCTGCAGTGTGGCTCACGGGTGCTGGGCAAGCCAGATGAGCACCATGCATCCGTCCCTTGAATTCCAACTGGTCTCACCAGAGAGGGATGTGGAGGTTGAGTTTGAAGCCTCAAAATAGGTCAGACCTTTGAATGAAGTGGGTCAGTGTTGGATAACAGATGTGGCCCAGAGCACCAGAGGGAGGCCTTAACACGTTAACACCAGAGCAGTGTGCTGCCTGCTACCCATGGCCTGCCTCTCAGCATATCACTCACTGTACAGTATAGGCCGCCATCTGCAGCACCGGAGAGTAGGGCCAGTGGCCTGGTCCACTGCCCGCACACTTCCCACCCATCCCAAACCACCACACCCCATCTCTGGCCCCTACTGTATCACTCTGAGCCCTGTTACTGTAAGGCCTGGGCCAGCTCTGTGTCTGAATGCTTAGGGAAGGTAGAGTGGATGTGTGTTGGGCTAGGCAGAGGGATGGTCGTCATAACGTCCTCATCTCCCTCTCTATCTCCAGTCCCATCAGTAAACCTGTCACCATGCAGCCTTCTCAAGGCAATCTGGGTCAGGCCCTGTCGTAGGGCTGGCCGATATATCAAATGAATTTGATTAATTTGCATGTATTTTTTATTCCAGATGCCTGTATCGCATGAATCAATTTTTATATTCTTAAATTATTTTTTTGTGTTTATGTCCGCTTGTTCTCATATTGTCTTTTTGGTCTCGTCTCCTTCACTCTTTCTGTGCTGTGTCAGAGGCCTGCATATAATGATGAGATGCTCATGTCGCCGACCTAAAAATGGGAGTCGTTGTTCCAAAGGCGGGAAGGCAGTTGACAAGCTTGTGTCACCTGGGGGAAAGTGAAACCTCTCACTTCGCCTCATCCTCTCTAGCTGTGTGCACCTTCCGCTGATTAAAAAGGGGACATTGTTTTCAGTCTGGGGGGTCAAAGGGATAAAAGGGGGCAGAGGCAGATCATAAACACAACAACATCAGCAAGCCATTGCCACGGAAATGCCTGTTTGTCTAGCTGGTTTTGACTATTGGATTGAGATGCTCAGCCTTTCCCTGGCACGGCTGTCGGCTCTGGCCATATGCCTGCTGGGAAGGATGCAGCTGTCAGAGGGCTCAGGCTGATCTGAGAAGCGAGCCTCTGCTCACAACCCAGTGACACAGAGAAGTGTTCACAAATCACAGCCCAGGAACTGGCCCTTCCGCTTTAGAAGAACGCAAGATCCACGCAGGCCTCTGGTTAGATCAGTTCTTGGATGCACAGTAGCTGTTCATTTTCCGAGGTTAGGTTGACCTTGTGGTTGGTGGTCAAAGTGTGCAGATTCACTGTCCTCTCCTGGCATTAACACAAATCCCCAACCTCATTGATTGAGTGGTCTGTAAGTAGTGGCTCTGCAGGCTCCAAGGATTACCCAGTAGCATGTTCAGCACTTCATCCCTGTATCAATGCTGACGTGGAGCGCAGGATGACATTGCCTAATTAAATGGACTTGAATCAATAGGGTGGGCAGTAATTATTACAAACAATCAGATGTTTGATTGAATCAACTTTTATTAAGTAGCCAGGGTCAGGAGATCCCTCTCGCTGGTCCTTCTGTATTCTGTTGGTTTTCAATGAATTCACAGGAGTTTAGTATGTGTAATCCCTTTATCTGAGAAAAATAATACGTGATACAAAACCTGATGAACTGTAGGCCTATCTATTTTCCATTCAATAATGCCTTGGGCGAAAATATTCTGGCCTCACCACATTACAATATCACTTCCATATTTCACTTTCAAAAATGAGCTCACTGTGGATAGTCAATAGCGCTGAACGCTCTCCACATTACAGATCACTGCCAACCTCACATTTGGCAAACCCCATCAATTTACCCTCTTCCTCAGGATGCAGAAAAATGACTACTTAATTGTAATTTGTGGCAGATATTCTCTTGTCCAAGCAGCTTCATTATATTTTCCTGGTTGAGGAAGGAGGAGACGTGCTGTTGGCATCTTTAGCCTGGTAATTAGGCCAAGCCACCTGCTGAAGGAGCTGCTACCAGCTGCAGTCAGTCACTGATCCCTTTACCCTGCTCTGGCTCCTCCTCTCCTTCTATGTGGCAGCTGGGGGCACTCCAGTAGAAGAGAGCAGAGCACTGCACCCCGCCTTAGCCTCCCATAGACCGCCTGATGTTCTGCCCTGCCTGCCTCCACCCATAAGCACAATGGACACTGTGTGTGTCACACTCCAGGCCTCAGGAAAACATCTGAGTCAGCATAACAAACAGATCATACAAATTGCAACAATGGCCCAGCACAGGGTTGCTATGGATGTTAAACTGTGCCCTCCTCCCTCTATATCCTCCTTCTATATCCTCTCTCTCTCTCTCTCTCTCTCTCTCTCTCTCTCTCTCTCTCTTCTCTCTCTCTCTTCTCTCTCTCTCTCTCTCTCTCTCTCTCTCTCTGCCTCTCTCTCTCTCTCTCTCTCTCTCTCTCTCTCTCTCTCTCTCTCTCTCTCTCTCTCTCTCTCTCTCTCTCTCTCTCTCTCTCTCTCTCTCTCTCTCTCTCTCTCTCTCTCTCTCTCTCTCTCTCTCTCTCTCTCTCTCTCTCTCTTCTCTCTCTCTCTCTCTCTCTCTCTCTCTCTCTCTCTCTCTCCTTAAATTTTTACATTTCAATTAAATGTAAGGGCTTTATGGAAACATATGTTAACATTGCCATAGCAAGTGAACTAGATAATAAACAAAGGTTAAATAAACAATAAAAATTAACAGTAAACATTACACTCACAAAAGTTCCAAAATAATAAAGATATTACGAATGTCATATTAAGTGCAAACAGTTAAAGTACAAAGAGGAAAGTAAATAAACATAAATATGGGTTTGTTCTTCACTGGTTGCCCTTTTCTTGTGGCAACAGGTCCACCATATTGCTGCTGTGATGACACACTGTGGTATTTCACACAATAGATATGGGAGTTTATTAAAATTGGGTTTGTTTCAAATTCTTTGTGTATCTGTGTAATCTGAGGGAATATGTGTGTCTAATATGGTCATACCTTTGGCAGGAGGTTAGGAAGTGCAGCTCAGTTTCCACCTCTTTTGTGGGCAATTTGCACATAGCCTGTCTTCTCTTGAGAGCCAGGTCTGCCTACGGGCGTCTCTCTCTCTTTCCTTCTCTCCCTCCCCTCCCTCCCTCCCTGACCTGGTGCTGACACAGAGGTGGCAGTCTGACAGTCCACCAATGTTCCAGTTCCACATCAATGCCCTGTTAAACATGCTGAATCTGTTATGCAGTCTTACAGCACAGAATGACTATAATTATCATTGTGAAAGGGCTCTAACCTAGCATTATTGAAATAATTGCAAATCACAGGCTGTAAACAAGAGAATATCTTTTTTTTTTTTTTCTCAGCAGGAACGTGCACGTTTAGTTTTTTGCCCTAGCACTACACAGCTGATTGAAATAACCAACTCATCATCGAGCTTTTGATTATTTGTATCAGCTGTCTAGTGCTAGGGCAATAACCAAAATATGCACTGGGGGGGGGGCAGGACTGAGTATGGGAAACCCTGAGTGTGTGTGACACAAGTTTATGATGTTGACTTACAGTGTTTAGAAGATCGAACTCTACACTCGTATGTCGGGAGGCAACAAACAAAACAGGAAACAACACACCAGAACAGTATGTGCGCACACATAGACATACACAACAGACAGTATGTACGCACACATAGACATACACATACAGACAGTATGTGCGCACACATAGACATACACATACAGACAGTATTGTGCGCACACATTAGACATACACACACAGACAGTATGTACGCACACATAGACATACACATACAGATAGTAACTGCACACAGACAAACACAGACAGTATGTACGCACACATAGACATACACATACAGACAGTAGTACGCACACAGACAAACACAGATAGTATGTTCGCACACATAGACATACACACACAGACAGTATGTACGTACACATAGACATACACCACACAGACAGTATGTACGTACACATAGACATACACACACAGATAGTATGTACGCACACATAAACATACACACCACAGATAGTATGTACGCACACATAAACATACACACACAGACAGTATGTACGCACACAGACAAACACAGACAGTATGTACGCACACATAGACATACACACATACATATGTACGCACATATAGACATACACACACAGACAGTATGTACGCACACATAGGCATACACACACAGACATATGTACGTACAACATGACATACACACACAGATAGTATGTACGCACACATAAACATACACACACAGACAGTATGTACGCACACAGACAAACACAGACAGTATGTACGCACACATAGACATACACACATACAGTATGTACGCACATATAGACATACACACACAGACAGTATGTACGTACACATAGACATACACACACAGGTAGTATGTACGCACACATAAAATACACACACAGACAGTATGTACGCACAACAGGACAAAACACAGACAGTATGTACGCACACATAGACATACACACATACAGTATGTACGCACATATAGACATACACACACAGACAGTATGTACGCACACATAGACATACACACAAATAAGGTATGTATGCACATACAGTATGTATGCACACACAGACATACACACACATAGACAAACACACATACAGTATGTACGCACACATAGACATACACACACATACAGTATGTACACACACAGACATACACACACATACAGTATGTACGCACACGGACAAACACACACATACAGTATGTACTCACACATACAGTATGTACGCACACATAGACAAACAAATATTTGATTGATGCTAAAAGCATGAAACATGACATATGAATGTATGACTCCTTTTTGAAATACCAAGTTAGGAACTATGTGGTTTAGTATATACTCTCCCAGATTAACACACAGGATGACACTTCAGTAACTCATTTTCATCTCCGGAGCCAGTGTGACTGAAGCGTCCCCCCAGTTCTTCAGCCGGGTGTGTGGATGAGACTGTGGCTCACAGAACATTATCCCGAACCAAACAAACAGAAACATTCTGGGAACCAATTTCTTAGCTGGGTATCGTCAATGAGGGGAGAGGGAAGGCTTAGGACTGCAAGCTATTGTCCTTAAATGGTCTCTCTGGTTTATACAGGGTCATGTTGCTGGTGTCAAGCTCTGTCTTCACCCAAACTGGATTGTTAAATGTTAATGACAATCCACGTTTAGATTGTTAACCCAAAGGTGATTTCTAATCATAGCAAAGACTTGATATAGACAAAAGGTGCCTGCTCCTCTGTTTCTGTCTTGCTCTGGATGTGCTACATAATCCTTCTGTCTCTGTTACATATAATTATTCTCCTTTAAAGGAAGCCCCACACAAAGTACATCAATATCGTACATCCTAATGCAATAGCCGCACGTTGTCTCTGAATGACTTCAGTGGACATGTTCTTTTACAGATCCAAAGAGCATTTATTGCCATGACAATGTCCTGGAGTGTGTCATGTGTCCATTCAATAAATTGCTGTTTTCAGCCTACAGCAGCTTGTAGTGTCTTACTTAAGGGATTTTATTCTTTATTGACATCCACACTGTCACAAGATGGTCACGAGCTATGGTGTTGCATCCCCAAAACAATGAAATAGGACTGATTCAAATAACATTTTATTTGTCACATGCTTCATAAACAACAGGTGTGAAAAGGTGGTCCTTTTCAGAGTTAAAGATACAGAGTTAAAGATACAAAAATATAAAATAGAAATACAAATAGTGACACAAGGAATAAATAAACAGTTAATAACGAATAGCGATAACGAGTAAAATGAAATGGCTATTTACAGGGAGTACCAGTGCCGAGACGATGTGTAGGGGTACGAGGTAATTGAGGTAGCTATTTACAAATACAGTACCAGTCAAAGGTTTGGACACACCTACTCATTCAAGGGTTTTTCTTTATTTTGACTATTTTCTACTGTCACGCCCTGGCCATAGAGAGGTTTTTTATTCTCTATTTTGGTTAGGCCAGGTTGTGACTAGGGTGGGCATTCTAGTTTCAGTGCGCATCTACAGCCCGGTGCGCTCTGTGCAAGCTCCCCGCAGTGGCCGTGCTAGAGTGGGCATTCAGCCAGGACGGATTGTGCCGGCTCAGCGTTCCTGGTCTCTGGTTGCGTCTCTTGCCCAGGTTATCCTGCGCCAGCTCTACGCACGGTGTCCCCGGTTCGCCAGCAAACTCCCAGTGCGGCCTGTTCCAGCTCCTCGCACTTGCCGGGCTAAGGGGGTATCCAGCCAGGACGAGTGGTGCCAGCTCTGCGCCAGAGACCTCCAGTACGCCCCACAGTCGTATGTCCTGTGCCTCCTCTCCGCACTCGCCCTGAGGTGCGTGTCATCAGCCCGGTGCCACCTCGTACCGGTCCCACGCATCAAGCCTCCAGTGCGGCTCCACAGTCCAGAGCTTCCGGCGACAGTTCCAGTCCAGAGCTTCCGGCGACAGTTCCCAGTCCAGAGCTTCCGGCGACGTTTCACAGTCCGGAACCTCCAACGACGGGCCACAGTCCGGAACCTCCAACAACGGGCCACAGTCCAGAACTCCAACAACGGGCCACCAGTCCAGAACCTCCAACAACGGCCACAGTCCGGAACCTCCAACGGCGGGCCACAGTCCGGAACCTCCAACGACGGGCCACCAGTCCGGAACCTCCTTGAGAGGGTTCTACAGTCCGGAACCTCCTGAGACGGTCCCCAGTCCGGAGCCTCCAACGACGGTCTACAGTCCGGAACCTCCTGAGACAGTCCTCAGTCCGGAGCCTCCAGCGACGGTCCCCAGTCCGGAGCCTCCAGCGACGTTCCCCAGTCCGGAGCCTGCAGCGACGGTCCTCAGTCCGGGGCCTGCAGTGACGGTCCCCGGTCCGGGGCCTGCAGCGACGGTCCTCAGTCCGGAGCCTCCGGCGATGATTGGTGGTCTGGTTCCTCCGGCGATGATCTGCGGCCCGATTCCTCCAGTGAAGGTCCATGCACCAGGGCCGCCACCAAAGCGGAGGAATCTGCGGGCGGAGGGTGGTCTACGTCCCGCACCGGAGCCACCGCCGTAAGGGATGCCCACCCGGACCCTCCCCTTTAGAGTCAGGTTTTGCGGCCGGAGTCCGCACCTTTGGGGGGGGGTACTGTCACGCCCTGGCCATAGAGAGGTTTTTATTCTCTATTCTGGTTAGGCCAGGGTGTGACTAGGGTGGGCATTCTAGTTTCTTTATTTCTATGTTTTCTATTTCTTTGTTTTTGGCCGAGTGTGGTTCCCAATCAGAGGCAGCTGTCTATCGTTGTCTCTGATTGGGAATCATACTTAGGCAGTCCTTTTTCCCTCTTTCATTTTAGGGTAGTTATTTTCTGTTTAGTATCTGTTTACCTGACAGAACTGTTCGCTTTCGTTTTGTTACTTTGTTCGAGTGTTTTTGATATGAAATAAAATCATGAACACTTACCACGCTGCGCTTTGGTCCACTATTCCTTACGACGACGAGCGTTACATCAACATTGTAAAATAATAGTGAAGACAACAAACTAAGTGTTCATATGGAATCATATAACCAAAAAAGTGTTCAACAAATAAAAATATATTTTATATTTGAGATTCTTCAAAGTAGCCACCCTTTGCCTTGATGAAAGCTTTGCACACTCTTGGCATTCTCTCAACCAGCTTCTCTTGGAATGCTTTTCCAACAGTCTTGAAGGAGTTCCCACATATGCTGAGCACTTGTTGGCTGCTTTTCCTTCACTCTGCGGTCTAACTCATCCCAAACCATCTCAATTGGGTTGAGGTCAGGTGATTGTGGAGGACAGGTCATCTGATGCAGCACTCCATCACTCTCCTTCTTGGTCAAATGGTCCTAACACAGCCTGTTGAMAAACAAATTATAGTCCCACTAAGCGCAAACCTGTTGGGATTGCGTATTGCTGCAGAATGCTGTGGTAGCCATGCTGGTTAAGTGTGTAGGGGTAAAGTGACTAGGCAACAGGATGGATAATAGACTGTGCTGTAGCAGCAGCATATGTGGTGAGTGTGAAAGTGTGTGTGAGTGTGTGTGTGTGGGTAGAGACCAGTGTGTGTGCAAAGCGTCAGTGCAAGAGAATTAGTTCCAAGAAGGGTCAATGTAGGTATTCCGGACAGCCATTTGATTAGCTATTTAGCAGCCTATTTTAGCAATCGCATGACTTGGGGGTAGAAGCTGTTCAGGGTCCTGTTTGTTCCAGACTTGGAACCAACCTCCTGGTAGAGAGGTCCTGGAAAGCAGGGAGCTCGGCCCCAGTGATGCACTGGGCCATACTCACCACCCTCTGTAGGGCTTTGCAGTTGCCATACCAAGCGGTGATGCAGCCAGTCAAGATGCTGTCAATGGTGCAGCTGTAGAACTTTTTGAGGATGCCACATCCTTTCAGCCTCCTGAGGGGGAAGAGGAACTGTCGTGCCCTCTTCACAACTGTGTGTATGTGTGTGTGTGGACCATGTTAATTCCTTAGTGATGTGGAGCCCAAGGAACTTGAAGCTCTCGACCTGCTCCACTACAGCCCCATTGATGTGGATGGGGGCGTGCTATCCCCTCCGTTTCCTGTAGTCCACGATCAACTCATTTGTCTTGCTGACGTTGAGGGAGAGGTTGTTGTCCTGGCACCACACTGCCAGGTCTCTGACCTCTTCCCTATAGGCTGCCTCATCGCCGTCGGTGATCAGTCCTACCATTGTTGTGTAATCAGCAAACTTGATGATGGTATTGGAGTTGTGCACCGCCGTGCAGTCGTGGGTGAACAGGGAGTACAGGAGGGGACTAACCACACAACCCTGAAGGGCCCCCGTGTTGATGGTCAGCGTGGTGGATGTGTTGTTGCCTACCCTCATCACCTGGGGGACGGCCCGTCAGGAAGTCCAGGATCCAGTTGCAGAGGAAGGTGTTCAGTCCCAGGGTCCTGAGCTTGGTGATGAGCTTGGAGGGGACTATGGCGTTGAATGCTGAGCTGTAGTCCATGAACCACATTCTTACATAGGTATTACTTTTGTCCAGGTGGGTGAGGGCAGTGTGGAGTGCAATAGAGATTGCGTCAGTTGTGGATCTGTTAAGAGCGGTATGTGAATTGGAGTGGGTCTGGGGTGTCTGGGATGATGTGAGCCATGATCAGCCTTTCAAAGAATTTCATGGCTATAGATCAGTCGAGACCTGATCAGTTGAGGGGCTATTTTGACAAATATAGGCCACACTAAATGTTCCCTCTCCTTAGGTTAACCCAAACTGTACATTGGTTCAAGTGGCTGAAAATATTTGCCTTTTCAAAGAGCTGTTTACGGAAGGGTATATCGTTTTATTTAACTGGCTATATTGCATATAGCTTTAGAGATTTAGTTGTCTACAACAGTTATTTGTTTAATGTCCTGTTAAATTACTCTGTGCATGATGATGGCCCAGGGGCACAGTCACAAGTATCAGCATAGTATTTGCTGCTCTRTGCTGCGTTTGGGCTTAAAATAGCTGATGTTGTCCACTTGATGTGATGCTTTCAACCCATCAGCAAGCCCTGACACCGAACTCCCATTCAGGGTTGTGATCTCTTTGAGGTTTACTGTAGATGCACACAGACACAGACACTGGACTGCAGGGGCCTGCATGAGACTGGTTAGTTTGGCCCAACACTTGAAAACTCCACCCGAAATTCCTGAACCAGACTTGTGTCCTCAGGCTAATGCACAAAAGTGCTCCTTCTGTTTAGAAGGCACAAACTGGTACAAGTTGTAGAGAACTATGACACTCAAAGGCACTCGCATATTTAGGCTCATAGCCCTACAAGGGAAAGGCATGTTGGAGTGTGCTGTTTTAGTCGGAAACAGTATGGAGTTGGGGACATGGATAATAAGGATAAATGGAATGATAAGTTTATAACATTAATGTGCACCACAGTTTTTTTATTACCCTTTAAACTACTACTACTAGTTTGATTTTTGTAGCCATCAATTGCCTCATTAACAATCACCCATATTAGCAGACTTATTGCATTTCAAACTTCACATTTAGTATAGGCTACTTATTGTAATGAACGATATAAGCAAAACCGCTTGCGATAAGTGGTCTGTGTGGTCGGTGTCGATTATTTGGGGTTTATCGTCCCAGCTCAAGCATAGTATTTTGTACAGTGTTGCAGTATGTGTGTGTCTGTGTGACGTTTCCCAAATTGCCTATGCCAGGTCATTTGCTGAAAGGTATGATTATCTGGAAAGGTATGCTTATATATTTTTTAACGTATTTCAAATGTACACTTTTATTTTCCAGTCAGCTAAATAAAAAAACAGACCACAGAAAGCCTCCATCCCCCTCCTCTCCTCCTGACCTACACAATACTGCACAATAACTAGCTAAAACACCCTAACCGGAATGACCATACCTGAGCAGCAGGCTGGTTTACATGCTGATGGATTGACGTGAGTGGTGTCTAGAGGGGCAGCAGTAAGCAGAATGACCCTGATGTATTGTAATGGCATTTGACTATGAGTTATTAGCCTACTTTAGTTCTTTGGCTTGTTATTTAGGTCAACATAGTTGTGGAGTGTTGTACTGGTAACATTATGACAGATGATTAACATATCATCCCAAATGTGAAAAAGGTGCGTGGTCAACCTCAAAACAGGACAGTTAGGAAGTTCTCAGTTAACACCTGTGCTGTTTACAAAACAACTGACTGAAACTCAACCTAAATCCTTATGTTGAAACAATGATACTGTTGCACAGACTATATGTATAAGATCATGTGTGTCTGGAGGCATATCCGGACACATCAGTGAGATACATTTGTCTGTGTTTAACTCGGTTTAAAGATGCCTGCAGAACAACATGTTGACATTGTGATACACCATAGCCTGAAGACTTTACCTGCCAAGCAGGGTAATGCTGTTAGTTGTGACTGGTAGACAGGATGCAGATCGGGCTAGGCCTAATCCCCTCTTATACGGTGTACTCGATGAAAATAGACGTCCTCACCTAAGTTTACTCAGCGGGTTCGTCCGTTATTTGTCCTGTTTGCTTGGTCTGAGCTGTCACTGTTGACATCCCTTGTGAAAAAATATTGCAGTCAGAGTGCCGTATAACTGCAGTTAGAATGCAGTATAACTGCAGTATGCTGCAAATACGGCATCCAAAATAAAACAACAATTTACTGCGGTAATTTGGCAGTGTAACTGCAGTTACAGTGCAGTATAACTGCAGTACAGTACAGTTATTCTGCAAATAGTGTGTCCAAAATACCACAGTCAACTGCAGTTACTGCAGTCTTTTTTTGTAAGGGATAATACAGCTAAATGTACTGCTTTGCTTTTTACCAAACTACTGAATGACACTCCCACAGTCTGTACACTGTTGGACAGGTTGGTTGTATGTTTGAATTGGTCAAGTAGGTTACAGAAAGGAGAGAAGCCATTTTAGCGACTGTGAGAGACAGTGTGGCAACTCTGAAGACCTATGTCCTTGAGCAGGGCATGAGAAGAGCATCTCTATTCCTGTTATAATTACCTCAGTTATCCTTTGGGGTTGGTCAGGGGACCTTGCATAGCTAATGAGTTACAGGGAATCTCCTAATATCAATGAGACAGCTGGAAGCTGCTGCAGAAAGACAGAGCCCAATCAAAAATGAATGTCTACCAAACAGTGTTGTTGCTGCTGAATCACCTCACCAGTGGCAGCACATTCTCACACTCCTTCCCATATGAAGATTCAAGACAGTTTGCTTTGCTCTCATATCAAACAGCAGTAAAATGCTTTCATTAATTTCTGATTACCCCTCTGTGACACTGGGATGGTGCAGCCTGCTCCCTCATTGTGTAGACAAATGCATTTCAGGTAAGACATATAGTATGTTTCCTTTCAAAATGTTACAGTACAGTATGACTCAACGGCACAAATGTAGTAATCTATTTGAAGTCCCAACTAATATGGATATTATCCAGGGCTGTTTCTAGCTTTTTTGGGTACCCTAAACGAGATTTGATTGGACGTTGCATGTTGTGTATTCTACTATTCTAACTAACAGTTAGTTGAGACCCCAAAAGCGGTCGCTTATGTTGCTAATGTCTAGAAACGGCACTGATATTATCACACTATTCTAGGGGCTTGTCACACCTGCTCCCGCTCTCCCCCTCTGGCGCTCGAGGGCGCCAGGCTGCCCTTCATTACGCACACCTGTCACCATCATTACGCGCAGTGCTGATTGGACTCACCTGGACTCCTTCCCTTTGTTGATTGCCCCGTCTATAACTGTCTGCTCCCCCGTTTGTTCCCGGTGTCTGCACTGATGTCGTTATTTTTCCCCTGTCCAGACGAGCTGTTCCTGTCCTGTTACATGTCCGTTGTTCATTAAATGTTCTYCCTGTACCTGCTTCCGGTCTCCAGCGTCGATCCTCACAGGGCTACCATTTGATAACCAGAGGTTATGGCATCACACCATCTTCCACCTTCTTATTAATGAATGACACATTCAGAAATTATTGAATGTGGAGCTACTAAGACCACCGAAAATATAAATAAATGTTCTAATAAAACCAGGGTGCTAGCAGCAGCTTGTATATTATGTAATGTGAAGATGATGTAGAGATGTTTGGACTTTTTGATGCCTTATGTGTTGACGGTCAAGGAAGTCAGCTCAGAGACCCAAATGGCATCAACCCAGGGTCAGAAGTGAAAGTGAAAGTTGCTCTCTAAGGAATGCTGGGTTAGGGTTTCTGGGTGAATTGTTATACGCTCCAGTATTTATTTGCCTCTGATATATTCTCATGAGTGATTTTAACCTATTTCTAATATTCCCATGGGAATCCTACATAGAAAATTAGAACATTTAATTTGATACATTATAATACTATATTTACCATAATAGTTTATCGTAATAATTTCCTCATGTACAACAAAAGTGCATAAATAATATAATTAGCAGGGTATTGTTCTGGCTGTAGGCTTCTAATATCAGCTACACTGTTTTTAGGCAAATATCTTCTAAGGCTGTTTGGGGTATTCAATTAGCGCACAGTCCATTTTCTAACCAGCTCAATAGTGTGTGATTATATTTTTCCACTCAAAGGCATACAGTATACTCTCCATCTGACAGGAAATCAAAGTCAGTGTGACTTACATCTCTTAATACAGTGGTGAGCTCTGAAAACAGACCCATGTTTCACTAGGTCTGATGCTGACTTAATCACCAGTCTGAATGGGACAGACTCAAGCAACTGTGAAAACACCCCATCTCCTTAATAATCCAGGTTGAAAAGAACTGTAGGCTACAACAACATTTATGTTACTAGCTTTATCCTTCTTGGCAATACGCAATACCTAAAATGTTGTAATGTTATTGCACTGCAATTTTGCTCTGTATTTTTGCAGCAGGACATAGCGTATACCAGATAGAAATGGAGGGATTGAAGACAATTATTCAATAACTTAATGAAGAAGTCTTCATTTTATTTTAATATACTTTATTTGATATATATTTTCTCTTAGAATGTTAGAATTTGAATAGCATTGGTGGAAATGTTTTGTTTGACAACAGATAACTTCATTAGGTAGGGCATTGTTGGAGAGCTAACATCAGCAGCAGTTGAATACAGAAGTTTGGCAACTGTCCATTTCCCAATTGCTTTGCCTTTCCTTGTTAGAAAAGCAAAGACTCATAATGTATTCAGTTACATTTCCCCCATCCTAGACTACCCTTAACAAAATGCCTTGACAGAACAATAAGGTGCAATTTCAGTGCACATTTAGCTCAGTGAAGAGAGAGGGAAGAGGAAACGAGTTGGGCGAGACCAGGGAGCACATTGTGTAAACTATATGTGACATCTCTAGAAAATATGGCGCTTTCTCGCTTCACATAGCTCAGCATTCCCCAGAAGTCCGGTGAAGTTGTGGATACCATTTTTATGTCTCTGCGTACAGTTTGAAGGAAGTTGATAAATAGCGTTATCGCAATTGCTAACTAGTGTTAGCGCAATGACTAGAAGTCTGTGGTAAATGATAGCATGCTAGTAGATACCAAAGACTTCATCATTGCACTAACGCTAGTTAGCATTGGCTTGCGAAACTACTTCTAACTTACTTCATACTTTATGCAGACATAAAAATGTTATCCATTAGTTCATCTTATTTTTTGGGGCTGATTTTAGGACTCCCGAGTGGCGCAGTGGTCTAAGGCACTCCATCTCAGTGCTTGAGGCATCACTACAGACCCTGGTTCGATTCCAGGCTGTATCACAACCTCCAGTGGTTGGAAGTCTTATAGGGCGACACACAATTGGCCCAGCGTTGTTAGGGTTTGGCCAGGGTAGGCAGTCATTGTAAATAAGAACTTGTTCTTAATTGACGTGCCTAGTTAAATAAAGGTTAAAAAATACATTTTGAGGAAGTAGATAAATTCATTGCCTAGATCCTGAAGTATCCCTTTAATCACTCCAGGCAGCAGGAGTTCACTGTACTTAACACCCATGGCTTTATCTGAAGGTCAATAGAAAGTGATATTACTGAAGCAAACAATGTTACAGTAAACTAACATGTGTTTTGTGTCCAGTCCGGGCAGTTGTACAAATGCCCTCCTGCCCTTCCTCGCCTATATATTGTGTTGTTTTTTGTGATATCCGTTCGGTGTATACCCTAATTCAGAAAGGTCTCAGACTCTGAAACACTGGCAGTTGGCACTAGCTTAAGGATGATCTCTGTCTCTGCGTCTCAATCTGGTCCCATGTGAAATTGTGCTGGGCTGGGCAGGATGTTGCTTGGCCTCCCACGTTGCACTGCGTCCCCAAGCTCTAACTGAGCTCAGGAGGATTACTCTCCTGGATGCTTAGTAAACTTGAGCAGGATTAATGGAGGGAACAAGGATTGCCCTCTGCAGAGAGAGCAAGGCAAAGAAATGAACTAAGGCTAACGGCATAAGCTCTACAGGCTATTAGGTTCAGCAGCCTTTATTATGTTCACACTTGCTTATATTTTCCCCCAAAGTGTAAGCTAATGATCACTAGCCTTTATTTAGAATATTACTCATATATAATGAACAAAAATATAAACACAATATGTAACAATTTAGTTACAGACCATATACGGATGGTTGGTTGGGCCATGGTTGGGCCTAGGAGGTCATACAGTAGGCCCACCCATTTGGGAGCCAGGCCCACCCACTGGGGAGCCAGGCCCAGCCAATCAGAATTCGTTTTTCCTCACAAAAGGGCTTTATTACAGACATAAATACGCCTCAGTTTCATCAGCTGTCCGGGTGGCTGGTCTCAGATGTTCCCACAGGTGAAGAAGCCAGATGTAGAGGTCCTGGGCTAGCATGGTTACATGTGGTCTGCGGTTGTGAGGCCGTTTGGACGTACTGACAAATTCTCTAAAACGATGTTTGATGCGGCTTATGGTAGAGAAATTAACATTCAATGCTCTGGTAACAGCTCTGGTGGACATTCCTACAGTCAGCATGCCGACTGCACGCTCCCTCAAAACTTGACACATCTGTGGTATTATTGTGTGACAAAACTGCAAATTTTTGTGGCCTTTTATTGTCCCCAGCACAAGGTGCACCAGTGTAATGATCATGCTGTTTAATCAGCTTCTTGATATGCCACAACCTGTCAGGTGGATGGATTATCTTGGCAAAGTAGAAATGCTTACTGACAGGAATAATAACAAATTAGTGAAAAAATATGAGAGAAATACGCTTTTTGTGCGGATGGAACATTTCTGGGATATTTTATTTCAGCTCATGAAACATGGGACCAACACTTTACATGTTGCATTTATATTTTTGTTCAGTATACTTTTGGGTGGGTACACAACTCTATGTCACTGCGGAATATTTCATGTCATATAGTGCATTCGGAAAGTATTCAGACCCCTTGACTTTTTCCACATTTTGTTACGTTACAGCCTTATTCTAAAATGGATTAAATTGTTTTTCTTCCTCATCAATCTGTACATAATACCCCATAATGACAAAGCAAAAAAAGGTTTTCAGAAATTTGTGCAAATTTATTACAAATAGAAAATGGAAATATCACATTTACATAAGTATTCCAGACCCTTTACTCAGTACGTTGTTGAAGCACCTTTGGCAGCGAATACAGCATAGAGTCTTCTTGGGTATGACACTACAAGCTTGGCACACCTGTATTTGGGGAGTTTCTCCCATTCTTCTCTGCAGATCCTCTCAAGCTCTGTCAGGTTGGATTGGGAGCGTCGCTGCAAAGCAATTTCAGGTCTCTCCAGAGATGTTAGAACGGGTTCAAGTCCGGGCTCTGGCTGGGCCACTCAAGGACATTCAGAGACTTGTCCCGAAGCCACTCCTGCATTGTCTTGGTTGTGTGCTTAGGGTCGTTGTCCTGTTGGAAGGTAAACCTTCGCACCAGTCTGAGGTCCTGAGCGCTCTGGAGCAGGTTTTCATCAAGGATCTCTCTGTACTTTGCTCCATTCATCTTTCCCTTGATCCTGACTAGTCTCCTGTGTTCTTAGGGACCTTCAATGCTGCAGAATTTTCTTCGTACTCTTCCCCAGATCTGTGCCTCAACACAATCTTGTCTCAGAGCTCTTTGGACAATTCCTTCAACCTCATGGCTTAGTTTTTGCTCTGACATGCGCGGTGAACTGTGGGACCTTACATACCTCACAGGTGTGAACTGTGGGACCTTACACACCTTACACACCTCACAGGTGTGTGGCTTTCCAAATCATGTCCAATCAATTGAATTTACCACAGGTGGACTCCAATCAAGTTGTAGAAACATCTCAAGGATGATCACTGGAAACAGGATGTTCCTGAGCTCAATTTCAAGTCTCATAGCAAAGGGTCTGAATACTTATGTAAATAAGGTATTTCTGTTTTTATTTGTAATAAATGTGCCCCAATAAATGTTCTAACTGTTTTTGCTTTGTCGTGATGGGGTGTAGATTGATGAGGAAAATGTTTTATCTTATCCATTTTAGAATAAGGCTGTAATGTAAAATCTTTGGGAAAAATCAAGGGGTCTGAATACTTTTACGAATGCACTGTATGTCACTAGCATACTGTACATATTATCCAGTGCACAGAACATAGTACTGGTTTACATGCTACTGGATTGTGATACAGTACACCTGTGGCATGGTGAGTGCTTGTGTGTAGTAGAGGTCTTCATGGGTCCAACAGACCCGAAATTCAGAGATCCGACCCGGGACCTCCGACTTTTGTCTCAGATCTGGGTTGGGTCTGATATAATTGCCACAGGTCTTGGGTATGTGCAATTACAATTGATTTACTTCCTGGACCCGATTGGACCCGTCCTCTGTTAATTTAATTTGTCTGAGGTGATGAGAACTGCGCGAGCTTGCTATATGTGTCAGCCAATTGCAACTCAATAAAACGTATAGTTTACAGTGCCTTGCAAAAGTATTCATCCCCCTTGGCATTCTTCCTATTTTGTTGCATTACAACCTGTACTTTAAATCGATTTTTATTTGGATTTCATGTAATGGACATACAAAACATAGTCCCAATTGGTGAAGTGAAAAGAAAAAAATTACTTGTTTCAAAAAATTATACAAAATAAAAAACGGAAAAGTGGTTTGTGCATATGTATTCACCCCCTTTGCTATGAASCCCCTAAATAAGATATGGTGCAACCAATTACCCTCAGAAGTCACATAATTAGTTATATAAAGTCCACCTGTGTGCAATATAAGTGTTACATGATCTCAGTATATCTACACCTGTTCTGAAAGGCCACAGAGTCTGCAACACCACTAAGCAAGGGGCACCACCAAGCAAGCGGCACCATGAAAACCAATGAGCTCTCCAAACAGGTCAGGGACAAAGTTGTGGAGAGGTACAGATCAGGGTTGGGTTATAAAAACAAATTGAGAAACTTTGAACATCCCACGGAGCACCATTAAATCCATTATTAAAAAATGGAAAGAATATGGCACCACAACAAACCTGCCAAGAGAGGGCCACCCACCAAAACTCACGGACCAGGCAAGGAGGGCATTAAAGAGAACAAAGATTACCATGAAGGAGCTGCAAAGCTCCACAGCAGAGATTGGAGTATCTGTCCATAGGACCACTTTAAGCCGTACACTCCACAGAGCTGGGCTTTACAGAAGAGTGGACAGAAAAAAAGTAATTGCTTAAAGAAAAAAAATAAGCAAACGGCATGTGGGAGACTCCCCAAACATATGGAAGAAGGTACTCTGATCAGATGAGACTAAAATGGAGCTTTTTGGCCATCAAGGAAAACACTATGTCTGGCGCAAACCCAACATCACCCCGAGAATACCATCCCCACAGTGAAGCATGGTGGTGGTGGCATCATGCTGTGGGGATGTTTTTCATCGGCTGGGACTGGGAAAATGGTCAGAATTGTAGGATTGATGGATAGCGTTAAATACAGAGAAATCTGTTTCAGTCTTTCAGAGATTTCAGACTGGGACGGAGGTTCACCTTTCAGCAGGACAATGACCCTAAGCATACTGCTAAAGCAACACTCGAGTGGTTTAAGAGGAAACATTTTAAATGTCTTGGAATGGCCTAGTCAAAGCCCAGACCTCAATCCAATTGAGAATCTGTGGTATGACTTAAAGATTACTGTACACCAGCAGAACCCATCCAACTTGAAGGAGCTGGAGCAGTTTTTTAAATTTAACTTTGATTTAACTAGGCAATTCAGTTAAGAACAAATTCTTATTTACAATGACAGCCTAGGAGCAGTGGGTTAACTGCCTTGTTCAGGGGCAGAACAACAGATTTTTACCATGTCAGCTCAGGGATTCAATCTAGCGACCTTTTAGTTACTGGCCCAAAGCTAACCACTAGGCTACTTGTGTGCCTTGAAGAATGGGCAAAAATCCCAGTGGCTAGATGTGCCAAGCTTATAGAGCCGTACCCCAAGAGACTTGCAGCTGTAATTGCTGCGAAAGGTGGCTCTACAAAGTATTGACTTTGGGGGGGTGAATAGTTATGCACGCTCAAGTTTTCTATTTTTTGTCTTATTTGTTGTTTGTTTCACAATAAAAAATATTTTGCATCTTCAAAGTGGTAGGCATGTTGTGTAAATCAAATTAATTAAAAAATCTATTTTAATTCCAGGTTGTAAGGCAACAAAATAGGAAAAATGCCAAGGGGGGTGAATACTTTTGCAAGCCACTGTATGTCCAGCTGAAACTGGTTCTGGCTGCTAACCTCACTTGCTCCTGCTGCTGTGGAGAGAGAGAGACAGCGAGTGAAGGAACCTTGGCCTAGGCTACTGTTGATTACGAAGATGGAGGCCTTTTTCATTGAAGTATAGGTAAAGTTAGAGGAGAAAGAGTATAGTCAAAAGAAGCTGACAAGGGGAATGTCCACGGGAACAAGTTTTAATATTGTAGTGGACAAAGCTGGACTGCATGTGTGCAACACGCTATTCAGGTTTGATGCAATTTTCTAACTTTAATTTAGTTATTTTTGTATTTTTTATTATTTGTTTTATCATTACTATTATTGTGTATCATTATTTTTAATATTATAGGGCTGTTTAAGAATTTAAAACATGTCTTTAAATATGCAAAAAGTGTTTTGTTTCATTGTGTTGAGATATTTTCGTTGGCTAATTTAAGTTTGAACTGTCTTTTACATGATTTGCTCCGTATTTAGCTTAAGACAGGTTACAAGTAGGCCTGTTGTAAAATAATAGCATTAGCCTATTGTTGCAATTTGTTGGGTAGGCCTACGGTAAGCACTTGCCTTTGTTGGTAATTGATTCAATATGAGCCTGTTCAAAACTTTTGTGATGATTTAAACCAGTTCTTAAATATGCAACACGTGTTTTGTTTAATTCTGTTGAGCCATTTTCATTGTCCAAATTAAGTTCCGTCTGTAATGTTGTGTTTGCCGCAATGTAATAGAATTATCAGTAGGCATACTATAGGGCTACTCACACTCAAACCATGAAAAGAAAATACCAAAGTGTTAGATCCAAAAGTTAATTTAATGCYGCAATATAATAACCTGTTTGAATTTTCCCTATATACAATGACTTGACTTACTTTTGATATTACCTTAATAAAGTTAAGAAACTTTTGTTAAGGTTTGGTGTGGTATGGCTATTATTAGGCTGAGCTACTGCAGGCCTATGAAGGCCGTGCACACCAGGGCTCCAACTGACTCTGACAGTTGAACTTGAGGTGAATAAGAATGTTTTAGGCACACCAGAGTTACTCCTTTAATCTTGCAATATAATTAATATGTTTATAAAAAATATTCTGATCGAAAATTAACAAATTAGCCTCGTTCTGTACACATACAGTTGAAGTCGGAAGTTAACATACACTTAGGTTGGAGTCATTAAAACTCGTTTTTCAACCACTCCACAAAYKTCTTGTTAACAAACTATAGTTTTGGCAAGTCGGTTAGGACATCTACTTTGTGCATGACACAATTATTTTTTCCTACAATTGTTTACAGACAGATTATTTAACTTATAATTCACTGTATCACAATTCCAGTGGGTCAGAAGTTTACATGCACTAAGTTGACTATGCATTTAAACAGCTTGGAAAATTCCTGAAAATTATGTCATGGCTTTAGAAGCTTCTGATAGGCTATTTGACATAATTTGAGTCAATTGGAGGTGTACCTGTGGATGTATTTCAAAGCCTACCTTTAAACTCAGTGCCTCTTCGCTTGACATCATGGGAAAATCAAAGGAAATCAGCCAAGACCTCAGAAAAACAGAAAAAGAATTGTAGACCTCCAAGAGTTTGGTTCATCCTTGGGAGCAATTTCCAAACGCCTGAAGGTACCACGTTCATCTGTACAAACAATAGTATGCAAGTATGAACACCATAGCACCACGCAGCCATCATACCGCTCAGGAAGGAGACGCCTTCTGTCTCCTAGAGATGAACGTACTTTGGTGCGAAAAGTGCAAATCAATCCCACAACAAGAGCAAAGGACCTTGTGAAGATGTTGGAGGAAACAGGTACAAAAGTATCTATATCCACAGTAAAATGAGTCCTATACCGACATAACCTGAAAGGCCGCTCAGCAAGGAAGAAGCCACTGCTCCAAAACCGCCATAAAAAAGCCAGACAACGTTTTGCAACTGCACATGGGGACAAAGATTGTACTTTTTGGAGAAATGTCCTCTGGTCTGCTGAAACAAAAATAGAACTGTTTGGTCATAATGACCATCATTATGTTTGGAGAAAAAAGGGGGATGCTTGCAAGCTGAAGAACACCATCCCAACCGTGAACCACGAGGGTGGCAGCATCATGTTGTGGGGGTGCTTTGCTGCAGGAGGGACTGGTGCACTTCACAAAATAGATGGCATCATGAGGGAGGAAAATTATGTTGATATATTGAAGCAACATCTCTAGACATCAGTCAGGAAGTTAAAGCTCGGTCACAATGGGTCTTCCAAATGGACAATGACCCCAAGCATACTTCCAAAGTTGTGGCAAAATGCTTAAGGACAACAAAGTCAAGGTATTGGAATGGCCATCACAAAGCCCTGACCTCAATCCCATAGAAAATGTGTGGGCAGAACTGAAAAAGCGTGTAGGACCATGGAGGCCTACAAACCTGACTCAGTTACACCAGCTCTGTCATGAGGAATGGGCCAAAATTCACCCAAATTATTGTGGGTAGCTTGTTTACGGCTACCCGAAACGTTTGACCAAAGTTAAACAATGTAAAGGCAATGCTACCAAATACTAATTGAGTGTATGTAAACTTCTGACCCACTGGGAATGTGATGAAAGCAATAAAAACTGAAATAAATAATTCTCTCTACTATTATTCTGACATTTCACATTCTTAAAATAAAGTGGTGATCCTAACTGACCTAAGACAGGGAATTYTTACTAGGATTAAATGTCAGGAATTGTGATAAACRGAGTTTAAATGTATTTGGCTAAGGTGTATGTAAACTTCCGACTTCAACTGTATGTCTGTGCAGCAGATAAGTATAAAGAAATGCATGTCGGTGTCGGGAACATGGAGCCGGCATATCTCTATCTTTCTCTCGGTCTCTCTAGGGCTAGGCCTAAGCTTCTCTTCCTTTATATTCATTTGTTAAATATTCATATCATACAGTGGATGCCTAGGCCTATATGCATGCAATGCCCTGATGCATTTAGCGCTCAAATCTCTGACAGCTGAACCGTGAGGTGGACAATTATTGTTTTGAAAAAAATAGGCTACAAAACAATAGGCTATACAGTTTTGAATTTGATACACTTCGGAACATAATTCATTGTTTTTTTGTAATTTGCTATAGTCCGTTTTTAAGGACACATAACTGTGGATCATTTGGCCAATATCACTTGTTTATTGATCGTGCTGGCAGCGCCCAGTCTGAGGTTTCTTTTTCTCTCTCTTTCTACTCTCGGATATGAACGGGTCTCTCGGATCCGAACCAGCACGGGACTGTTTGGTTCTGTTTTCCATGGGCCTTTTTGGAACTGGTCCTACTGTCCTTGGGTCTATTCAGAATGTGTCTCTTTAAAAATAAAAATAAATTATGCATATTGATTCGGGTGGGAAAGCCACAGGTCCTTTCCGGATCACCTGTGAAGAACTCTAGTGTGTAGGCTTATGTGTTTTATGGTTGCATAGCTTTGAAACGTTTGTCTCAAGAGGTTTCAGTTGGCTCTGGAGCACAGTTGGCGGCACCTTAATTGGTGAGGATGGGCTCATAGTAATGGCTGGAACAGAATTAATGGAATGGTATTAAACACATGGTTTCCAGGTGTTTGATACCATTCCATTCACTAAATTCCAGACGTTATTATGAGCTGTTCTCCCCTCAGCAGTCTCCTGTGCATTGGAGTGATGATGCCAGGAACAGTGCAAGGCTGCTCACTGTCTCTTTTTGTGGCCTGCATTATGGTTTAGTATAGATGTTAAGTTCCCTATATAGGAGACTTTGAGTGGTTCTGGACCGGTTCCGACGGATATTTCTGTGTACAGCGCCCTCTGTGAACGTCCCAACATCAATTGCTTTAGATTCCCTAAAAGCGCTGGTTGTCCCGACTCATATGCACTATTCTTGCAAGCGCCGCTGTGAGGTTCACAAACACAGTGAATCGTCTATTTGAATAGTGAGCGACACGTCACATTTTCTGTCCTATCCAGACAAAAGAACGATTTCCTGTGCCTGTGAATCTCGTAGCTGCAATAGCGCATATGAAACGGGAGACTCTAGCTGATGCAACAATAKCAGTTTCATCTGTAAACAACTGTAAAAAAAAAAAAAAAAAAAAAGGTTGTTTAGGAAATCTGTTCCCAATATTCCCACAAATAAAAAAAGAGACATCTGTGATCATGTCTCAATGTAATCAAGGTATAAAATGATTGTTATTTTCAAATACTTTATGGGCTTAGTTGTGGTCAATTTGCAGTGTACAAATTATTATAATTATGTTCCGGGCCCCCCGACCATCCGCTCGGACAAAAATCTAGTTGCCTACCCCTGCTCTACCGAGAGTAATTCACAGGATACATACATTCTTGAACAAAATACAACAAGAAGAAATGTGTTTGTTTTGTACTTGTTCCATAACAGAACTGCTGGAAGAAAAGGAGATTTCAGACGCAATTAAGGGAAATACTATGGACGTTTACAAACAAGCCCATTTGGCTCTGATCATGGCCTTAATTAAGATCTATTTCATTAAACAAAAATGCCCATTAGTTCCCTAGCATAGTATTATATAGCAGTTTTGTCTTAACTGCTTTCATGAAATCAATGGAATTATTTTTCTAGTTTAAGGTGTGTCTGATTTTCATTCTCAATTGCTTGTACTGTAACCTCCCCATGCAGAGTAAAATGCGTGCTATCACATTCATCTAGCAATGCTCAGATCTAGTGGAAAGACTTGAGGTTTGGAAACATTTGAGCTGCATCACCCACAAGATGGGTGGGGAATAACCAGAGGCCATGCTAAATGTAAAGGCATCCGCATGCTTCCCAGCCGAAACAGTTCAGGGAGTGAATTACAGGGAGTGAATTAAGTACAGGGAGTGAATTTAATAAATAAACGAACATGGAACAAAACAAGAAACACGAGTAGCGTACAGACATGAATGTCACGTTCTGACCTTAGTTCCTTTTTTATGTCTTTATTTTAGTTTGGTCAGGGCGTGAGTTGGGGTGGGCATTCTATGTTTTGTAGTCTAGGTTTTGTATTTCTGTGTTTGGCCTGGTATGGTTCTCAATCAGAGGCAGCTGTCGATCGTTGTCTCTGATTGAGAATAACACTTAGGTAGCCTGTTTTCCCACTATGGGTTGTGGGTAGTTGTTTTCTGTGTCTGTGTTCTTTCCATACAGAACTGTTTCAGTCTCGTTCATTCTCGTTTGTTGTTTTGTCATTCAGTGTTCATGTTCAGTTGGATTTCATTAAAATGGACACTTACCACGCTGCACATTGGTCCGATCTTTCATACTCGTCATCAGACGAGGACGAGTACCGTTACAATGAAAGAGATCAACAGAAACAATAATGCCTGAGTAAAGAACCAAAGGGAGTGACAGATATAGGGGAGGTAATCAGGAAGGTGATGGAGTTAGGTGAGTGTCATGAGGCGCAGGTGCGCGTAACGATGGTGACAGGTGTGCGTAATAATGAGTAAACTGGCGACAATGAGCGCCAGAGAGGGGGACGGGGAGTAGACGTGACATTGTGCATATATTAAGACAACATTTTGTGAATTTCTTGTTTGTTTTGGACTTCGGTGAGGGTTATTTTGGCTGTTCGGGCTCAGTAGTGATTGTTCAATAAAGTCTTTGTTGTCGTTCAATGAGAGACGACTCGTTTTCATGCAAAGAATTTCATTAAGAAATACTGCACCAAACATCTTAGTTAGATGTAAAATTGTGCAACTAAATTAATGACAGATTTCTTGAGTTATTTTACATTAATTCTGACTAATTTAACGAAGTGTATACCGGCTACGGCGTCTCAAAATAGGACAAACAGTACTATTACCATTTTTTTCTCGTTTTTCAAGCAAAGGTCTTTTAAGAGAGTAGGTGAGCACATTCGTTCGGTTCGGCTAGGTGCCAGACGAAACTGAAGCATGCTTACATCTTTACAAGCTTGTCAGTGGCCTAGTGAGGAATCTCCTAAATAAATCATGTCAAATCACACCTCTCCATATGGCCACACCACATTCATCATCCCACAGAGTTCAACCGGTAGACCTTAGAACTCTGAGCAAAAGCGAGAAAGACAAAGAGAGCGAGAGATAGAGCAATGTAATAGGTAGAAATGAGGCCTGTCCACTTGAAGTCAGGAACGGGGGAAAGGATCACTTGATCACGAGAAAGAGACTATATCACTAAGTCAATCGTACAACATGAATCGCATATAGGCCTCCTAGATTACTCTACGATCAATCACTTTGGCTCTAGTCTAGTACAGTATGTTGTCTATTTCTCCAACCAGCTGTAACAACAACTGCTGATCTGAAGCCATCTCTTACTGGGATTGGATAGCCTACAAGTCAATTCCAGTGAAACAGTAACTTAACTTACTTTCTTGTGTATACATGCTAACTGGCCTGTTGTGCATCAAATGAATACTGTGCAGGCACTGTTTCAAACGTTTCCCTAAAAGCAGCGAGTGTTTTCTCCTCATAGCAACAACACCATCATTGCTCTCACCACAGGAAACCTCATAGAGGAAACTCAGTTAGTGAAATCACCTTGCAGGGGATGACGGTTAGGGTGAGTCCACAACTACTCACAGGCTAAAAGTTTCCACCTCTCTTAAACCTGTATATAGCCATAATATTACATTTGAAATCTCTCTATTCCGTTGTAACTTTTGTGAGCGTAATGTTTACTGTTTATTTTTGATTGTTTATTTAACTTTTGTTTATTATCTATTTCACTTGCTTTGGCAATGTAAACCATATGTTTCCCATGCCAATAAAGCCCTTTGAATAAAGCCCTGAGAAAGAGAAGTAGATGGGGGCTGCCTGCTCTGCTTGTTGCAGAGGGGTGGTGCACCTTCTTGCATGGAGAGAGGAACCAGCTGTGTTTTTGCTCATTCTCAGAGTGAGATTTTTTTCTGACAGCTCAAAAAAAATAAACCCTCTCCAAGACCTGAGTATCTGGCCATCTCATGTCTTCCAGATAAGACTGCCTTGGAGTCCCAGATACAGTACTACGAAGATCTTCTGTTCACTGCTATTTCCCTCATCTGGAAYGGTTAAACCAGCAGGATGACAATAACATTTTCTCAATACAGGGTATTAAAACTGTCAGATGCACAGAACGCGTGGTCCTTGAAAGGTTGAAATATGTTAGGTTCATGACATGTACTGTGCACCAGATGTAGGATAGTTGAGTGTGATTACCAAGGAGACTGTACTGTGTTTCTGTAAGCACTCAGAGGCGGAGAGTTTGGTGGAAACTTTAAGCCTGTGAGCGGTTGTGGTCTAACCGTCATCTCCTGGAAGGTGATTTCACTAACTGAGTTTGCTCTATGAGGTTTTCTGTGGTGAGAGCAATGATGGTGTTGTTGCTATGAGGAGACAACACTCGCTGTTTTTAAGGACATGCTTGAAACAGTGCCTGCACAGTATTCATTTGATGCACAACAGGCCAGTTAGCATGTATACACAAGATGCTACAGTTTCTCCTAAAAAAGGCTGTCAGACTGCATAAACAACTTCATTGGTATATCTGCTTACTTTGCTAACTCTCCTGTTTTTATAAAAAATGTACAACTCAGGTACTCTTTTGGGCATAGTTTGTTCCATGTAGTATTTTTGAAGACGTCTACTTACTGTAGAACACCATGGTGAAGCTACCAGTGATGATTTGGTGCATAAGTTACTGTTTCACTGGAATTGACTTGTAGGCTATCCAATCCCAGTAAGAGATGGCTTCAGATCAGCAGTTGTTGTTACAGCTGGTTGGAGAAATAGACAACATACTGTACTAGACTAGAGCCAAAGTGATTGATCGTAGAGTAATCTAGGAGGCCTATATGTGATACATGTTGTACGATTGACTTAGTGATATAGTCACTCTGGAACAAGAAAATGATCCTGCTGTACAATAGTGCTTTAGGGATACGTACATACAGTAGCTCCCACTATGCACAGACGTCAGTTCAATGTCTAGTTTTAATTTACATTTGGTTGAGTCGTCAACTAGCGTGAATTCAACGTGAAATCAACAAAAAAATGTCACCATGTCATTTGATTTAGGTTAAAAGTTGGGTGAAAAAAACACGAAATTCCCATATGTTGATGACTTTTTGCAAATCCAATCAGTTTTCAATGTTGATTCAAAGTCATCACACAGACACAGCCAAGTGTGCTGTATCTGTATTTGCCTTCAACCAACAGACCACGTTGGCCTTACGGCCAACCTTCCAGACAACCAGGGTTTGCCTTAGGTCTCAGGCAGAAGCGATATATTTTTGTTCCAGCTTGACAACCGTAAAGCGAACACTCCAGACTCCCCTCTCTTTATCCAGAGAAAGTTACCTGATTTGTCCTGTGATATGACAGGAACAGTGTGCAGTACTTTATTGCTGTGCATTGCCTTGCGTAAGATTAACATAGTCATTTATTGAGAGGATAACCTTATAAGCAGCAAAGTGAAACATGTAGCCTGTGGGATATAATGAATAGGTGGGCAGTATGGTGGTGTGGTCAGGAAGCAGGGACTCATTGTCAGTGTTCACAGGGATGTACATTATATACAGCTTTGATCTGAGCCAATGTAATTAAGTGAATGATGAAACTGACTCATTCATTGGCTGCTTGACGTGTATGCGTAACATCTGTCATGCTGACTGTAGCTGTGGTTCCTATCGGCAGCAGTGCTAAGGCCGACCCGGAGCCAGCACGGGCTAATGTCAGGTGGCTGTTCAACTTAATGGGGCTCCCGCTCCCTACCTCCACCACCTCACTTTAATGGAGCACAACTGCAAAGGAAGCTGGGATAGCAAGGAGTGCTACTGCTTTTGAGTATCTCTGAATCATCCTAATTAGTCAACCAGCTAGTGCCTACTGCCACACCCGCTGCTTAAGTGTTTTCAGTACTTGCTAGAGAGCATTGTTTCGTGATAATCAAGAACATTTGTTATTTGTTTGCACATTTTCTAATTTAATTCCAGTAAACACATTGCTCGATTGAAACATTTTAGGGCTTAAACCCATAATGCATATTAAACATTTTGGGATTAAAAGACTTCTTACTATCTGTAACGTATTATTAGTAAACATTTTATTTGATCATTTGTAACAATAAAAGTTTTTAATGTGACTACTACCATGCGTTAGTGGGAAAGGTGAAACACACTCTGCAAACATACTGTATCTTGTACAGACCTGATGAAAATGAAAGAACCACACTTCTATCTTCTGACATTTACAGTATCTATGGTTTTTTGGCTGTGAATCGACTTGTGTTAGTTGAAGTGCTGCCTGTCTACCCACCTCCCACTGTCTGTCTGTCCATCAGGCATTTCAAACAGCGTCTGCCAAAGCTCAGTATTATGCTAAGCAGGATTTTATTTCAGGAATGACATGACCATGGGCTTTGAGCCTCCCCGCACAAGACCCGACTGGCCTCTGCCTGAGCCTAAGCCAGAGCAGGACTGAGGGGGATCAGCAGGAGGCTCTGGAGAGTGTCAGTTGGTCCAGGAGCATCCTTCTGCTCGTACCCAAGTTATCCATATTATCCAATGCCCTGTATAGCACTGGCTCACTAACACATTCAAATGTGTTTTTATGTTCCACTTTGAATGAATCAATTTACACTAAATGAGGTGTGTTGAAAGGTGAAAGAGGATATTTGGAGGCCAAATAGAGCCTCCCAGGTCCTCATGAGCTCTGGCCCTTTGTCTTCCCCTGTCTGTCTGACTCCCTGTGCCAGGCTCTCACCCTCTGACAATCAGCACTTTAATGAGGATTTGTGGTCACACAGTGTTGCTCCAGCTGGCCACACTGTTAGACTCAGGCTTTTTTGGAATAGGTTTATTTTAGTAGGTCAACTGAATCTTTTTCATGATGTATGTAGCTAGCGCAAGTATATATTTCTCTCCTTATTGTATGGCATCATCAGTGGRTTGATGATTGTCAAGATCTGGCAGTTAGGATCAGAGGTGATACACATATTCAAGTGTAGTTCAATTCAGCTTCCTTAAAGCTGATACATTTGTTTTGCATAATTATTTACATAGCATGCATAAAAAAATCCGCTCTGAGCTTGCCTCATGCTGCCCTCTGGAAAAGGCTGTGGATTAGTGAACAAGGTGCGACACCTTGTGGTTAAATTAAGAATTGTTATATTTCACCCAGGAACTGGTGATAACTTGTTCATACCTGTGTTGTCTACTGAACTAATCTCTCCATGTCATCCCAGGGATCGTCTTTTCTACTCTGGTGTTTGGACCTGCCTGTGGTTTCCTCCTGGGGTCCCTCTGCACCAAGTTCTATGTGGACTTTGTCTTCATCGACACTAGTAAGTCACTGGGAAATACAACCTACCTCACCTCACACCAATACTGTGGAAAAAACACAAACAGAGCACAGACTATACAAAACTGCATTCATTAAGAAGTTAAATGAACTATCAATGCATGGAACTTCCTTCCATCTCATATTGCTCAAATTAACATCAAACCTGGTTTCAAAAAACAGATAAAGCAACACCTCACGGTACAACGCCTCTCCCCTATTTGACCAAGATAGTTTGTGTGTATGCATTGATATGTAGGTTACGTGTGCCTTTAAAAAATGTTTTAATGTAGTTCTGTCCTTGAGCTGTTCTTGTCTATTGACGTTCTGTATTATGTTTCATGTTTTGTGTGGACCCCAGGAAGAGTAGCTGCTGCTTTTGCAACAGCTAATGGGGATCCTAATAAAATACCAAATAATTAGAGCTAAGTAGTGTGCTATTCAAGGTTAACCAAAATAACATTAATCTGTAAATTGATTATGGGGAAATCACTGAAATGTGTGTTTGATGTTAACAATGCTTRTATGTGTTTTTTTCTGTCCCTCCACAGGTAAGCTGGACATTACCTCTGATGACCCTCGGTGGATCGGAGCCTGGTGGGGGGGCTTCCTCCTGTGTGGTGCCTTACTCTTCTTCTCATCCCTCTTCATGTTTGGCTTTCCCCAAACCCTGTCAGACCGAGAGAAGGACAGGGACGGTGGAGGGGAGAGTGAGCAGGCCATGCTCCCCTCTTCCTCTCTGCCCCTGGACTATAATGAGATGCCCAAGTCCAGCAACGGGGTGGGACGCAACAACCATGAGCCCATCAATGGTCCCACCTGCTTTCAGCAGCTCAGAGGTGAGAATTGTTTTCTGTCCCTTTATAGTACATGTAGTATTTGTGCAGTTAAATTAACACTTGTTATGCTATTGTATATACCGTATCACATCACTTATTCTCCATCTCTATCCCACCATGATTTGTTTGGCTATTATGTGCCCACACATAGTTCTATACAATACTCATGTCAATGGTGGAGCATTCAGTATAAGACCAAATAAACATAATGTAGTCCCCACAAACGATGTATTAATTTAACACCCGTGCAAGAGAGTAGACACTAAATGGGAACGTTTACCCCATCAATGTTGGGGTACAAATTTGAGTATATGCTTGTATGGATGTCACCAATCAACTGCATTACACGTAAAACAGCTTCAACTAGCACCTCCGATTCTATATGGCTAGCCTGTCTACCAGCTTAAAGGAACGGGAGTTAGCATTTAGCAGTCTTTTTTATCATCCTGAAAAGGACAACTTGTAAATATTATGCAGCAAAAAAAGCAATACATATTAAAATCGGATTTTAATAACCACAGTGTGGGCTTGTTAGAACACATAAATCATTACGGATTTTACTAATGTCGATTTTTTGAATGCCTGCCAATGATGGTGTACTTGCGCTATCCCCCATGGTCTGCGTTTCATTGGCCTCTTTACCGCATGTATGTTTTTTCTCAAAACCGCAATAAAGATTTTTTTTAACCTAGTTTCAGATGCTGTTTTGTAAAGTGTAGACCAGGGCTCTCCAACCCTGTTCCTGGGGAGCTACCGTCTTGTCGGTTTTCACTCCAACCCTAATCTAGCCCACATGATTCTAATAATTAGCTAGTTGACAAGCTGAATCAGGTTAGTTACAACTGGGGCTGGAGCGAAAATCCACAAGAGGGTAGCTCTCTGGGAACAGGGTTGGAGAGCCCTGGTATAGTCTATTCTCTGATATGCCAGGGGTAGTGTATGATTTATGCTGTCTGTTATGAGAAAATGAAGGGAATTAAATCCTCTGCTTCCACAGATACTATTTAGCGTGTTACTAAATATGAAGAAAGAGACATGTACATTCCACATGAGATTACAAAATGTTTTCAGATGTTGATATTACCCTTACACCAGTTAAATTATAACTGGCAGAATATTTTTTTCTAAAATATATCAGAAATAGTAAGCGATAGTTAGACTTGTTAGCAGTTGTCTGTGTCCATGTGGCACTTTGAAATTAAGGATCTCTTCATCTTCTCTTCTCAGTGATCCCTAAGGTTACCAAGCACCTTCTCTCAAACCCGGTGTTCACTTGCATCACGCTGGCGGCCTGTATGGAGATCGGTGTGGTGGCTGGCTTCGCTGCCTTCCTGGGGAAGTACTTGGAGCAGCAGTTTAACCTCACCACCTCCTCAGCTAATCAACTACTAGGTTAGGGCCAGTGGCAAGCACATGCATGACACACACACATACACACAGCCCCAGACCCCCTGGTGCAACACAGTACACAGGGAGCAGTACAGTGAGAAGCATCAGTACAGTATATGAGAAGGTGATAAGGTTAACATATGGCGGTATTAACTCTCTTCAGGAATGACGGCCATCCCCTGTGCTTGTCTGGGGATATTCCTGGGGGGGCTTCTGGTCAAAAAGCTGAACCTCTCAGCGCTGGGGGCCATTCGCATGGCCATGCTGGTCAACCTGATCTCCACCGCCTGCTACGTCTCCTTCCTCTTCCTTGGCTGTGACACAGGGCCTGTCGCTGGGGTGACCGTCGCCTATGGCAACGAGTAAGAACAGCCTGTACCTACACCACTGGTTTAGCATATGTAATAGCAGAACTTCTGTTGGGGGAAGGGGGTTTGATGAAAGTGGGAACAAGGTCAGCCACACACTGACTACAGAAACATTAGTCAATATACAAGTTACTTAAAATCTGTTTGGAAAAAGCGCTTTCACTGATTTCTGAGATAATAGCTGAGATAGTAGCTTATACTGTCTAGTTCCACAGAAATGTGATTTCCACCATTTAAAACATGCTCAATTAGATACATCGTAGCTACAGAAACTTTCAGAAACATTTATGTGCTTTTTATTCCTTTCTGATATGTACACAGCATAGTCTAAACAGCTTTCTCTATCTCTTTCGCTCTCGCGCTCTCCAGGACACTGCGGGTGGGCGAGAAGCCAGAGGTCCCCTGCATGAGTAACTGTAACTGCTACACCTCATCAGTCAGCCCAGTTTGCGGCTCCAACGGAGTCACCTACCTGTCCTCCTGCTTCGCAGGCTGCACTACAACAGTAAGTACAGGCATCTACCCTGGAAGGCTACCCTCATCTCCATTTTTTATGTTTTTTTGAGTTTAGTCAGGGTTTTAAATTACTTTTGAGCGTTTGAATAATAGAATACACAAGGTGCGATTTAGAAATGTGGTTGTGCATCAGTAGTTTTTCTCTTGTTATGTCAGTCACTGACAGTCACTCAATTAGCCATGTCAGCTAACAATTTTTAGATCGGTAAGTTAGTCTTGCCAGCTATCTAAACCTGTAGTCATTATGGCCGAATACCGACCGGGCCCTATTGATTTTGTTAGTCACTCTCACTCAGATATCATATTAACATGGCATAAGTCATGGCAAAATGTGTAGAATTGCAGGAAATTAGCTTTAAAACTTAAAACGTCTCCACTTCATGGTAAAATGGATACAATTGTAGGAAATTAGCTACAAAGCTGAAGGAAAATGATCTCTGCCCCATGGCAAAATCAGTAGAATTGCATGAGATTTTTGTGTAAAATTTTCCAATTTCTCTCCACTCCATGCCAAAATGCATACAACTGCAACATTTTTCTATGCCTCATGGCAAAATTGCAGGAAATGTACTTACAAACACAAAATAATTGGCCATTCAAATCTTGCTTAGGGCACCCAAAAGGCTATGGCCAACCCTGGCTACTGGTATAATGCATTTAGGTAAGAGAGTTTATCTGCACAAATACAGTACCAGTCAAAAGTTTAGACACACCTACTCATTCAATGTTTTTTCTTTATTTTACTATTTTCTACATTGTAGAATAATAGTGAAGACATCAAAACTATGAAATAACACATATGAAATCATATGACTGGATCCAAAAAAGTGTTCAACAAATCAAAATATATTTTATATGTGAGATTCTTCAAAGTAGCCACGCTTTGCCTTGATGACAGTTTTGCACACTCTTGGCATTCTCTCAACCAGCTTCTCCTGGAATGCTTTTCCAACAGTCTTTAGGAGTTCCCACATATGCTGAGCACTTGTTGGCTGCTTTTCCTTCACTCTGCAGTCCAACTCATCCCAAACCATCTCAATTGGGTTGAGGTCGGGTGATTGTGGATGCCAGGTCTTCTGATGGAGCACTCCATCACTCTCCTTCTTGGTCAAATAGCCCTTACACAGCCTGGAGGTGTGTTGGTCATTGTCCTGTTGAAAAACAAATGATAGTCCCACTAAGCGCAAACCAGATGGAATGGCATATTACTGCAGAATGCTGTTGTAGCCATGCTGGTTAAGTGTGCCTTGAAATGTAAATAAATCACAGACAGTGTCACCAGCAAAGCACCCCACACCATCACACATCCTCCTCCATGCTTCTCGGTGGGAACCACACATGCAGAGATAATCCGTTCACCTACTCTGCATCACACAAAGACACAGTGGTTCTAAAAGTTGGACTCATCAGACCAAAGGATAGATTTCCACCAGTCTAATGTCCATTGCTCGTGTTTCTTGGCCCAAGCACGTCTCTTATTATTCTTACTATTGGTGTCCTTTAGTAGTGGTTTCTTTGCAGCAATTTGACCATGAAGGCCTTATTCACACAGTCTCCTCTGAACAGTTAATGTTGAGATGTGTCTGTTACTTGAACTCTGTGAAGCATTTATTTGGGCTGCAATCTGAGGTGCAGTTAACTCTAATGAACTTGTCCTCTGCAGCAGAGGTAACTCTTGGTCTTCCTTTCCTGTGGCGGTCCTCATGAGAACCAGTTTCATCATAGCGCTTGATCTTTTTTGCGACTGCACTTGAAGAAACTTTCAAAGTTCTTGACATTTTCAGAATTGACTGACCTTCATGTCTCAAAGTAATGATGGACTGTCATTTCTCTTTGCTTATTTGAGCTGTTATTTCCATGATATGGACTTGGTCTTTTACCAAATAGGGCTATCTTCTGTACACCACCCTTACCTTGTCACAACACAACTGATTGGCTCAAACGCATTAAGAAGAAAAGAAATTCCACAAATAAACTTCATCAAGGCACACTTGTTAATTGAAATGCATTCCAGGTGACTACYTCATGAAGCTGGTTGGGAGAATGACAAGAGTGTGCAAAGCTGTCATCAAGGGAAAGGGTGGCTACTTTGAAGAATCTCAAATATATAATATATTTTGATTTGTTTAACACTTTGTTGGTTATTTCATTGTTTTGATCTCTTCACTATTATTCCACAATGTAGAATGTTTAAAAAAAAATGTTTTTAACCTTGAATGAGTAGGTGTGTCCAAACTTTTGACTGGTACTGTAGATTGGTTGCACAATCAGTTGACTGCATGTGTGGGGAAGGATGTGGGTACACAGACCCGCGAGCCACTGCGGTCCCTTATCAGTTCAGATCTTTTGTGGTCCCCACCCCTATCAAAGTGGCCCATCCCTGGGCTATATGGTCTTCATTGTTACACCTTGCTCTGTAGTCAGATGCTTATCCCTTTGCAGTGAACCAAAGCCCCCAAAAAACCTACCTATAGAGACTGTAGATTTGTCTCTGTGTTAATCTGGCTTATTGTCACATAATGTAAGACAGTAATACTAACGCAGATGCATCTATTCTCCTGTCTTCAGAATTTGACAGGGTGTACATGTATATCCAGTGACAGCGAGATGGCCACAGCTGTTCCAGGGAAGTGTCCCAGTCCAGGCTGCCAGGAGGCCTTCCTCACCTTCCTCTGTGTCATCTGTGCCTGCTGCATGATCGGCTCCATGGCTCAAACACCATCCGTCATCATCCTCATCAGGTAACCCCACTGGCACTCACCTTCCACCATGCTATAACTTTCGCAGAAGAACCCAGTCAACATGTAGAGAGGGTTTGCATTACTCAGAGACAGCTCTCTCTTTTCTGTGTGTAACAAATACTGTTGTCTCCTCTTCCTAGGACTGTGAGCCCTGAGCTGAAATCATATGCTCTTGGAGTTTTGTTTCTCTTGCTGCGACTACTTGGTAAGTTACAGTACTGTTAGACTTGCATCTGAACCAGTCAGGTTGCACTATTACATTACTTTGTTTATAAATCAAACATACTGAGGTTTCAGATGCTGTAGTATTGATTTCTCCAGCTGTAATCCTCTCCACACCTGTTCTGTAGGATTCATCCCCCCTCCTCTGATCTTTGGTGCTGGGATTGACTCAACTTGCCTTTTCTGGAGTACAGAGTGTGGGGATAAGGGAGCCTGCCTGCTGTACGACAATATCGCCTACAGACATCTGTATGTGAGCCTGGCCATTGGTCTTAAGGTCACCGCCTTCATTCTGTACACCACTACCTGGTACTGTTTACGCAAGAACTATAAGAAATACATCAAAAATCACGAGGGCTATACAACACCAACCGAACTGTTCCCCTCCAGTCTCACAATGGACAACATGAAGGATGGGAGTCAGAACCCAAACAGGACAAAGTTTATATACAACCTAGAGGACCATGAGTGGTGCGAAAATATGGAGTCGGTTTTATAGTTTCTGAACCATCAAGAGGACTATCTGCTACCTTCATAATTCTCTTGAAGGATTATCGTCTTTCTGTCTTTCTTTATTTATTAAATGATAGAACGTTTTTTATCTGAAGTCCTATTCAGGCCCTGGAAGACTGTTGCTGCTCTCTTCTCCAAATTGGTAACTTTTGATAGAGGCCATTTTGTTTGTAGAGGTGTTATCAGCGAGGATGTCGTCCAGTGCCAGTGAACTCTGTTGTGATTGTTAGTAGAAGACAACTACTGTCTGGTTCTGTCCTGCTCATAGGTGATTAGATGGTCAATATTATACTACTGTGGGCGCCATACTCGCTGAGTATAACATGGATCCAGTCAGTGAAAATGACAGGTCCTGTTCGGTCAGTATTACTATGTGTTACATCTCGTTCCGCCAGGGAACTAATATATAAGTGTAAATGATTCGGTGTTGTGTAATTTACGTTTTATTTTGATGAAACGAACAGAGCACTTTCTCATATACTCTATATAGTAGAGGAAGTAGAACGCTTATATAGGATGATAGTCTGAAGTTACTATATGCTTTCAGTGTCAGAATGCAGTTCAGTGGAGGTAGCTGAAATGGTGTTAATGTCAGCATACATTGTACAAAAACAGTACTCTTGCTGGAACAGAAACACTGTTTTTGACTATGAACATAGAATACAGTTTGTCTTTCTATGGGTTATCTTATATTATTCATATCCATTTCTATCATTGTGAAAGAGATACTGTATATCTGTCTTTTTGCAGACTAATTTCTGAAGGTTCTTCAAGTTGTAAACATTTCTTTGCTTTTTATTTGCCTAGTTTATTAAACCCTAATATTTTTTAATATGAGGGATTACTAGATAAGAATATTATTTATGTTTTTTTGGGGGGGGGGGGGGGGGTTTTGGACCATAGTGGAAAAGCAAAGATTGGAAAATATAATAAGTATTTTTGTGTGTGTTATAATGACATACCATATCTCTTCAAGCTAAACCATGAATATTAAAAGTTTATATATTTGTACTTGTGAGGTTCAGAATGTTTTATTAGAGTTAACTAAACTGAGATGATAATATAATAATTTGATATTTAATTATTAAAACATTTTTAGTTGCATCACATATCAGATGGGAGCCATGTCATAACAAGAAAGGAATAAGAAACAAACAATGAACAAGAGCAAAGCAAACTAAAACAGGGCTTTTCATAGGGCAGAGTAACACTGCTTGTTGCTTTAGGCATGCAGAATCTACATGTGAAGTCTCACAAAAGGTACTTGGAGTAATTTACATGCAATGGCTGATAATCCTACAAGGTAATAGGCGTTCTTATTTTGTTATCCCTTGACATATTTATTTGAAAACCCTCAAGGCTTGATGGCACATCTAACTTCTTATTTTCCATTTTCTCTAGAGTTAAAGTTTTGGCATTGTCCCTTTTCTTACACTTTTTTGTATGGCAATATATCATTTATTTTACTCTGGAAATAAAATATTTTTCAGAAAATAAACCAGACATGGTGTCATTTTCACTTTATTTCTTTACGGAGAAAATGTATGTACTGACATGCACTGTATGCATAGGCAGAGAAATTAATGATCTGTGTATTTAATATGTGTCTAAAGCACTCAGCAATCAGCCCTCTTTATTCTGATGTCCAGGTCCTAAAATGATTAAAATACAGGTGTAGTGATTGATTTCAGTTTGTCAGAATATATTTAAATAGCTTCCCAGAGCATATGTATGACCTATTGGTACTTTGTACTTGATGTATGCTGAGTGTCTTTTGAAAATGTGAATGGACAACTACACAGTACTTTCATCTGGTCAGCTTGGTAAGTAGATTAGAGTTATTATTGATATGGCTTAGATTCTCTTTTGAGCCATTGCAGATGAACTGAGTTAACAGTGGTGGAGGGGAAGAGAATGCAAGGCAGGAGGCTTAGAGCTAATCATCACTCTACTCTACACACTCTACACACTCCAAAAGGTTTCTTTGGCTGTCCCCATAGGAGAACCCTTTTTGGTTCCACGTAGAACCCTACGTTAAACCCAAAAGGGTTCTACCTGGAACCAAAAATGCTTCTTCAAAGGGTTCTCCTATGGGGACAGCCAAAGAACCCTTTTAGATTCCCTCTTAATTAGGGAGGATGGGCTCATAGTAATGGCTGGAACGCTATGAATAGAATGGTGTCGAACTCACCAAACATGTTTTCCATGTGTTTGATACCATTCCATCCACTCCATTCCAGACGTTATTATGAACCCTCCCCTCAGCAGCCTCCTGTGTTCTAGATAGCATATTTGTTTAGTTGTAACCATCAGAGCGTTTGGCAAAACAGTAGGACAGACACAGACAGGATCTATCAGCCCACATGCCTCTCCACTCCTCTGGCTGGAGGAAACAGGAAAAATAGTCTTCACATCCCGCTATGTTTAAGCTGGAGGTTAAGCAGAAAAACATTGTGCAACAATATAGCCTCACAATTTCAGTGTGTGCATGTTAATAGTTCTTCTTTGATAGCCCTTAAAGAAGTTGTAGAACATTGCAAAGATTGTAACATTATGGGATGTGTTTGATGATGCTTTCACACACACACACATACACACACACACACACACACACACACACACAAACACATATACTGTACAGATAAACAAAGCAAAATTATTTGCCTGGTTTGATTTTGCAGCATCTTGAGACTGGCATTCAATTATTGGTGATTTATCAAGGATGTATTATGCTTTCCCTCTGTTTCCTGTCTTTCTCCTTAGAATCAAATATTTCTTGCAGCCCTAATGCATTTTTAGATTAATCTGTATATTGCAAATCTGAAAGCACTTTTTCCACATTTTGAAGTGTTACAGCCTTATTCTGTGTTACAGCCTTAATGGATTAAATAAATAAAACATCCTCAGCAATCTACACACAATACCCCATAATGACAAAGAGAAAACAGGTTTTTAGACATCTTTGCAACTGTATTAAAAATAAAAAACAGTAATAAGTATTCAGACCCTGTGCAATGAGAATCGAAATTGAGCTCAGGTGCATCCTATTTCCATTGATCAACTTGAGAGGTTTCTACAACTTGATTGGAGTCCACCTGTGATAAATTAAATTGATTGGACATTATTTGGAAAGACATACACCTGTCTATATAAGGTACCACATTAGACAGTGCATGTCAGAGCAAAAACCATGCCATGAGGTCGAAGGAATTGTCCTTCGTACAGAGACAGGATTGTGTCAAGAAACAGACCTGGGGAAGGGTACCAAAACAATTCTGAAGCATTAAAGGTCCCCAAGAACACAGTGGCTTCCATCATTCTTAACTGGAAGACATTTGGAACCACCAAGACAAACTGAGCAATCTGGTGAGAAGGGCCTTGGTCAGGGAGGTGACCAAGAAGCCGATGGTCACTCTAGAAGGAAGCCACTCCTCAGTAAAAGGCACATGACAGCATCTAAAGGACTCTCAGAACATGGGAAACAAGATTCTCTGTTCTGATGAAACCAAGATTGAACTCTTTGGCCTGAATGCCAAGCGCCACATCTGGAGGAAACCTGGCACCATCCCTACGGTGAAGCAGGGTGGTGGCAGCATCATGCTGTGGGGATGTTTTTCTGCGGAAGGGACTGGGAGACTAGTCAGGATCGAGAGGAAAGATGGACGGAGCAAAGTACAGAGACATCCTTGATGAAAACCTGCTCCAGAGCGCTCAGGACCTCAGACTGGGGAGAAGGTTTACCTTCCAACAGGACAACGACCCTAAGCACTGTCATGACTGTCCTGATCAGGTTAGGTTACAGGAGACCACAACCCTACAGATTATCTCTCACCCCCAACAGAGGAGGAGAGATCTAGGGGTCTGAAGATGTGGGGGTTTTATGACCCCTCACGCCCATGGTAAATCTTAGGCCACAGACAACATTCCTTTGTTCTCTCACTATGGAGAACCAGCCTCAGAACATTAAAAAGAGAAGAGAAGAGAAGAGAAGAAGGGACAAAGAAGGGACAAAGTGGGACAAAATAAGGACAGAAGAAAGGGGAAAGGGGACATTAAGGTGAAGCAGTCCTCTAAAGACACAAAAGACAATAATACAAGAAACAACACTTCTATTGCCTCTCCCTCTACGATACGCACTTCCGGGTTGGAGCGAGTAGTTGCATTCCGCTTTGCTCCACAGGTAGTATTACATTTCATTTCATTACAGTACAACAGTTTGATTCGTTTGATCTTAGCTGGCTACATAACCGTCTTTGTATCCAAGATAATTGTGTAGTCTAGAGTAATTGTCGAGGTTACCTAGCCAGTTAGAGGTTACCTAGCCAGCTACACTTTCAAACAAAGTCAACAACGCAGCCACTGCTAGCTAGCCTATTTCACCAGCCAGCAGTACTATATCATTTTAGTCAATAAGATTTTTTGCAACGTAAGCTTAACTTTCTGAACATTCGAGACGTGTAGTCCACTTGTCATTCCAATCTCCTTTGCATTAGCGTAGCCTCTTCTGTAGCCTGTCAACTATGTGTCTGTCTATCCCTGTTCTCTCCTCTCTGCACAGACCATGACAAACGCTTCACACCCGCGGTGGCCGCTTGCTACTCTAACCTTGTGTCTCCAGCGCGCACGACCCACGTTGGAGCTTCCATGGTCTCAAGGCGAGCCGTTGGGAACGTGCCGATCTGCGGCCAACAAGGCAGGAGTCATCTCAGCCTATGCTTCCCTCCAGTCCCTCACTTCTTGCACTGACGGAAACATGAATATTTACCACTGAGTAACACTGCGTATCCTACTGCTCTTCTCCTCGGTCTGCCCACGTGTTCTCGCACACCCCAGAGCTTCGGTCAGCGGTGTTGGTGGCACTGGGATCCTGCGTTACAGATAATGAGTATGTTCGCCATCTGAGAGCTCTAGCTCCATCGTATTATCGCTCATCGCCACCCTCGCTCCTAAACTGTCCGGCTTGACCACCATACCTGCTGCACTCTCATCGCGTCTAATTCGGCAGGCCAACCGGTGTGCGCCGAACTGTGAATACATAAGGTCGCCGTACTCCTGCCCTGCGCTAGCCACCCCACCCCCTCTTGCACCCGTCATTCTCCTCTCTCCCCCACTCTCCCCCCCGTGCCCTGCACCCACCCCCCCCCCCGGCGCCGCCCCCCTACATCCAAGCCAGTTCATCTCGCCACCTGTCCGCCCCTCCACGCTCCCCCTAGCTCGCCGCGCCCCCAATCTACCCATCCACCCCTCCCCAAACCCCTCCATCTCGCCCTCTCCTCCCCTCCCCCCTGCTCCCTCTCCTCCCCTCTACGACGCTCCCCTCCTCCTTCTCATCCCCGTACCATCCTCCACTCCCCACCACCCCCCCTCTCCTCTTTCCCATCCTCCCCCGCTCCCACCCCCGTCCTCCCGTCCATCCTCTCCTGCTCCCATGGGCCTCCTGCCCCATTCTCTCCCAAGTGGACATCTCTCTTTCCCCCTGACCCATCTGTCTATCGCCTCCTTTGAATACCATGCGTGTCACAGTTACCACCCTTCAAGCTTAACATCCTTATCATTTATCGCCCTCCAGGTTCCCTTGGAGAGTTCATCAATGAGCTTGACGCCCTGATAAGTTCCTTTCCTGAGGATGGCTCACCTCTCACAGTTCTGGGTGACTTTAACTCCCCACGTCTACCTTTGACTCATTCCTCTCTGCCTCCTTCTTTCACTCCTCTCCTTCTTTTGACCTCACCCTCTCACCTCCCCCTACTCCAAAGGCAGGCAATACGCTTGACCTCATCTTTACTAGATGCTGTTCTTCCACTAATCTCATTGCAACTCCCCCCAAGTCTCCGACCACTACCTTGTATCCTTTCCCTCTCGCTCTCATCCAACACTTCCCACACTGCCCCTACTCGGATGGTATCGCGCCGTCCCAACCTTCGCTCCTCTCCCCCGCTACTCTCTCCTCTTCCATCCTATCATCTCTCCTCTGCTCAAACCTTCTCCAACCTATCTCTGATTCTGCCTCCTCAACCCTCCTCTCCTCCCTTTCTGCATCCTTTGACTCTCTATGTCCCTATCCTCCAGCCGGCTCGGTCCTCCCTCCTGCTCCGTGGCTCGACGACTCATTGCGAGCTCACAGAACAGGGCTCCGGGCAGCCGAGCGGAAATGGAGGAAAACTCGCCTCCCTGCGGACCTGGCATCCTTTCACTCCCTCCTCTCTACATTCTCCTCTTCTGTCTCTGCTGCTAAAGCCAATTTCTCCACTCTAAATTCCAAGCATCTGCCTCTAACCCTAGGAAGCTCTTTGCCACCTTTCCTCCCTCCTGAATCCTCCTCCCCTCTCCCTCCCCCCTCCCTCCCTCTCTGCTGATGACTTCGTCAACCATTTTGAAAAGAAGGTCGACGACATCCGATCCTCGTTTGCTAAGTCAAACGACACAGCTGGTTCTGCTCACACTGCCCTACCCTGTGCTTTGACCTCTTTCTCCCCTCTCTCTCCAGATGAAATCTCGCGTCTTGTGACGGCCGGCCGCCCAACAACCTGCGCCGCTTGACCCTATCCCTCCTCTCTTCTCCAGACCATTTCCGGAGACCTTCTCCTTACCTCACCTCGCTCATCAACTCATCCTTGACCGCTGGCTACGTCCCTTCCGTCTTCAAGAGAGCGAGAGTTGCACCCCTTCTGAAAAAACCTACACTCGATCCCTCCGATGTCAACAACTACAGACCAGTATCCCTTCTTTCTTTTCTCTCCAAAACTCTTGAACGTGCCGTCCTTGCCAGCTCGCCTGCTATCTCTCTCAGAATGACCTTCTTGATCCAATCAGTCAGGTTTCAAGGACTAGTCATTCAACTGAGACTGCTCTTCTCTGTGTCACGGAGGCGCTCGCACTGCTAAAGCTAACTCTCTCTCCTCTGCTCTCATCTTCTAGACCTATCGGCTGCCTTTGATACTGTGAACCATCAGATCCTCCTCTCCACCTCTCCGAGCTGGGCATCTCCGGCGCGGCCCACGCTTGGATGCGTCCTACCTGACAGGTCGCTCCTACCAGGTGGCGTGGCGAGAATCTGTCTCCGCACCACGTGCTCTCACCACTGGTGTCCCCAGGGCTCTGTTCTAGGCCCTCTCCTATTCTCGCTATACACCAAGTCACTTGGCTCTGTCATATCCTCACATGGTCTCTCCTATCATTGCTATGCAGACGACACACAATTAATCTTCTCCTTTCCCCCTCTTGATAACCAGGTGGTGAATCGCATCTCTGCATGTCTGGCAGACATATCAGTGTGGATGACGGATCACCACCTCAAGCTGAACCTCGGCAAGACGGAGCTGCTCTTCCTCCCGGGAAGGACTGCCCGTTCCATGATCTCGCCATCACGGTTGACAACTCCATTGTGTCCTCCTCCAGAGTGCTAAGAACTTGGCGTGATCCTGGACAACACCCTGTCGTTCTCAACTAACATCAAGGCGGTGACCCGTTCCTGTAGGTTCATGCTCTACAACATTCGCAGAGTACGACCTGCCTCACGCAGGAAGCGGAGCAGGTCTAATCCAGGCACTTGTCATCTCCCGTCTGGATTACTGCAACTCGCTGTTGGCTGGGCTCCGCCTGTCATTAAACCCCTACAACTCATTCCAGAACGCCGCAAGCCCGTCTGTGTGTTCAACTTTCCCAAGTTCTCTCACGTCACCCCGCTCCTCCGCTCTCTCCACTGGCTTCCAGTTGAAGCTCGCATCCGCTACAAGACCATGTGCTTGCCTACGGAGCTGTGAGGGGAACGGCACCTCCGTACCTTCAGGCTCTGATCAGGCCCTACACCAAACAAGGGCACTGCGTTCATCCACCTCTGGCCTGCTCGCCTCCCTACCTCTGAGGAAGTACAGTTCCCGCTCAGCCCAGTCAAAACTGTTCGCTGCTCTGGCACCCCAATGGTGGAACAAACTCCCTCACGACGCCAGGTCAGCGGAGTCAATCACCACCTTCCGGAGACACTGAAACCCCACCTCTTTAAGGAATACCTAGGATAGGATAAAGTAATCTTCTAACCCCCCCCTTAAAAGATTAGATGCACTATTGTAAAGTGGTTGTTCCACTGGATATCATAAGGTGAATGCACCAATTTGTAAGTCACTCTGGATAAGAGCGTCTGCTAAATGACTTAAATGTAAATGTAATGTAAATGTAATTAACATGCAATAAAGGGACTTTGGAACAATGGTTTCCGTCAGCCACAATGGTGGTCATGACGATAGATGGAATATGAAAATGTATGTCATTTTTGTTTGTTATTAAAGTTAATAGATTACGTTATTACGAAAACATTGTAACTTTAAAGTTTTCCCAGTATATGTTTGATGTTTATACATGTGTACGTTGTGTGGAAAATGTCCAAATCAAAGAGAATGTTTTGGTAAAGATGAAATGTGAAGTTAGTTGTCTAAAATCTGATTTGAGTCAAATCTAGACCTTGCCTCTTAACTTGGTACGCCCAGAGAATTGCCCTAAAGGCGGTTACGCCCACTTCTGACCCGAGGGTATAAGACCTGTGAGTTAAGAATGAACAGATCAGACTAAGTGACCCAAGCTGCAGCCAAGGTCTAAAAAATAAACGAACCCAAAACTCAACCCAAGGTTGAAGACAAATAAATATTTTTCTACCCATGCTACTGGTGAGTAGCTGTGTCTAAGCGGGTGAATTCAAGCCGGACTACCTAACCTCCACTCTCCATCGAATCGTGGTATCTACACTGTTTCATTCCTACGCTGTGAGCCCTGAGCTACAGAGCTGTCTGTCCTCAGAAGACCCATCCCAGAGCAAGGGTGAGGAATCAGACCAAAAGGACACTGACATCGTGAGGACGACCAGAGAGTTGCGCCGGAGAAGTGCGTCATTGAGAAGCCTAAACGACCCACGCGGAGCTTCCCATCTGAGACCTCCCACACGTAATTACATCATTATATTCTGACCCATAAGAGCGGCAGTTCGGGGCAAGGCTAGGGTTAAAATAAGCATAGCTGACAAATGCACCCAAATGTATATTTCTCTCGTGTACTTTCTCTTTTTCTCTCTCTTTTAAATCCCCATTTTGGGTAACACGCGCCATAGTGTGTTGGTCCGTTATACTAAGTTCTAATCAATAGCCTAGAATGTGTTTTTGTGTATGTGTATCTTTTATCATCATTTTAGCTTTCTAGTAAATAAATACTCAACTAAGATTGGTGTGGTACGAAATCATTGGTGAGACCCGGGTCCATGCAGATTCCCTGATTATGCTGCGTTCAGAATGAGATTGTAGAGGAAACTGATTCATTAGTGACTGTTGTAAAATCGATATTCTGATATTCTTTGAGTTAATTTGGGAAATAGAAACTCAATAAAACTAATTTTCCCATGGTGCCCCAGGTTAATGAGTTAATAATTGCTTGATTCATTTAATCACGCAATTAGAAACATTTAATCATTCGATGAGCAACAGTCGTCACATTAACTAATACAACGTCACGACAGCACACAGCCAAGACAACGCAGGAGTGACTTCGGGACAAGTCTCTGAATGTCCTTGAGTGGCCCAGCCAGAGCCCGGTAACATCTAAAGGTTGAATAATTAAACAGTATTTCTGTATTCCAAACATTTGGAATTGTCTGTGGGTATTTAAAGAACAATCCTGTCGAATTTGTTAATAATTTGTGATGTAACTAAAGACAGTCTAACAACATAACTGTATCTCTGAATGTATATATTTCCCAGTTGTCAGGGTCACATCAAAATGTGGGGGAATGTATATGTTTAAATATCAAACTATTTGTGAGAAAATGTAATGTGATGTTAGCCTTCTAAATGAGAGAATTGGTTTTCATATGAAGTCTTAACCAAGTCAGTGGCCATGCCCACATCGGCGTCATGGAACCCCCTTTTCCCAGAAGTGTATAAAACCCACTTCCGACAAAATTTACATTAGGCCAACGAGACCAACAGCGTGAGCTGAGAGGGACATAATTGCTAGAACTCTGAAACTTTCAACAGAGAAGAAGAAAATCTCTACAAAACTAAAGACTACACAGGAACATTCAGTCTCTGCAGCTGTTTAAGTAAATTAGTCTGGGATCCATTCTGGAGAACATTTCCCTATCAAACGATAATTGGTACCTCTGACATATCTATTATAACAGACACTTGCAGAACAAAGGGAACAAGGGAACAAGCTACAACTAGTTTACAGACAGGCCTATTTAAATTAAGATGGCGCCGACAGAGATGGTCGCCTCGCTTCGGCGTTCTTAGGAAACTATGCAGTATTTYTTTWTTTTTATGTATTATTTCTTACATTGTTACCCCAGGAAATCTTAATTCTTATTACATACAGCCGGGAAGAACTATTGGATATAAGAGCAACGTCAACTTACCAACATTACGACCAGGAATACGACTTTCCCGAAACAGATCCTCTCTTCGAACCACCACCCAGGACAATGGATCTAATCCCAGCAGTTGACTGAAAACAGATGCGACGCAGAAGGGGCAGACGGAGCGGTCTTCTGGTCAGGCTTCGTAAACGAGCACGTCGCTCACCACTCCCGAGTATACTACTCGCCAATGTCCAGTCTCTTGACAACAATGTAGACGAAATTCGAGCAAGGGTTGCCTTCCAGAGAGACATTATTGTAACATTCTCTGTTTCACAGAAACATGGCTCTCTCGGGATATGTTGTTGGAATCGGTCCAGCTACCAGGCTTCTCCATGCATCACGCTGACAGAGATAAACACCTCTCTTTATGATTAACAACTCATGGTGTAATCATAACAACACGGGAACTCAAGTCCTTCTGCTCACCCGACCTAGAATTCCTTACAATCAAATGCCGGCCATTCTACCTACCAAGAGAATTCTCATCAATAGTCACAGCTGTGTACACCCCCCCCCCCCCCCCCACCCCCCCCCCCCCCGACCCTCAAACGAACACCAAGACGGCCCTCAAGGAACTTCACTCGACTCTATGTAAACTGGAAACTATATACCCGGAGGCTGTATTTATTGTAGCTGGGGATTTTAACAAAGCAAGTTTGAGATCAATGTTACCTAAATTTTAACAGCATATTGATTGCAAGACACATAGGGCTAATACTCTCGACCACTGCTACTCTAACCTCTGCGATGCATACAAAGCCCTCCCCCGCCCTCCCTTCGGCAAATCCGACCACGACGCCATCTTGATCGTCCCGGCTCATAGGCAGAAACTCAAACAGGATGTAATAGTGACGAGAACCATTCAACGCTGGACTGACCAAACAGAAGCCACGCTTCAAGATTGTTTTTATCACGCGGACTGGAATATGTTCCAGTCCGCCTCAGAGAACGACATTGATCTATGTGCTGACTCGGTGAGTGTATTTATAAATAAGTGCATTGGAGATGTCGTAACCACTGTGACTATTAAAACCTACCCTAACCAGAAACCGTGGATGGATGGCGGGATTCGCGAAAAACTGAAAGCGCGATCCACCCCATTTAACTATGGAAAGAGGTCTGGTGATATGGCTGAATATAAACAGTGTAGTTATTCCCTCCGCAAGGCAAGCGAAATGCCGGTACAGTGACAAGGTGGTATCGCAATTCAACAGCTCAGACACGAGACGTATGTGGCAGGGTCTACAGGAAATCACAGACTACAAAAACAAAACAGCCACATCACAGATACTGACGTCACGCTTCCAGACAAACTAAACACCTTCTATGCCCGCTTTGAGGATAATACATTGCCACCGTCGCGGCTTGCTAACAAAGTCTGCGCCCCCTCTCCTTCTCAGTGGCTGACGTGAGTAAATCATTTAAACATGTTAACACTCGCAAGGCTGCTGGCCCAGACGGCATCCCTAGCCGCATCCTCAGAGCATGCACAGACCAGCTGGCTGGTGTGTTTACGGACATATTTAATCGCTCCCCATCCCAGTCTGTTGTCCCCAGAAGTTTCAAGATGGCTACCATTGTTCCTGTACCGAAGAAGGTAAAGATAACTGAACTAAATGACTACCGCCCCGTAGCACTCATTTCTGTCATCATGAAGTGTTTTGAGAGGCTAGTCAAGGAGCATATCACCGCCACCTTACCGGCCACCCTAGACCCACTTCAGTTTGCATATCGCCCCAACAGGTCCACATATGACGCAATCGCCATCGCACTGCTCACTGCCCTATCCCATCTGGACAAAAAGAATACCTATGTAAGAATGTTGTTCATTGAGTACAGCTCAGTATTCAACACCATAGTACCCTCCAAGCTCATCATCAAGCTGGATGCCCTGGGTCTCAACCCCTCCCTGTGCAATTGGGTCCTGACGGGCTGCCCTCAGGTGGTGAAGGTAGGAGACAACATCTCCACTTCACTGACCCTCAACCCTGGGGCCCAACAAGGGTGTGTGCTTAGCCCTCTCCTGTACTCCCTGTTCACCCATGAATGCATGGCCATGCACGCCTCCAACTCAATTATCAAGTTTGCGGACAACACAACACTAGTGGACTTGATCACCAACAACATTGAGACAGCCTACAGGGAGGAGGTGAGGGCACTTGGAGTGTGGTGTCAGGAAAACAACCTCTCACTCAACATCAACAAAACAAAGGAGATGATCGTGGACTTGAGGAAACAGCAGAGGGAGCACCCCCCTATCCACATCGAAGGGTCAGCAGTGGAGAAGGTGGAAAGTCTTAAGTTCCTGGGCGTACACATCACAGACAGACTGAAATGGTCCACCCACACAGACAGTGTGGTGAAGAAGGTGCAACAGCGGCTCTTCAACCTCAGGAGGCTGAAGAAATTTGGCTTGTCACCCAAAACCCTGACAAACTTTTAAAGATGCACAATCGAGAGAATCCTGTCGGGCTGTATCACAGCATGGCACAGCAACTGCACCGCCCTTAACTTCAAGGCTCTCCAGAGGGTGGTGCGGTCTGCACAACGCATCACCGGGKGCAAACTACCTGCTCTCCATGACACCTACAGCACCTGATGTAACAGGAAGGCCAAAAAGATCATCAAGGACAACCACCACCCGAGCCACCAGCTGTTCACACCGCTATCTTCCAGAAGGCAAGGTCAGTACAGGTGCAACAAAGCTGGGACCGAGAGATTGAGAAACAGCTTCTATCTCAAGGCCATCAGACTGCTAAACAGCAATCACTAACTCAGAGAGCTGCCCACATTGAGCCCCGATCACTGGACACTTTAATAAATGGATCACTAGTCACTTTAAACAATGCCACTTTAAATAATGCCACTTTAATAATGTCTACATATCTTACATCACTCATATCACATGTATATATTGTATAGATTACTGTGTCAGGAAAACAACYTCTCACTCAACATCAACAAAACAAAGGAGATGATTGTGGACTTGAGGAAACAGCAGAGGGAGCATAGATTGTTAGATTACTTGTTAGATGTGTGTGTATTAGGTAGTTGTTGGGAATTGTTATATTATTTGTTAGATATTACTGCACTGTTGGAACTAGAAGCACAAGCACTACGTTACACTCACATTAACATCTGCTAACCATGTGTATGTGACCAATAAATATGATTTGCTATTTCTTTTCAAACGAGCAGCTGTTCATGTGCAAAGTATTAGCATTTCCATTAACCTAGTTATCAGCTGTGTGTACGATAGTGGAGTCCTTTGTCTTTTCTCCCGCTCTTTCTTACCTGCCCCTCCCTTTTCATTTGATATAACAAGCTGTTATATCAGTTTAGTCCACTAGGGACTTTTCATTGTATCATGATAGTAACCAATGCATAGCCTATCCTGTGTGTGTTTATGTACTTCTGTGTGATTATTTAGTTAGTTAGTAAATAAATAATTAAGCCAATTGGTATGCCGTTGATTCATAATTTATGCTAGGGTTCGTGCAGACATCCAAGAGTTTGCGACATTCAGAATATGACTGATGAGGTAATATATTAATAAGTGACTGTAATCGATAAGATATGAAAATATCTGMCGGGAGTTAAATTCGGGAAATCGTAACTCTTTAAACAACATTTTCCCGTGGTGCCCTAACTTCCTAGTTAATTCATGTTTACATGATTAGTTTAATCACGTAATAATTACACATAGAGAATTGATTTGATAATATAACAGTCTTCACATTAATTATTGTTCAATACACGACAAGCCCTTAACCAACAATGCAGTTCTAAGCAAATACCTAAAAAGAGATAAGAATAACAAATAATTAAAGAGCAGCAGTAAAATAACAATAGCAGGGCTATATACGGGGGTACCGGTACAGAGTCAATATGTCGAGGTAACTGAGGTAATATGTACATGTAGGTAGAGTTATTACCCTTACCACCTGGGGGCGGCCCGTCAGGATGTCCAGGATCCAGTTGCAGAGGGAGGTGTTCAGTCCCAGGGTCCTTAGCTTAGTGATGAGCTTTGAGGACACTATGGTGTTGAACGCTGAGCTGTAGTCAATGAATAGCATTCTTACATAGGTGGGATGGGGCAGTGTAGAGTGCAATAGAGATTGCATCATCTGTGGATTTGTTGCTCCCTGGAGTACAAACTCTAATTATATTTATAGCGCAAACTGTCACTATCATCAATTCCTGTCATCCCTATCAACGACAAACAAGACCAGACCCATAGGAAATTAGAGTTATAGTCAGACTGCAATACACAGATAAGTGTTGAACACAACACTGTTACCACTGGATCTGTAAAGCATTGGATTCAGTAATTTGTCATTGGTTCTACACACACACATTTGCTTTGGGTGAAGATAAAGTGTTTTCATGTAAGAATCGACAGGAAGGAATAGCTCTTTTGTCCTGCTGACAGATATCTTGCTTTTTCCCTCAGGTGTAAACCATTGGCTTTGTACCACAGTAAATAACTGCGTGCAATCAAGGATGCAATCAAGGATTACAATGGACAACCAACACTGAGGACATCCAACACTGTAGAATAATATGGTCTCTGAGAAATTGACTATTTTTTTAGAGAGATTTGTAGAGGAAACTGAATTCATTAAGTGACTGTTGTTAATCGTATCTCTGTATTGCTTTTGGAGTTAATTTTGGGAAATTGAACACTCCAATTAAAACTATTTTCCCTGGGTGCCCCAGGCTTAGTGAGTAAATAATTGCATTGATTCATTTAATCACGCAATTAAAACATTTAATCCCATTCGATGCGCAACAGTCGTCACATTAGACTAAATACAACGTCACGACGCACACAGCCAAGACAACGCAGGAGTGATTTCGTGGACAGTCTTGAATGTCCCTTGACAGTGGCCAGCCAGAGCCCGGTGAATCTAAAGGGTTGAATAATTAAACAGTATTTTCTGTATTTCCAAACGATTTTGAATTGGTCTGTGGGTATTAAAGAAACAATCCTGTCGAATTTGTATATATTTGTGATGTGACTAAAGGACAGTCTACACAACGTAACTGTTTCTCTGAATGTATAATTTGCCCAGTTGGTCATGGGTCCACTCAAATGTGGGGGAATGTATATGTTTAAATATCAATCTATTTGTGGAAAATGTAATGTGTGTTAAGCTTCTAATGAGAGGATTGGGTTTTTCATAATGAAGTCTTAACCAAAGTCAGTGCCGTGTCCACATCGGCGTCATGGAACCCCCTTTTCCCAGAGTGTTTATAAAACCCACTTCCGACAAAGTTACATAGTGCCACGAGAACGAACAGCGTGCAGTGCGAGGGACTTTGCTAGAACTTCTTGAAACTTTCCAACAGAGAAGAGAAAATCTCTACAAAAAGACTACAGCATTTCAGTCTCTGCAAGCTGTTTTAAGTAAATTAGTTGGGATCCATTTCTGGAGAACATTTCCTATCAAACGAAATAAATTGGTTACCTCTGACATATCTATTATAACAGACACTATGCAGAACAAGAGGCGAAACAAGGAACAAGCGTGGACAACTTGTTTACAGACAGGCCTATTTAAATTAAGATGGCGCGCGAAGAGTGGTCGCCTCGCTTCGGGTTCTTAGGAACCTATGCGTATTTTTTTTTTTTATGTATTATTTTTACTATTGTTACCCCAGGAATCTTAATTCTATTTACATCAGCCGGAAAGACTATTGGATATAAGCGCCGTCAACTCTTTACCAACATTACGACAGGAATAGACTTTCCCGAACAGTCTCTCTTCGAACCCACCCAGGACAATGGCATCTAATCCACAGTTGACTGAAACAGATGCGACGCCAGAGGGCAGACGGAGCGGTCTTCTGGTTCAGGCTCTGTAAAACGAGCACGTCAGCTCACCACTCCCGAGTATACTACTCGCCAAGCCGTTCTTTGACAACAATGTAAGACGCAAATTCGATGCAAGGGTTTGCCCCTTCCAGAGAGACATTATTGTAACATTCCTGTTTCACAGAAACATGGCTCTCTCGGGATTGGTTGTTGGAATCGTCCAGCTACAGGCTTCTCCCATAGCATCACGGCTGGAGAGATAACACCTCTCTTATCATGAATTAACTGAACTCATGGTGTAACATAACAAACACGGGAACTCAAAGTCCTTTCCTGCTCACCCGACTAGAATTCCTTAAATCAAATGCCGGCCATTCTACCTTACCAAAGAGAATTCTCATCAAATAGTCACAGCTGTGTACACCCCCCCCCCCCCCCCACCCCCCCCACCCCTCAAACGAAACACCAGACGGCCCTCAAGGACTTCACTCGACTCTATGTAAAACTGGAACTATATTCCCGGAGGCTGTATTTATTGTAAGCTGGGGGATTTAACAAAGCAAAGTTTTGAGATCAATGTTACTAAATATTTAAACACAATTTGATTGCAGACACTAGGGCTAGATACTCTCGTACCACTGTTACTGCTAACCTCTGCGATGATACAAAGCCCTCCCCCGCCTCCTTCGGCAAATCGACCACGGCATCTTGGATCGTCCCGGGCTCATAGGCAGAAACTCAACAGGATGTAATGAGGCGAGAACCATTCCAGAACGCTGGACTGACAAACAGAAGCCACGGCTTCAAGATTGTTTTTATTTATCACGGCGGACAGTGGAATATGTTCCAGTCCGCCTCAGAGAACGACATTGATCTATGGTCTGCTCGGTGAGTGTATTTTAAGAATAAGTGCATTGGAGATGTCGTAACACTGTGACTATTAACTACCCTAACCAGAAACCGTGGATGGATGGCGCGGATTCGGCGAAACTGAAGCGCGTCCACCACATTTAATATGGAAAGAGGTCTGGTCGATACTGGCTGAAATATAGAACAGTGTAGTTTATTCCCTCCGGCGAGGCAAAGCGAAATGCCGGTGAGCAGTGGACAAGGTGGTATCGCAATTCACAGCTTCAGACACGAGACGTATGTGGCAGGGTCTACAGGAATCACAGACTTACAAAAAACAAAACAGCACTCACAGATACTGACGTCCACGCTGTCCAGAACAAATAAACCCTTCTATGCCGCTTTGAGGATATACATTGCCACCGTCGCGGCTTGCTAACAAAGTCTGCGCCCCCTCTCCTTCTCAGTGGCTGACGTGAGTAAATCATTTTAAACATGTTAAAACTCGCAAGGCTGCTGGCCCAGACGGCATCCCTAGCCGCATCCTCAGAGCATGCACAGCCAGCTGGCTGGTGTGTTTACGGACATATTTAATCGCTCCCCATCCAGTCTGTTTGTCCCAGAAGTTTCAAGATGGCTACCATTGTTCTGTACCGAAGAAGGTAAAGATAACTGACTAAAATGACTACCGCCCCGTAGCACTCATTTCTTGTCATCCATGAAGTGTTTGTGAGAGGCTAGTCAAGGGAGCATATCACGCCACCTTAACGGCCACCCTACGACCCACTTCAGTTTGCATTATCGCCCACACAGGTCCACATATGACGCAATCGCCTCCGCACTGCTCACTGCCCTATCCCATCTGGACAAAAGAATAACCCTATGTAAGAATGTTTGTTTCATTGAGTACAGCTCAGTATTCACACCATAGTACCCTCACAAGCTCACATCAAGCTGGATGCCCTGGGTCTCAACCCTCCCTGTGCAATTGGGTCCTGAACGGGTGCCCTCAAGGTGGTGAAGGTAGGAGACAACATCTCCACTTCACTGACCATCAACCTGGGGCCACGGGTGTGTGCTTGCCCTCCTGGTACTCCCTGTTCACCCATGAATGCATGGCCATGGCACGCTCCAACTCAATTATCAAGTTTGCGGACACACAACACTAGTGGACTTGATAACCAACACATTGAGACAGCCTACAGGGAGGAGGTGAGGGCACTTGGAGTGTGGTGTCAGGAAAAACCTCTCACTCAACATCAACAAAACAAGGAGATGATCGTGGACTTGAGGAAACGCAGAGGGAGCAACCCCCTTCCACATCGAAGGGTCAGCAGTGGGAGAAGGTGGAAAGTCTTAAGTTCCTGGGCGTACACATCAAGACAGACTGAATGGTCCACCACACAGACAGTGTGGTGAAAAGGTGCATACAGCGGCTCTTCACCTCAGGAGGCTGAAGAAATTTGGCTTGTCACCCAACCCTGACAGAAACTTTTAAGATGCACAATCGAGAGAATCCTGTCGGGTTGTAGTCACAGCATGGCACAGCAATGCACCGCCCTTAACTTCAAGGCTCTCCAGAGGGTGGTGCGGTCTGCACAACGCATCACGGGGTGCAAATACCTGCTCTCCATGACACTACAGCACTGATGTAAGGAAGCCAAAAAGATCATCAAGGACAACACGCACCCGATCCACCAGCTGTTCACCGCTATCTTCCAGAGGCAAGGTCAGTCAGGTGCAACAAAGCTGGGACCGAGAGATTTGAGAAACGCTTCTATCTCAAGGCCATCAGACTGCTAAACAGCAATCACTAACTCAGAGAGCTGCCCACATTGAGCCCCGATCACTGGACACTTTAATAAATGGATCACTAGTCACTTTAAACAATGCCACTTTAAATAATGCCACTTTAATAATGTCTACATATCTTACATCACTCATATCACATGTATATATTGTATAGATTACTGTGTCAGGAAAACAACTCTCTCTCAACATCCACAAAACAGGAGATGATTGTGGACTTGAGGAAACAGCAGAGGGAGCATAGATTGTTAGATTACTTGTTAGATGTGTGTGTATTAGGTAGTTGTTGGGAATTGTTTATATTTGTTAGATATACTGCACTGTTGGAACTAGAAGCACAAGCACTACGTTACACTCACATTAAATCTGCTAACCATGTGTAGTGACCAATAAATATGATTTGCTATTTCTTTTCAAACGAGCAGCTGTTCATGGCAGTCAATATAGCATTTCCATTAACCTAGTTATCAGCTGTGTGTACGATAGTGGGATCCTTGTCTTTCTCCCGCTCTTTCTTTACCTGCCCTCCCTTTTCATTTGATATAACAAGCTGTTATATCAGTTTGGTCCACTAGGGACTTTTCATTGTATCATGATAGTAACCAATGCATAGCCTATCCTGTGTGTGTTTATGTACTTCTGTGTGATTTTTAGTTAGTTAGTAAATAAATAATTAAGCCAATTGGATGCGCGTTGATTCATAATTTATGCTAGGGTTCGTGCAGACATCCAAGAGTTTGCGACATTCAGAATATGACTGATGAGGTAATATATTAATAAGTGACTGTAATCGATAAGATATGAAAATATCTGCGGGAGTTAAATTCGGGAAATCGTAACTCTTTAACAACATTTTCCCGTGGTGCCTAACTTCCTAGTTAATTCATGTTTACATGATTAGTTTAATCACGTAATAATTACACATAGAGAATTGATTTGATAATATAACAGTCTTCACATTAATTATTGTTCAATACACGACAAGCCCTTAACCAACAATGCAGTTCTAAGCAAATACCTAAAAAGAGATAAGAATAACAAATAATTAAAGAGCAGCAGTAAAATAACAATAGCAGGGCTATATACGGGGGTACGGTACAGAGTCAATATGTGAGGTAACTGAGGTAATATGTACATGTAGGTAGAGTTATTACCCTTACCACCTGGGGGCGGCCCGTCAGGATGTCCAGGATCCAGTTGCAGAGGGAGGTGTTCAGTCCCAGGGTCCTTAGCTTAGTGATGAGCTTTGAGGACACTATGGTGTTGAACGCTGAGCTGTAGTCAATGAATAGCATTCTTACATAGGTGGGATGGGGCAGTGTAGAGTGCAATAGAGATTGCATCATCTGTGGATTTGTTGCTCCCTGGAGTACAAACTCTAATTATATTTATAGCGCAAACTGTCACTATCATCAATTCCTGTCATCCCTATCAACGACAAACAACGACCAGACCCATAGGAAATTAGAGTTATAGTCAGACTGCAATACACAGATAAGTGTTGAACACAACACTGTTACCACTGGATTGTAAAGCATTGGATTCAGTAATTTGTCATTGGTTCTACACACACATTTGCTTTGGGTGAAGATAAAGTGTTTTCATGTAAGAATCGACAGGAAGGAATAGCTCTTTTGTCCTGCTGACAGATATCTTGCTTTTTCCCTCAGGTGTAAACCATTGGCTTTGTACCACAGTAAATAACTGCGTGCAATCAAGGATGCAATCAAGGATTACAATGGACAACCAACACTGAGGACATCCAACACTGTAGAATAATATGGTCTCTGAGAAATTGACTATTTTTTTTAAACAGTGTGTGGTGTGTGTGTGTTGTCTGTGTGTGTGTGTGTGTGTGTGTGTGTGTGTGTCTGTGTGTGTCTGTGTGTGTGTGTGTGTGGTGTGTGTGTGTGTGTGTGTGTGTGTGTTGTGTGTGTGTGTGTGTGTGTGTGTGTGTGTGTGTGTGTGTGTGTGTGTGTGTGTGTGTGTGTGTGTGTGTGATTTAGGGTGGTTCATCTAGGCGTTTTATATGTCGATGTTGGCCTGTTATGGTTCCCAATCAGAGGCAGCTGTTTATTGTTGTCTCTGATTGGGGATCATATTTAGGCAGCCATTAGGCAGCCATCTTGTCTATGGATAATTGCATGTCAGCACTATTATTAGCTTCATCGTTTCATTTGGTATTTTGTTGTTTTTTGTTCGGTGTTCATTTAATAAAGGAAAATGTACGCCTACCACGCTGCATAATGACGATCGTGACACTCACTCTGTTTTTGCGCTACAAGTATGTGGATTGGGCGATAAATAAAGGCAAAAAAAGTTACAGAAAAGATGTACTGGCATTTGTTATTGCTGGTCTTTGAATCCAAGTCTGCTTTAGAGCCATGGCCTCA
>NC_036866.1:23840788-23942492 GCF_002910315.2 Salvelinus sp. IW2-2015 | reverse complement strand
TTTAAATACAGTTGGGTGTGTGTTGGCTGTCTGTTGTTGGTGTGTCGTGTGGTGTTTGTGTGTGTGTTGATCGTGTGGTGCGTGTGTCTTGTTGTTGTTGTTGTGTTTCGGTGTTGGCGGGTTGTCTCGTTGTCCGTGGTGTGTTTGTGGTCGGGTCGCATGTGTGCTGTGTGTGTGTGGTGTGTGTGTGGTGTGTGGTGTGTGTGTTGTGTGGTTTGTTGTGTGTGTTGTGTGGTGTTGTGGTTGGGTGTGTGTGTGTGTGTGTGTGTTGTGTGTGTGATTTAGTGTGTTGGTGTTCATCTAGGCGTTTTATATTGTCGATGTTGGGTTCCTGGTTGTGTGCAGATTCAGAGCCGTCGTTTATTGTTGTCTCTTGGTTGGGATCATTTTAGGCAGCCATTAGGCAGCCATCTGTCTATGGATAATTGCATGTCAGCACTATTATTAGCTTTCACGTTTCATTTGGTATTTTGTTGTGTTTTTGTTCGGTGTTCATTTAATAAAGGAACTGTTACCCGCTGAACCGCTCTACTCACGTAATGTCTGGGCTGCATAAGGGGGGGGTATCGTATTTGGACACTCGTTTCCGTCATACAGTTACTACTGTGGCTTGTTTTTGTGTGTGTCGCGACTATCAAAGTTAATATAAAGAGTGGGTCTTGAGAGAAAAAGCGGTTATATAAATAAAGAAGAAAGCGGAAAAATTTGTACTAAAAGGCTATACATTGTGAAAAGATGTTGTTAATCTTGCTGGTTTTTGAATCTTGTCATCTATGTTATGCTGGTATCTATTAGTGACATCTAATTTAGTCAATTTTATGCAACGGATTTTATTACTGACTTTTAACGAATTCAAGTAGTGGCAATGCTCTGACAAAGTTTTGGGTGCATATCTCACTTATAGCATATGACGATAGGTTATTATTATAACTATTGGTCTGCCTAGGTTTCACTTTTATGATATGCCTTTAAGAAAGAGGGTAGGAGGATTTTTATGTGATTCTCGCTGAAAGGGGTGTGCTGAGGGATTCCCTTAAGAGAGTGGGCTGACGTTGTTTCAGGCGGTTCTCGTGGAAGATGGTGAGGATTTTATGTTGACCCTCCGCTGACACCTGTGGCGTGTGCGTAGAGGGGAGATAGCATGTCGATTGCCATTTTCGCGACCATTTGGGGCTGAGCGGGAAAGCTTGCCGAGAGCTAGTCTGACACAAGGTGAGGTATGTTGAGGAGGCTGGAGCCGGGCGAGCGGCCAAGAGGGAATGTAGTATTGCACTCAGCGAGGTAGTAGGAGGGCGCAAGCACCTGCGTTTTAGAGCCGCCCTAGGGCAGGCTGGATTCATGATGAACAGTCATGAAATCACTCAGTGAGGTTCTGTTACTATATGGCTATGAGCATATGATAGGAGCTTACTGCTTATTATGGACAATCACGCACTGTGGAGTTACTAATTGGGGATAAGACGCTACAGTTATATGCGAGATATATGACATATGTCGCGAGAATCTGTAGGCCTAGCCCAAGAGGTCAAAATCGATATTTGGGATAGAATAGGCAGCTAGAGTTGCTGGAATATCACTGTGATGGACACTCTGGTATGTGACTGAGGCAGGGCATTTAGAACTATTGCTCGATAATCGCATCCTGTAGAGGAAGATGATGAGTACTAATTCGAACTTGCATGCATTATTATGGTTGTTACTTTCAGGCCATTCTTCATACTCTCGCTCTCTTTCGGTTATAAGACGATTACACTCGAATATGCAGTTGTTAGGAGGATTTAGCAAACACGAAGTGTTCAGCCTCACCAACCCTTGAACAAACAGTGGTGTGCTGTTAAGATTCTAGAGTTGTCTCCTGTGTTCGGAGATTCAAACAGGTTTCTTAAACATGATCAACACATGGTGGGTTTCTAAACTGGAAATGTTGGAGGCGGTCACACAACAAAATGATGGCTCTCATGTCTGCCTAGTGAGCACATTCACAAAAATGGACCTATATCCTAGTTTTAAGCTTTATTTCAAAGTTGTAGTCTAATAGCGTTGGCACAAGTTATCGATATGCACAGAGTATAATTAAGAACAATGTTAGTCCTCTCAATTAGGTTGATACCTGTAAACTGCTAGAAAGCCAAATCGAGAATATTAATCTAATCGTGGGAAAATACTATTTCCCGGGCACTCCATTTATTAAACTGTACTGCGTCTTGTTCGATAATAAACACACAATAACAAACTTTTAAAGTTTAGTATTCTTAGGCAACTCAGGTTACAAAGGCTTGACGTAATGTTGTCTAATGAAGGACTACCTAATTTTTTACACATCCACACACCATATGACCATGAGAGCCGATCTTTGGCCCATCGCATTCTTATTAATGATTGGGTTTAACTGTTAAACGAACGGATTAAGATAGAAGACGAAACCACGTGATACGGGTCTTTTGCTGCTACTTTTAATTGCACTGGCCATGACATTTACTTGTCCTACATCAAAGCAATTAGGAGATGCCAACATCTTTAATCACCATACAGAGATCAGCGCCGATCATATGGGACTAGTAGCCTAGGGTTATGGTCACATCTCCTAGACGCAGGTACTAAAGCTGACATGGTAATAGAATGCTGTACTTCGCTGTAGTTGCTACTCTTGAAAGATCGGAATATTCATTATTACTTAGTCAATCCAGCTAAGGGAACGATTGAACTATTCAATGAAAATAAATGTGGGCACTTTAACTGTTTCTTACATTATTTCACGTCCAGGGCCCAATTGGAGAAGCTTTCCAATTCTGGTATGTCGAGGGTTAAGATCTTCGTCCTTCATTTCCATATTTTCAATCTTATTGACATAGGGTAATTTTACAATTTTCCTGCCGAAGAGGACTAATCCAATGGGACATTACCCTGCTTCCCACATGAAGAACAGCTGCTACTCTGTGATGAGCTAATTTGTATACGCAGTTTCACATTAACAGCACTCAGCCTATCGCAGCTGATGAGCAAACAATTTTAGGAAATTCTACTCATTTGGTTAAAAGTCTCACACACATCTCAACTGGAAAGGACTAACTTATCCTCTTCGTTGATTTAGAATACTCTGAGCCCACAAAATCTTAATTACTAGAAAATTATACGACAAACTTGAGATTATTGTTCTTGTTTAGTGAATAACTCTGTCCCTCAACGAGGCTATAACCAATTAGTTCCAAACTTGCCCCAACAAGTCTCCCCCTAACCCCCCTGATTGCCACAACATTTGGGTTGTAACCACAACTCAATGCTTTCCGCACATCTCTCTGGATTGACATAAACAATTCTATTGTCTAACGCTACGTCAATAAAAGTCATTTTGCTTGTCTTTGACCGTTATGTATCGCATGCTACATAAACTGAGCTTCGTACTTGGTAAAAAAGCTGTTTTGATCGTTTAAACAACGATGGGTTCTCCTGGTGAAGTGACCAGTTAGTGCGGTTGTTATGACTTGTGAAAAATTATTCACAATTGTCTCTTTGTGCTGCAGGTCTTGTAATGATGTGGTGCATTTTTTAATCATGCCAGGTCAATGTAATTAATAATATTTTTATTTATGTTTAATATATGAGTGCCAATTATTTCTTATAATGACTTGGAAGGTTGAAATGTATGTGCATATTGTTTATTTTATACCCATGGACCTTTTCAATAACCATAGACAAAGGTATCCAGCTGTGAAAGTTTATGGTTATATTCATACCATTGTCTTTGTGTTCAGCATACCAGACAAGACATGTGGTGCGTAGATATTGATGTATATATCCAGAACATTGAGAACGGGAGTTTTTTGTGTTTGTTCACACGGGTTGATTTTGACAGCGCGACTGTCTGCAGACTAGAGACCTAGACTAAGGAGAAAACTGGGAGGTGCGTGAAGCGGGTACATAACTACTTGAGTTATACGAAGTGTTACTTTGTTGACTGCGATCATTTTCTAGTAGATTTGGCGCCTGTATCAATCATTATAGATTAGATTTTTGGAGACGGCGCATAGTGATTTAGTGTGTGTGTTCTCTTCGCACTATAACACTGTTGTTTGCAGGAGAGATGTAGAATATTGTTCGCTGATGAATCATCACTGCTAGGCAGTTTGTTAGAGACAAAATTCCATGTAGATTTCCATCCCATAATTTACCTCCCAGATTTATCAACCAGCCAGTCACTTACACAATGCCCAAATTCCACTACAAGAACATATCCTTCTAAACCACGGATTGTTATACAAAATTCGACATGTAGAGGGAGTAAAGAGTTTCCATTATTTGACGATATTTAGTTCACTTCCATTTAATGTCATATAATTGTTCTAACTTTGGTTGAGAAATGCTGTTGGAAGAGCATACTTGTTTTGGAGCTAATATATATATACACAAATAAGGATGTTACGGAGTAAACTGCTGAGCCAGGCTTAAACGGGTGACAATGGTGGGCTGACATGCAAAGTAGCGAGATATATATGTCAAGGTTTTGAGAACTCTTAGTCGATTCATAATATATTTATCAATTCACCGGTAGTATCTAAGTTTAAGTTACGGGGTCACTGAGATAACACCAGTTAACATGCCTGGCAATAGAGGGCCAACATTTTTGGATACTGGATCAATGCAAGATTGAATCTCTAATGCGACTCTATTGGTGCAGAACTCTCGCTAGCTCATACTTGGATATAACATAGGCTCTTTTTGGCTTAAGTCTTCCTGATCCCTCACCTCATTTTGGAGTTGGTGAGTATCCCCGCAGGACAGTAAGCTCTTCAAAGGAAACACCGTATTTATTGATATGAATGCAACGCCGTAAGACATCTGCTGACACTCATAAAAAGGCATTACTTTTTTGAGAATGATACAAATGTCAACATGATATAAATATAGACAAGAGATACAATCCATGGTTCAGTTCTCGAAAAATTGAAATAGTTTTGCATTGACTCTAAACCAACACTTTTGGAGAGCTCGTGTACCCACTACATATACAACTGCAGGAACAACGGACAGTACGGTCATACTTAGGAGCATTATAGGTATTCTGGAGTTGTACATGTTTATTGTCATATAGATTGAAACGTTCCAGAAGGCTACCCAATTACAACTTATTCTTGTGAATGATAATTAAAATACAAAACTATGAGTGAGATTTTTTTAAACTGGATCTCATATAACAACTAACAGTCGTTGACATCAGGCACTGAAATTTGATTCAGGATTAATTGTACCATCACGTTTATTTCTGTGATCTGGCCTTATATACTATGAGTTATTGCCCGCCGAGATGTGGGTCCTTGTATTTATTGTGGTCCTTGAATATGTGGATAGGTGAAACATAAATTAAGATTCAATTTAGCACTCGAACATTATGATGCTCCATTAAGGTCGTAGTCTGCAACTACTATATTCGCAAATGTAGTATGATGTCCAATGTATGCCAACCTGAGGGTTAATATAATTCATGCCCCAGATAGTGCCCATAGGCACTAGGCCCAACTCAGTGATGATTCCAAAGTTCCATACTGATCGTAAGATAGCACAGCCCACAAAATAAGGGTGATATAACAAAGATAGTCAGTCTCTCACTATAGTCACGCCTAGGTCAGTCATATGCCATGACACATGCTGCACAGTAGCAGCCATTTTAAAGGTGATGTGGCTCTAGCCGTACTTAACTTTCTCAGAAACAGTCACTCGCATAATAATCGGTGGATCGCCTCATAGATAAATTCTTGAACTGGTTTAGTGGTTGTCCAGCTTACTCAAACACTTATATTAGAAGTTTTTTCGTGATCCTGCGGAAGATCTGAAGGTGGAGGAGCAATGTAGTATATACAAAGGACGAACAATCTTTTCGAACAGTGTTTGAAAACTAGGAAGAAGAAAAATATAGTAGCGTTATAGTTGAAAATATAGTCAACCTAGGGATTGATGTATACACCGAGATTAGCCCGTGGCTTCTTTGCGTTAAGCGAGCTTTAGAACTATGAGGGATAATAGATTTGAGTGGAGTTACTTGAGTAAAATTATTATCATCAACCTGGTTTTCGGCGATGTATTCGAGAAGAGAATATATTGGCTTTTGATATATTGAGAGGATTAACATTTCGAAGTAATGATTTTGTGGTGTCGAGAGCTTTAGGAATTTGAGGTTACTAGATCTATAAATAGTTCGGTCGATATTAAAAGTCGTGATAAATAATATTTTAGCAATCGAGCGTAAGATTGATTTTGTGATGATGAGAGTTTGTATTCTGACAGCCTTCTCTCTGATGTATGGCGAGGTCATTTAGAAATTTCTCTCTGCGAATCATTGAGCTTATGATTAGGATATTGTGCTGACTGTAGTGTCATCCGCAGAGATTATCGTAGATCATTGCTCAATGTAATTACTTGCGTGGTTTGAAGTTCGTCAGGAAGTTAATTGGTGATAAGTATTTAGCGCGTGTGTTATTTTCTGATTCGTTTTGTTCATGATTTCTGTTGCACTATACCGTGTTTATATAGATGTGAAAATGCATATTCAAAGAAATTTGAATCTTATGTTCTGTGGCAAATTATGTTCGATGCTGCGTTATCTTCACCTCATTCATTTAGAATCAGAAGACATTGAGTGCTCCTCCAACGTTAGAATTTCTCCAGTAGGCTGTGTAGGCTGTTAGGATACATTTGCACGAGTCTTCTTTCAATTCCACAATGCGTAACTTACATTATCTGAAATTTGGTTAAACATTAGTGCTTTAATTGTATTGTTTTAAAGATATTATTAAAGATGATGAGTGTGTTTTTTCACACTATCTAATCATTGGTATGAGGTTGTTCATTTGACAGACGTAATTTTTTAAAATCTATCTGCTTAGATGGTTTATTTGATTAGCAAATAGCTATATACTCAGTTTAACGCTCACAATAAGAGTAGTACTACTAGGCTCATGAAATCAGATGTGGTCTAAAGGCTACAGTTGAAGAAATTAATGCCTATTGCTCCCTGGAGTACAATTGGATAGACATGCGTGATAGACATTGGAGACTGAGCAGAGAAAATGTGAAATTGCAGTAGACAGTGCTGGATATTCACTTGATGCTTTGTGTTACTGGCATTTCTCTCCTCTCTTGGAAAACAGATCCACGAATCTCATTAATTTAGCCAAGTTCAGCCCCCTCAAGCAGTTCTTTAGTCTATGAGTGTTTTGGGATTCAAACAGGTTCTAAACATGATTCAAACATGGGGTTCAAGAATGTTGAGCTGGTACATGGTCTACTGGTAGGCAACAAAATGACCTGTCCTTAGCTACAATGCCATAAGTTATTTATTTAGTTAGTTCAAGTTGCCACAAGATGCACAGAGAATAAGAAGAATCCCTGCAATATACTGTCACTGTCTTCAAAAACACACATCAAGTTAATCTCATCTGGACAGCCTTTTTTGCTCCATTTTAAATCCCAAAGCATGTGATTCCAAACATCTTTTAATGTTTACAGACATTAAAAGAGACAGCAAGTCTTTTAATGAGGACACTACTAATCCACATCTTTAATCCCTACAGCAGCCCTTGGCTGTAGCCAGGGTTATGTCACACAGGTACAACTGACATGTAAGATGCTTACTGCTGTATCTCCTTGACCATTTTAATTGTCAACAGCTAGGACGATGATACAATGAAATAAAGTGGCTGTTCTCTAGGTCAGCCATGAAAGTTCCTCTGGTTGCATTAAGATCGTTTCATTTCTATTTCAATCTTTTGACTTAATTTCATTTTCCCGAATGAGGCTAATCAATTGGGAAATTCCCTCCACATTAAACAGCTGCTACTCCACCATGCACTGCTCTGAGCTGATGAGCTAATTTGTATAGAGTTCCCATTAACAAGCCACTATCCTACAACAAATCTTAGAATTTATACGACAAACTTGAGATTACTTTCTTGTTTAGAATAACTCTGCAAACAATTACTCCCCAACAGTTACCCCCCACACCCCCCACACCCCTGATTGCAAACATTTGTTGCTACCCAATACATGCTCTTGACTTTGATGCATACAAACTGATCACTGTAAAAGTGTTTTGTTTARGAGTCTGCCAAGTAGGTGCTGTTGAAAAATCAACCTGGCTCAGCTTGAGTGATTGTGCATTTTACACGTCAATTTATTGTTTTGTCCTTAATCTTATGACAGGATGAAATATAATATATTTTATAACAGACTTTAAATCAAGGTCAGTGTTGTTATTCCCACTGCATACCAGACAACAGCTGAATATCTTATATTGTTTGTGTTCAAAGTGGTGGACTTGAAGCAAAACCAGACAGAGAAACGGAGGTGGTGCGGTATTGACAGGCTGTCTGCTGATATCAGAATGCTGAACATTTAGATTGATTTGGAGACGCTTTATGTCGGTCTTTCATATATACTTTGCAGGATGTGTTTGTGCTGACTCACAGTTGTAGAAAAATCATATTCATTTTCCTCAGTATCACAGCCCATACAACCCATATCACTCCATGCAACAAAATCCTTAAAAGGTTTTATGGAGTAATCCATTTCAAATGTCACTTTACAGATTTATTGGAATGCTGTGCTGAAAGAGCACTATTGGTTTATGAAATAAATCAAATAAGGAGTACCAGTACGCTGAGCCAGTAAAGTGACCAAATGGATACGCAAATGGATATGATTTGAGAACCTGCTCTATTTCATTCCTCTCTTAAGTCTTCAATCCCTCACCCTACCATCTGCCTGACAAAGGACATTTTTACTGACTCAACATGACTATAAATAAGACAAGACAACCAGGCAGTTGAAAACTGAAAAGTTTTGCATTGATCATATTGGAGTGTGACCAGTAATACAACTCAGACAGGACAGTAAGCTATTCAAAGGACAGTTTATGATATGATGAAACCCAGAAGGCTACCCAATAAACTTCTTTGTGATACAAAATTAGATTTTTTTAACATGATCTCAACAAACCTGACCTCACAAAGGCACCAATGACAGATTATAGTATTMTGTGTCTATTATAATGCTATTCACATGATGAATGGTTGAATATAGAAGGTGAATATTAATTTGATGACATATGTTAGCCTACTATTGCCTGATGGTCCTTTGAACCTGGTTATCAAAGTCATGCAGCAATAGTGAGTTCCAATTCAATGATGATCAGACAAAGGTAATAGATAGCATCCAATAGCAGCCTAGCCTAAAGCCTCAAAGAGCAGCCATAGGCTACCCTACTGTAGAAAGCCATAAAGTGCCTGTACCTTTAAGGTTTGTGGTATTTTCCATATTGTTCGTATCTCAATCGCAATGTAGTTTCAAGCACAATCTTTCAAAGTTTGACTGGGGAATTGAGGTGAGGATGAAAACAGTGCYGCTTGGAAAAAGGAAGAGAAAAAAATACGTTATAAAAATATATCAACCTGGGATTTGTTCCGAGACAAATTGTCTTCGTTCAAGATTAACATTGAAGAATATTGGTGGAGATAATTGAGTAAAATCTATCAATTTCGGCGATTAAAAGGATAATGTTTTCAATCGATTTAGATTTTTGTCGCTTGGATTAGTTCTGCAGCCTTCTCCTGAGTCATGCAGTTAGAATTCCGAACATTGATATTTGGAATTGTAACACTGCTGGTCATATTTCTGATCATTGCTGATATTGCTGAAGTCCAGGAAGAAATTGGGTAAGTATAGCGGTGTTTCTGATTCGTTTTGTTCATGATTTCTGTTGCACTATACACGTGTTATATAGATGTGAAAATGCATTATTCAAAGAAATTGAATCTTATGTTCATGTGCAAATTATGTTCGATGCTGCGTTATCTTCACTCATTCATTAGAACTTCAGAAGACATTGAGTGCTCCTCCAACGTTAACATTTCTCCAGTAGGCTGTAGGCTGTTAGGATACATTTGCAGAGTTTCATTCCAAAACGCTATACATTTTCTGAAATGTTGGTAAATTAGCTTTTATTGTTTAAAGATATTATGAAAGAGATGAGTGTGTTTTTTCACTATCTAATCATGGTATGGGGTTGTTCAATGACAGACGTATTTGTTTAAAATCTATTGCTTGATGGTTTATTTTGCAAAATGCTACATATCAGTTTAACGCTCAAATAAATTAGTAGTACTGCTAGGTTTTAATTTTTTTATGAAGAAATGTACCAAATGATCATTTGTGACGTCAATATTATTATTATTKTTTGTAATAATACAGTAATATGAGATCTGTATGTAAAACATTTACATTTGACATTTTAGTAATTTAGCAGATGCTCTTATCCAGAACGTCTTACAGTAAATGGATTCATCTTAAAATAGATAGGTGAGAAAACCACATAAAGTATCACAGTCAAATATACAGGATACAAACATTCTATTTAAAATCAAATCAAATTGGATTTGTCACATGCGCCGAATACAACAGGTAGACCTTACAGTGAAATGCTTACTTACAAGCCCTTAACCAACAATGCAGTTTTAAGAAAATACCCCCCAAAAAGTAAGAGATAAGAAAAAAAAGAATTAAAGAGCAGCAGTAAATAACAATAGCGGGGCTATATACAGGGGGTACCGGTTCAGTGTCAATGTGCCAATGTGCAGGGGCATCGGTGTCGAGGTAATTGAGGTAATTATGCAATTGCAGGTAGGGTCTATTAAAGTGGCTATGCATAAATATAACAGAGAGTAGCAGCAGCGTGGGGGGGGGGGGGGAAATAGTCTGGGTAGCCATTTGATTAAGCTGTCCAGGAGTCTTATGGTTTGGGGGTAGAAGCTGTTTAGAAAGCCTCTTGAACCTAGACTTGGCGCTCCGGTGCCGCTTGCCGTGCAGTAGCAGAGAGAACAGTCTATGACTTGGGTTAACTGGATGCTTTTGACAATTTTTAGGCTTCCTCTGACACCGCCTGGTATAGAAGTCCTGGATGGCAGGAAGCTTGGCCCTGGTGATGTACTTGCCGTCACGCACTACCCTCTGTAGTGGCCTTTGTGGTCGGAGGCCGGCAGTTGCCATACCAGGTGTTACATCTTCTCCCTGCCGCACGCCCTCTAACTGCTCATCCTGTGGTCTCCTTGACCTGCCGCCACTCCCCCAGTGCTCTCCCACTTCTTCTGTGTGAGATTGTGCCTGTTTTCCTTGCCTGACACGGGTTTCCTCTCAGCTGCCAGTTCCTGCTGCTCTGACTCTGGTTCCTGTCTCCAGTCCCACTGTCTCCTCATCTGCATACTCTGCTGGATTCCCACTCTACTCTACTGGTCACTTTGGATTCCCAATGACTGCTTACCCTGTCCCAAACCCCTCAGCTCCAGCTCAGCTCCGCATCTGGGTTTCCTCTCAACCCGCCAGCTTCCCCCTGCTCCCATACTTCCCTGTGTTTCAATAAAACATTGGTTATTCATCCCGCAGTCTCCTCGTCCTGAGTCTGCTCTTGGTTTCGCCTGTTCACCTCGTGTAACGACCAGGTCAGTGACATGCAACGCGTCAGGATGCTCTCAATGGTGCAGCTGTAAAACATTTTGAGGATCTGGGCATCCATGCCAAATCGTTTTCAGCTCTCCTGAGGGGGAAAGTTTTGTGTCTTTACGACCTGGTCCTGATGTGCTGGACATGTTAGCTAAGACAGTTGGATATTAGTGGGGAAGAACAAGTATTTGAATACACTGGCCGATTTTGCGTTTTGCCTACTTAAAAGCATGTAGTGTGCTCTGTAATTTTATTAATAGGTCACTTCACTATGGAGACGGAATCTAAACAAAATCCAGAAAATCAATTGTTATGATTTTAGTAATTAATTGCATTTTTAATTGCATCGACATAAGTTTTGATACATCAGAAAGCAGAACTTATATTTGGTAACGAAACCTTTGTTTGCAACTTACAGAGATCATACGTTTCCTGTAGTTCTTGACAGGTTTTTGCAACACACTGCAGCAGGGATTTTTGGCCGACTCCTCCTACAGATTTCTCCGCAACTTTAGGTGTTCGGGGCTTGTCCGCTGGCAATACGGACTTTCAGCTCCCTCCAAAAGATTTTCTATTGGGTTCAGGTTGGAGACTAGGGCCACTGCCAGGACCTTGAGAGATGCTGTCTTACGGAGCACTCCTTAAGTTTGGCCAATTGGGTGTGCTTCGTGTCGTTTGTCATGCTGGAAGACCCAGCAGACCACTTCATGCTCTTATGAGGGAAGGAGGTTGTTGGCAAGATCTTCGCGATACAATGGCCTCATCCTCCCTCAAATACAGGTGGCAAGTCGTCCGTCCCTTTGCGAAAGCATCCCCAAGAATGATGTTTCCACCTTCATGCTTCACGGTTGGAGATAGGTGTTCTGGGGTTGTACTCATGCTTCTTCTTCTTCCAGAACACGGCGAGTGGACGGTTAGACCAAAAAAGCTGTATTTTTGTCTCATCAGAACAACAAGACCTTCTCTCATTCTCCTCTGGATATCAGATGGTCATTGGCAAACTTCAGACAGCCTGGAGACATGCACTGGCTTGAGCAGGGGGATCTTGCGTGCGCTGCAGGATTTTAATCCATGACGGTAGTGTGTTATATGGTTCTTCTTTGGAGACTGTGATCCAGCTCTTTTCAAGGTCATTGCCAGGTCTGCCCGTTAGTCTGGGCTGATCCTCACTTCCTCATGAATCATGATGCCCACGAGGTGAAATCTTGCAATGGGAGTCCCAGCCGAGGGTGATTGACCGTCATCTTGAACTTCTTCCATTTTCTAATAATTGCGCAACAGTTTTGTTTTCCTTCTCACCAAGCTTGCTTTGCCTATTGTCTGTAGCCATCCCCAGCCTTGTGCAGGTCTACAATTTATCCCTGATGTCTTACACAGCTTCTGCTGGTCTTGGCCATTGGTGACAGAGGTTGGAAAATCTGTTTGATTGTGTGTGGACAGGTGTCTTTTATACAGGTAACAGTTCAAACAGGTGCAGTTAATACAGGTAATGAGTGGAGAACAGGAGGGCTTCTTAAAGAAAAAACTAACAGGTCTGTGAGAGCGGAATTCTTTACTGGTTGGTAGGTGAATCAAATACTTATGTCATGCAATAAAATGCAATTAATTATTTAAAAAATCATACAATGTGATTTTCTGGATTTTTGTTTAGATTCCGTCTCTCACAGTTGAAGTGTACCTATTGATAAAAATTACAGACCTCTACATGCTTTGTAAGGTAGGAAAACCTGCAAAATCGGCAGTTGTATCAAATATTGTTCTCCCACTGTATATCCTTTCTGCCAACAACAAAATACAATTATAACATTTAAAATCTATGAGATATAAATCTGAGAACAGTAATATTTTAACACAACACATGACGGTACCCATAAGCAATAATGTCTGATGAAAAAACACAAATTTGAAGAATTGGGGATATAACGTTTTGGAAATAAACTCTTCATTTGTGTCCATTTCAATGTTACAAACCGCTGTCCATTTGTTGATACGTTCTACTCCTATTTCTTTACTGTACATCTTGCATTTTTTAATCGAACCTTTCACTTTAGCTTTCCCTTTGTGATATCCCAGTATAAGCCTAATGCAATTGACGACAGATGTTTAACAGAGCGTCTATACCTGGATCTACAAAGACCAATTTGTCTGCAGTGTAGCCTCCATGCATTATATAGTAGGCTTCCAGTATCTTGAGACTACCTTCAGATCCTGTGTGTGTGTGTGGTGTGTGTGTGTGTGTGTGGTGTGTGTGTGGTGTGTGTGTGTGTGTGTGTGGTGTGTGTGTGTGTGTGTGTGTGTGGTGTGTGTGTGTGTGTGTGTGGTGTGTGTGTGTGTGGTGTGTGTGGTGGTGCATGGGTGTGTGCGTGTGTAATCTTGGCACTTTACTTATGGGGTGCATGGATGGAATAATTGCTACAAAACTAGGGGAGTCATAACACATGGGATCAAAAGTAGGCTACCTAGTATGGAGAGAATGGACTGGTAATCAGATAGTTTCAGGTGTAACTCTACACTGTTAACTCTCTTCACTGCATAATACTGAACTCTCTAACAGCTGTGTCAACTGGGTTTTGCTCTAATTCTATTGCGCTTTCATAATAAAAAMCGTGTATAGTCACTATTTTAGAAGACATATTATCACAATAGACCAGACCATTGTATCAAAAGGAACCAGCCCATTGGAAGCCCATTTTGCTTTCCACATCAAACCTTGAATCAATTGCATCATCAGGCTGAGTTGAGGCTTGAGGTTGACCGATTAATCGGAATGGCCGATTAATTTGAACCGATTACAAGTTTTCATAACAATCGGAAATCTGTATTTTTGGACGCCGATTTTTTTAAATATATTTTTTACACACACCTTTATTTAACTAGGCAAGTCAGTTAAGAACACATTCTTATTTTCAATGACGGCCTAGGAACGGTGGGTTAGCTGTCTTGTTCAGGGGCAGAACGACAGATTTTTACCTTGTCAGCTCAGGGATTCAATCTTGCAACCTTACGGTTAACTAGTCCAACGCTCTAACCACCTGCCTCACGAGGAGCTTGCCTGTTACGCGAATGCAGTAAGAAGCCAAGGTAAGTTGGACTGTCGTTGCTCCAACGTGTACCTAAACATAAACATCAATGCCTTTCTTAAAATCAATACACAGAAGTATATATTTTTAAACCTGCATATTTAGCTAAAAGAAATCCAGGTTAGCAGGCAATATTAACCAGGTGAAATTGTGTCACTTCTCTTGCGTTCATTGCACGCAGAGTCAGGGTATATGCAACAGTTTGGGCCGCCTGGCTCATTGCGAACTAATTTGCCAGAATTTTACATAATAATGACATAACATTGAAGTTTGTGCAATGTAACAGGAATATTTACACTTATGGATGCCACCCGTTAGATAAAATACGTAACGGTTMCGTATTTCACTGAATGAATAAAAGTTTTGTTTTCGAGATGATAGTTTCCGGATTCGACCATATTAACGACCTAAGGCTCGTATTTCTGTGTGTTATTATGTTATAATTAAGTCTATGATTTGAYAGAGCAGTCTGACTGAGCGATGGTAGGCACCAGCAGGCTCGTAAGCATTCATTCAAACAGCACTTTCGTGCGTTGTCAGCAGCTCTTCGCAATGCTTCAAGCATATCAACTCCCGAGATTAGGCTGGTGTAACCGATGTGAAATGGCTAGCTAGTTAGCGGGGTGCGCRCTAATAGCGTTTCAAACGTCACTCGCTCTGAGACTTGGAGTAGTTGTTCCCCTTGCTCTGCATGGGTAACGCTGCTTCAAGGGTGGCTGTTGTCGTTGTGTTCCTGGTTCGAGCCCAGGTAGCGGCGAGGAGAGGGATGGAAGCTATACTGTTACACTGGCAATACTAAAGTGCCTATAAGAACATCCAATAGTCAAAGGTATATGAAATACAAATCGTATAGAGAGAAATRGTCCTATAATTCCTRTAATAACTACAACCTAAAACTTCTTACCTGGGAATATTGAAGACTCATGTTAAAAGGAACCACCAGCTTTCATATGTTCTCATGTTYTGAGCAAGGAACTTAAAYGTTAGCTTTCTTACATGGCACATATTGCACTTTTACTTTCTTCTCCAATACTTAGTTTTTGCATTATTTAAACCAAATTGAACATGTTTCATTATTTATTTGAGGCTAAATTGATTTTATTGATGTATTATATTAAGTTAAAATAAGTGTTCATTCAGTATTGTTTTAATTGTCATTATTACAAACAAATTTTAAAAATCGGCCGATTAATTGGTATCGGCTTTTTTTGGTCCTCCAATAATCGGTATCGGTATCGGCGTTGAAAAATCATAATCGGTCGACCTCTAGTTGACGCACCCCAGGGCTTCTTGACAAATGGCATGCGCTTGGTGTTTTTTTTCAACACTTCAGTGTATCCTGTGTGCACTCCAGCTCCAGTCATGTTATGGTATAGAGGGCTGTTTGGTGGGTGGATGTGTGGATAGAATATTACTGTTTGATTTGTTACTGAGAGCAACAGACTGGAGACAAAATGAACAGTTCCCTTTCAAATCAAATCAATTTGTATTTGTCACATGTGCCGAATACAACAGGTGTAGACCTTAACGTGAAATGCTTAACCAACCCTTAACCAACAATGCAGTTCAAGAAATAGAGTTATATTTACTAAATAAACTAAAGTTAAAATATATWTATATTTTTAAAGTAACACAATRAAATAACAATAACGAGGCTATATACAGGGGGCACCGGCACCGAGTCAATGTGCAGGGTCACAGGCCAGTCGAGGCAGTTTGTACATGCAGGTAGGGGCAAAACGACCGTGCATAGACAATAAACAGCGAGTAGCAGCAGTGTGAAAACAATGGGTGGGGGGGATGTCAATGTAAATAGTCCGGGTGGCCATTTGATTAATTGTTCAGCAGTCCTATGGCTTAGTGGTAGAAACTGTTAACCTCTCTGGGATATTCGGGATGCTAGCGTCCCACCTCAACAACAGCCAGTGAAATTGCAGGGCGCCAAATTCAAAACAACAGAAATCTCATAATTAAAATTCCACAAACATACAAGTATTTGACACCATTTTAAAGATAACCTTGTTGTAAATCCAGCCACAGTGTCCGATTTCAACAAAAAGGCTTTACGACGAAAGCACACCATCTGATTATGTTAGGTCAGTACCTAGTCACAGAAAAACACAGCCATTTTTCCAGCCAAAGAGAGGAGTCACAAAAAGCAGAAATAGAGATAAAATGAATCACTAACCTTTGATGATCATCATCAGATGACACTCATAGGACTTCATGTTACACAATACATGTATGTTGTGTTCGATAAAGTTCATATTTATATCCAAAAATCTCAGTTTACATTGGCGCGTTATGTTCACTAGTTCCAAAACATCCACTGATTTTGCAGAGAGCCACATCAATTTACAGAAATACTCATAATAAACATTGCTAAAAGATACAAGTGTTATGCATGGAATTTTAGATCCACTTCTTCTTAATGCAACCGCTGTGTTAGATTTCAAAAAAGCTTTACCGAAAAAGCACACCATGCAATAATCTGAGTACAGCGCTCAGACAACAAAACAAGCCATACAGATATCCGCCATGTTGTGGAGTCAACAGAAGTCAGAAATAGCATTATAATTATTCACTTACCTTTGATGATCTTCATCAGAATGCACTCCCAGGAATCCCAGTTCCACAATAAATGTTTGATTTATTCGATAAAGTCCATCATTTATGTCCAAATACCTCCTTTTTGTTCGCGCGTTTAGTACACAATCCAAACTCACGAGGCGCGGGCAAGTCCAGGCGAAATTTCAGACGAAAAGTCATATTACAGTTTGTAGAAACATGTCAAACGAAGTATAGAATCAATCTTTAGGATGTTTTTAACATAAATCTTCAATAATCTTTCAATCGGAGAATTCCTTTGTCTGTAGAAATGTGATGGAACGCAGCTAACTCTCAGGTGAGCATGCGTGATCAGCTCATGCCAAACCCCTGACTCAATCAGCTCCCATTCCCTCGTCCTTCACAGTAGAAGCACCAAACAAGGTTCTAAAGACTGTTGGCATCTAGTGGAAGCCTTAGGAAGTGCAATCGGACCAAATTTACACTGGATAGGCAAAGAGTTGAAAAACTACAAACCTCAGATTTCCCACTTCCTGGTTGGATTTTTTGTCAGGTTTTTGCCTGCCATATGAGTTCTGTTATACTCACAGACATCATTCAAACAGTTTTAGAAACTTCAGAGTGTTTTCTATCCAAAGTATATGCATATTCTAGCTTTTAGGACTGAGTAGCAGGCAGTTTACTCTGGGCACCTTTTTATCCAAGCTACTCAATACTGCCCCCCTGTCCCAAAGAAGTTAAGGAGCCTTTTGGTCATAGACTTGGCACTCCGGTACCGCTTGCCGTGTGGTAGCAGAGAGAACAGTCTATGACTTAGGTGACTGGGGTCTTTGACAATATTTTGGGCCTTCCTCTGACATCACTTAGTGGATGGCAGGAAGTTTGGCCCCAGTGATGTACTGGACCATACGCACTACCCTCTGTAGTGTCTTACGGTCGGATGCCGAGCGAGGCAGTGATGCAAACGGTCAGGATGCTCTCGATGGTGCAGATGTATAACTTTTTGAGGATCTGGGGACCCATGMCAAATCTTTTCAGTCTCCTGAGGGGAAAAGGTGTTGTGGTGCCCTCTTCTCAACTGTCTTGGTGTGTTTGCACCATGATAGTTAGTTGGTGATGTGGACACCAAGGAACTTGAAAGTCTTGACCCACTCCACTACAGTCCCCTCGATGTTAATGGGGCCCTGTTCAGCCCGTCTTTTCCTGTAGTCCACAATCATCTCCTTTGTCTTACCTCACTGCCAGGTCTCAGACCTCCTTCCTATAGGCTGTCTCGAAGTTGTCGGTGATCAGGCCTACCACTGTTGTGTTATCAGCAAACTTAATGATTGCGTTTGAGCCGTGTTTGGCCATGCAGTCATGGGTGAACAGGGAGTATAGGAGTGGACTAAGCACGCACCCCTGAGGGGCCCCAGTGTTGAGGATCAGCATGGCAGATGTGTTGTTGCCTACCCTTACCACCTAGGGGCGGCCCGTCAGGATGTCCAGGATCCAGTTTCAGAGGGAGGTGTTTATTCCCAGGGTCCTTAGCTTAGTGATGAGCTTTGTGGGCACTATGGTGTTGAATGCTGAGCTGTAGTCAATGAACAGCATTGTCACATAGGTGTTCCTTTTGTCCAGATTGGATGGGGCAGTGTGGAGTGTGATTGAGATTGCATCATTTGTGGTTCTGTTGGGGCGGTATGCCAATTGGAGTGGGTCTAGGGTTTCCAGGATGATGGTGTTGCTGTAAGCCATGACTAGCCTTTCAACGCCTTTTGTGGCTACCAATGTGAGTGCTACGAGGCGGTAATCATTTAGGCAGATTACCTTTGCTTTCTTGGGCACAGACATAACTGAGCCCTGCATCAGAAGACTCTTCTATCTTACACAAACTCAACTCTTGAAGCTTGGAAGATACAGTTCTGCCTTCTGATAGAACAAGAATCAAGCTTCTTGTGGCTGTAAATGTTAAGTAGCTGGAACAGTTGGTACTGTAGCACTTTATTTTACAGTACAGAGATGACCAGGTATTTATTACAAAATTATGGTGGTAATATCACAATAATAATCATGTGTATGTGGTAATTACAGAGTAATAACCTATTAATTACAACTGTTTGTTTCATGAAGTAGCTTTCCTATATTGGWATATCTCTCCACTCCAAGAACAATAGAGTAGTTGTGTTGCTCCCCAGATAGTACAGCTAGGCCTGTCACCTTCATTTGAGCAGACTGAATGCTCCTGGCTCCTTGTCTGCTGCTTGTCATATTAGTGATTCTCCTTGCCTCTGTAATAACTGACTCAAGATACAATTGTACATACTTAATTGAGACACACTCCATTTGCAACGTCCTTTTGGACATAATGGAGCCGTAGTATTATGGTACTGTGTGCTTGCTCTAATTTAATTTCTGGAGCTTTATGGTTTTATAAACCCCATGAGAGTTGGGACTTTGAAGCAGATATGTTAGCCGACTTAATCGTCTTTTCTTTAACACATTGATGTTGCTGTCATAAAAGGCAATAATGATCTATGTCTTGAGCAGTAGTCCATGCTGCTCATAGTGTACAGATTGTATATCATTCAGGGTTGATCTATACAAGATTTATAGAGGATGTTTAAGCAATGTTGACCAACTACACCTCTTTATCCAGACTCACAAGCACCAGTAACAGTCAGATTGGTAGATCAGTTGGCATGTCCTGTTTTTCCCCTCAGGTGTATACATAAGATACCTGAGATATTGAGGTACCTAGCTCTACCAGGGATCATATGACACATTTTGCTCACATGCTTCTTTAATGACATGAATGGCCTTCAGCACTCATGTATCAGTGTTACACCAACAACAGTTCTGTTTCACAGTCTGACTGCGTTTTGATGCATGCTCTTCTCTTTCACGTTCATGTCAATGTGATGAGCCTACTGCTCATCTGAATACACATTAAGAGCATAGCCATGGATATTCTGACAGCCTGAATTATATGTGATGCCTGGAATTTGATTAAACCACCTCTTGCCCCTCACACTTCATGTTCTGCACGATTCCATTCATCTGAAAATAATATGATGAATTATTCTGATAGTGGGTAAAATAACTTTTCGTTGGTCTAGGAATATTGGAGGTTCCAGAACATTGTACTTGCACAGCGTCAATCCCAAACCCAACAGGTTTGTCAGGCTGACCTGCTCCTTCTATTGCCTTCTGGTTTTATAATACTCATCAATTCTGTTATTCTAGCCCTTTATTTGCTTCCCCTTTTGAGCTATTATGCTTGCAGACTTGTAAAATAATTAACAGACTTAATACACATGAACATATCAAGCAGTGGATTACAGAATTGTGTGTATCTAATTTAAATGATTGATAAATCACCCAATTGATGTACAATTGATGTGCAAGTGATAGACACATAGAACTTCCCTGCGGTTTGAAATTAAGTATCACATTTATGAAGACATGAAATTGACTGGCTTTCATTATACATTGGGTGGCTTTACACACATGACATCGTTGTTCATTCACACTGCTTTTTCAAGTGATGATATGCGTTTTTATATCACATGTATTAAAGTCATGTTGCATTTCATTTCTAATGGATGCCTCGCTGTCCTGTTGTAGAAATGTAGCAGTGAAAGCCAATCCTACACCTTTAGTCAATGAAGGGGAGGACAAGAGTCCTGCTTCTCCTTCAGGCTCGAAAAATGCCACCAGGCTCTCTTCAGATAACTGGACCTTCAACAGAACCCTCTCCAGCCTCATCAGGTAGGAATACAATCCTCTTCTGCATTGGTCTCTATTAGGTCTCACACTCCCATAAGCTGGGTATTCCTTCATGGATGACCTTCTTCCTTCTATAGGAAGAACATCCTGMGGTTCTTTGACCCAGAGAGGGACATCTCTATTCTGAAGGGCACATTGAAACCTGGAGATGTCATCCACTACGTCTTTGACCGTCAGAGCACTACCAACATCTCAGAGAACCTGTACCGGTTGCTACCCACTGCATCCCCCATGAAGAACCAGCACCACAGACGCTGTGCCATCGTAGGGAACTCTGGGATCCTACTCAATAGCAGCTGTGGGCCAGAGATAGACTCCCATGACTTTGTTATCAGGTGAGGTTCCCATAACAGCTATTTCATAAATTGAATTGATACAGGTGATTTTCAGTAGTGCGTTAAGGCATCTCCATTTAATTAAGCAATCTTCTTGTATAAAAGGGAATTATGAGTTAATTTATTGCTGCATTTGCAGTGAAATATTCAGGATAGTAATGAGTCTCTCTCTATAAAAGCACTATTCATCTTTATACTCATCTAACTGTTATGTAAGCACAGTCCCTTGGATTGAACAAATACTTCACCTTGAGGAATCAATGCCACTGAGCTAGAACACGCATTGTCCACACCGTTGGAATACCCGCTACTTTTTTGACCTTCATGTTTGTTTGATGATTTGCAGACTTTTAGAAATGAGCAGCAATACTTACAGCAATTAAATTCCTTCTGGGTAAATGTGACATTTTAAAAAGCTACTGCTGTCTACCCAAAATTTAATGAGGTGCTTTAGAGAAGCACTGCCGTTAGTTCCTAGGACTGCTACACTCATGTACCAGGGGAGAATGTCTGTCTGAAACCATCCGTCAGTGCTGCTCTGTGCGAGTGTGTCAGCAAATGGCTTTCTGTGAGTAGGTTATTTATTGCTACTCACCGGTTTGTCTGTCAGTAACAACAAAGTACAACTATGCATTGTAATGTTATAGGGGGAAGAAATCCAGTTTGCCTTACTGTGTTGCCAGTACGGCAAGGCATTGTGATTATGATGAAGAGAGAGGTATCTGAACTAATTAATGGGAATTGGGAAATATGTGAAACCATATCAATAGTACATGGATTGTTTGGATGGAAAATCATAGCATATCTCTGATCTTTTGATTCCTGTACAATAATTGTGACTCATTACATTGGGGTGGGATTTTTCCCCATTCTCCTTGTGTGACTTCAGCTGCAACCCCTGCTGTTATTACAGGGCCTTAGTGTCATTGATCTACCATCGTCTGGATATGCAGAGCCATCAGCAGTGGTGCGTGGGTAATATCACTGGTGAAGCGAGCCAGAAAAAAGCCATATTACAACCTATGTGATGTGATAATTGCTTTGTTTGCTTGATAACCAGTTCATATGCCTTGCCACCATGATTTATAGGCCTAAGGCAGAGACCATAAGAAGACACAGTGGCAGAATAAATTCAACCACCTTTGTTTCATCACAAAACCGGAGAGCAACCTCTGTCCGGTGAAGTGCATAAAGCTTATTGCATGTAACAAACAGTTACATTACCTACAGCATGGTCAAGTAACTTAATGTTTCCGCAATTTTTGAACCACGAAACAACTATTGATTTAGAACCACAGAGAGTTACAGCAAGTCATAAAGAAAACAGGATCTGCTTCACTATTCCAGTACCATTTCAACATCATCAAATCACCCCTGCTTAGTCTAATACAGTACCAATCAGAATCGCCATAATAATCATTGCCCAGTATGTAGAATTTAGTTGAAACCACAAGTCCAAATCCCTATCAAGTAAAATAAAATAAAATAAAAATGTATTTGTCACATGTGCCAAATACAACAGGTGTAGACCTTACAGTGAAATGCTTACTTACAAGCCCTTAACCAACAATGCAGTTTTAAGAAAAATAAGTGGAGTAAAAAATAGATAAGTAATAAAAAAAAATTAAAAAAAGGTTACAAATAATTAAAGAGCAGCAGTAAAATAACAATAGCAAGGCTATATACAGGTGGTACCTGTACAGAGTCGATATGCGGGGGAACCGGTTAGTCGAGGTATTAATAAACAGAGAGTTGCAGCAGCGTAAAAGTGGGTCTGGGAAGCCATTTGAATAGTTGTTTAGGAGTCTTATGGCTTGGGGGTAGAAGCTGTTAAGAAGCCTTTTGGACCTGGACTTGGCGCTCCGGTGCCACTTGCCGTGCAGTAGCAGAGAGAACAGTCTATGACTAGTGTTGCTGGAGTCTTTGACAATTTTTAGAGCCTTCCTCTGACACCGCCTGGTATAGAGGTCCTGGATGGCAGGAAGCTTGGCCCCGGTGATGTACTTGGACGTACGCACGACCCTCTGTAGTGCCTTGCAGTCGGAGGCCGAGCAGTTGCCATACCAGGCAGTGATGCAACCARTCAGGATGCTCTCGATGGTGCAGCTATAGAACTTGCTGAGGATCTGAGGACCCATGCCAAATCTTTTCAGTCTCCTGAGGGGGAATAGGCTTTGTCGTGACCTCTTCACGACTGTCTTGGTGTGTTTGGACCATGATAGTTTGTTGGTGATGTGGACACCAAGGAACTTGAAGCTCTCAAACTGCTCCACTACAGCCCCGTCGATGAGAATGGGGGCGTGCTCGGTCCTCCTTTTCCTGTAGTCCACAATCATCTTCTTTGTCTTGATCACGTTGAGGGAGAGGTTGTTGTCCTGGCACCACACGGCCAGGTCTCTGATCTCCTCCCTATAGGCTGTCTCATCGTTTTTGGTGATCAGGCCTACCACTGTTGTGTCATCAGCAAACTTAATGATGGTATTGCGGTCATGCCTGGCCATGCAGTCATTAGTGAACAGGGAGTACAGGAGGGGACTGAACACGCACCCATGAAGGACACCCATGTTGAGGATCAGCGTGGCGGATGTGTTGTTACCTACACTTACCACCTGGGTTCGGCCCGTCAGGAAGTCCAGGATCCAGTTGCAGAGGGAGGTGTTTAGTCCCTGGGTCCTTAGCTTAGTGATGAGCTTTGTGGGCACTATGGTGTTGAACGCTGAGCTGTAGTCAATTGTCGTGTCTTTGGCTATGCCGGATGACATGCTATTCTATCAAATAATTTCTCTGTAATTAATATTACCTGATTAAGCTAATCAGGTAGATAATTAACTAGAAAGTCGGGGCACCACGAAATAATGTTTATAGAGCTGTTATCTTCCGAATAAGCTCTTAAAGACCTGGTAATCTTTTACATCAATAGCAGTCAATATTTAATCGTCACCTTGTTTAGTCTCATCTGAAAGTTGTAAATTCTTGGTTATCTTCACGAACCCTGGCTAACAAGTTGAATCAGCAATACACAATTTGGTTGAATTATTTATTTACTAAATAATCCAACAGAATGGATCATACATTGATTACAAATTATGTCATAAAGAAAACGTCCCCTGGTGGACGGAACAGATACGACGGCTGGTTACACAAAGAGAGGGGGTTGGGTTTGAGTGAAAGAGTGGGAAGACTGAGTAACAAAGGGAGAGGCGATGCTATCGTAAATACAGAATCTTATGCATTCTAAATAACCGCCTATTTGAAAAAGGAGAATGCAATAAATATTTACTCTGAGCAGCGCTTCGGTAGATGGGAGGCCGGGTTGTCCAGCATGGATCTCTGGTCCTCTGAAGACTGTCTAGTGGTGAACTGGAGCATGGTAGAATGGATACTCTGTCCGTCCTCTCCTAGCCCACGTTTAGCGACTGCTGTTAACTCAACGGCTAGGAGGTATCACTTCTGGAGTGAATAAGTGTTCAAAGTTCATACCAAGTTGCCATACTTTTAAGCTCATGCTATATTCTGGCTGGTATAGTCGAAATTCATCCTTCCGGGGTGTAGGTCGTCACCTTCACATTGAAATTCGATGCTAATTCGATGCTTCCTTAGGTTGTCTAAGGTTGGCTTAGTTCTGTAGGTGGTCTTTGTCCTTTCAACGTGGGGACCTCAAGTCCACACGTCCTTGGAACAGCTTATTATCTGAGCCCTTTTAAACGTAGGACTGTCGCCCTAACGTCCTCGGAACACAAAGTTACATTTTCGTCAAGGGCTTTATATAGGAGGGGAGAGAAGGGCGTGTTTCATAGTTTATAACCAATGTCTCTTCACATGGGCGGGGCCACTGAGTGAGCAGAGCTTTAACCTTATGAAAACCCAATTCTCTCATTTGGAAGCTAAAATTACATTAMATTTTTTCACAAATATTTTAATATTTAAACATTTAAATTGCMCAACAATTCCATGTGAATTTGATAACTATAATGTGTAGACTTTCCAAGATACAGTTTATGTCATCCTATCATTAGTAAGAATGTCTCAGACGCCAACTGATCTGGCATCATATTCATTAAGTACCAACGCATATTTTCAACTGGTTGCATTACCGAAATGTGGTTCCTTTCCCCCCACCTTGTGATGTTCCCAGACTCTATATGTTTAACAAAGGCTTTTCAAGAATCCTTCAATCCTTCAAGAGAGAGGAAAGGGAGAAAGGTATTTATGGGGGGGTCAAAACCTCACCCACAAGCCAACATCATGACACAATGAATAGCATTCTCACATTGGTGTTCCTTTTGTCTTGGTGGAAAGGGCAGTGTGGAGTGCAATAGAGATTGCATCATCATTGGAGTGGGTCTCGGGTTTCCGGGATAATGGTGTTGTGAGCTATGACCAGCCTTTCGGTAGTCATTTAGGCAGGTTACCTTAGTGTTCTTGGGCACAGGGACTATGGTGGTCTGCCTGAAACATGTTGATATTACAGACTCAGTCAGGGACAGGTTGAAAATGTCAGTGAAGACACTTGCCAGTTGGTCAGCGCATGCTCAGAGTACACGTCCTGGTAATCCGTCTGGCCCTGCGGCCTTGTGAATGTTGATCTGTTTAAAGGTCTTACTCACATCGGCTACAGAGAGCGTTGTCACACAGTTGTCAGGAACAGCTGATGCTCTCATGCATGTTTCAGTGTTACTGGCCTGAAGCAAGCATAGAAGTAATTTAGCCTGTCTGGTAGGCTCGTGTCATTGGGCAGCTTGCGGCTGTGCTTCTTTCTGTAGTCTGTAACAGTTTGCAAGCCCTGCCACATCCCACGAGTGTCGGAGCCAGTGTAGTAGGATTTAATCTTAGTCCTGTATTGACGCTTTGCCTGTTTGATGGTTCATTGGAGGGCATAACGGGATTCCTTATAAGCTTCCGGGTTAGAGTCCCACTCCTTGAAAGCGGCAGCTCTAGCCTTTAGCTCAGTGCGGATGTTGCCTGTAATCCATGGCTTCTGGTTGGGGTATGTACATACATCACTGTGGGGATGACGTCATCGATGCACTTATTGATGAAACCGGTGACTGATGTGGTGTACTCCTCAATCCCATCGCAAGAATCCCAGAACATATTCCAGTCTGTGCTAGCAAAACAGTCCTGTAGCTTAGCATCTGCTTCATCTGACCACTTTTTTATTGAGCATGTCACTGGTGCTTCCTGATTTAGTTTTTGCTTGGAAGCAGGAATCAGGAGGATAGAATTATGGTCAGATTTGCCAAATGGAGGGCGAGGGAGAGCGTCTCTGTGTGTGGAGTAAAGGTTGTTTGGAGTTTTTTTCCCTCTGGTTGCACATTTAACATGCTGGTAGAAATGATGTAAAATGGATTTAAGCTTCTCTGCATTAAGGTCCCCGGCCACTAGGAGCGCCGCCTCTGGATAAGCGTTTTCCTGTTTGTTGTGGTAAATAGACAGCTACGAAGAATATAGATAAAAACTCTCTTGGTAAATAGTGTGGTCTACAGCTTATCATGAGATACTCTACCTCAGGCGAGCAAAACCTCGAAACTTCCTTAGATTTCATGCACCAGCTGTTGTTTACAAATATACACACACCGCCTTGTCGGGCGTCTGAAGTAAATCCTTTTCGTCCGACTCATTAAAGAAAAAATCTGCTTCCAATACGAGGTGAGTAATCGCTGTCCTGATATCTAGAAGCTCTTTTCGGTCATAAGAGACGGTGGCAGAAACATTTTAGACACACAGTAGCGCAATTGGTTAGGGGACCGTAAAACGGCAGCCGTCTCCTCCGGCAGCATTGACGTATCGACATCCATGGCTAATTTAGGAAAGGGTCCATTTTAGCTAGCTAGCTAACCACCAGAGGACAACAACAGAACGAGATGCTCAACACAACGAGTTTCTGTCAGTGACGTATGCTCTCAATGTGATGTGATTGGAGTGAAGCCAAATCCAAACTGGCTTCCCGTGACACTTTTTTTTGGTGCGCCAGGACCATTCACAGTTGAGCTCACTCAGTTCAGCTTAATGCTGATTGGCTATTATTTTTTTGTTTAATTATCAAGGGAGGCCAAATGMTCGCTGGCTTCCCTTGCATTCAATACTATGGATGGCAAACATGTCATACTCTTTTGGACCAGACAGCATGAGTCAGCCTCTTGCGAAATGAAGATAATTGTTGAAACACAGAGAGACAAAAGATAAATAATTGTATGTTTTTTTCTTGGTAAATTGTTTGGGGAAGCCTGGCTTCCCTTGGCAACCATGAAGGCACGTCACTGAAAGCCATATGCCTCTGGGTCGTTCCACCAACTAGGTGCCTTTTGAGAAGTGTAACTTGTTCAAAAAAGTTCTGTCATAAAGAGAACTTGTTCACCTTAATAAAAAACAAGTTTTTCCATCTCAAGAAGTTGAATTAAAARAAAATATGGCTATAGTAAGCACCTATTAAGTGCCAAATAAAGTAACACGGTTGACTGTAATAGGGTTGACGATTTCATCTTAAATCAGCCATAAATCCCCATTTGACAAGGGGAATGGAAGCTTGTTGTGTGCAACAAGGAGTGGAAATTGAATACAAGGTTCACAAAAAAGTACATTTCTAGCCTGTCTATCTCTAACAGGGTTGATGTGGTATGCTCTACCCGCTTAGTTTTCACCAAAATACAACAGAAAATGTTTTTTAAAACATTTGCTTTTACACTATGATTTGACTATTATAGGTTCAATGTTTCTTTTGAATAAAATATTTCAAAAGGAATAGTTTCACCATATTAAAACGTTCAGTTCGCGTAACAGGGTTGACCTTAAAATGAGGGACAGACGTAAATTAATCACTAATCACATGAAATAAATAATACTCTTCAGAACTGACTTTGTCAAAGAAACAAAATAACTAGGGCTTTACAATGATGGTGAAACTTTTTTGTATTAAGTGAGTGGAAATGTTCCTAGGAGTGACACAGAGTTGATGGAGGGACATGTCAAAATGCTGAATTTTGGCACTTTAGCAAACCTTTAGTTGTATAAAAATAAATCAGATGTATTGAATTCTCCATGTGATCTATATTAAAGGGCACTTCAATTAATATAACAGGCTTTTAAAATTCTGTATTGGTTCACAATTTCTACTTAAAATATCAAAGGGACGCAAAAGGCACTGATTTCGTGGAACGACCTATACAGTGCCTTATTCAGACCCCTTGACTTTTTCCTAATTTTTTTAGGTTAAAGCCTTATCCATAAAATGGATTAAATAGTTTTTTTCCTCATCAATCTACACACAATACCCCATAATGACAAAGCAAAAACTGTTTATTTTTGCAAATKTATTACAAATAAGAAACTGACCCTTCACGGAGTACTTTGTTGAAGCACCTTTGGCAGCGATTACAGCCTTGAGTTTTCTTGGGTATGATGCCACAAGCTTGACACACCTGTATTTGGGGAGTTTCTCCCATTCTTCTCTGCAGATGATCTCAAGATTTGTCARGTTGGATGGGGAGCGTTGCTGCACAGCTATTTTCAGGTCTCTCCAGAGATGTTCGATCGGGTCAAGTCCGGGCTCTGGCTGGGCCACACAAGGACATTCAGAGACTTGTTCTTAGTGTTCTTGTCCTATTGGAAGGTGAAACTTCACCGTAGTCTGCAGTCCTGAGCACTCTGGAGCAGGTTTTCATTAAGGATCTCTCAGTACTTTTCTCCGTTCATCTTTGCCTCAATCCTGACTAATCTTGCAGTCCCTGACGCTGAAAAACATCTCCACAGCATGATGCTGCCACCCCCATGCTTCACAGAGGAATGGTGCCAGGTTTCCTCCAGATGTGATGCTTGGCATTCAGGCCAAAGAGTTCAATTTTGGTTTCATCAGACCAGAGAATCTTGTTTCTCATGGTCTGAGAGTCTTCAGGTRCCTTTTGGCAAACTCCAAGCGGGCTGTCATGTGCCTTTTAGTGAGGAGTGGCTTCCACCTGGCCACTCTACCATAAAGGCCTGATTGGTGGAGTGCTCCAGAGATGGTTGTCCTTCTGGAAGGTTCTCCCATCTTCACAGAGGAACTCTAGAGCTCTGTCAGAGTGACCATCGGGTTCTTAGTCACCTCCCTGACCAAGGCCCTTCTCCCCCAATTGCTTAGTTTGGCCTGGCGGCCAGCTCTAGACAGGGTCTTGGTGGTTCCAAACATCTTCCATTTAAGAATGATGGAGGCCACTGTGTTCTTGGGGACCTTCAATGCTGCAGAAATGTTTTGGTACCCTTCCCCAGATCTGTGCCTCAACACAATCCTGTCTCGGGAACTCTACGGACAATTCCTTCGACCTCATGGCTTGGTTTTTGATCTGACATGGGGACCTTATATACAGTGGGGCAAAAAAGTATTTAGTCAGCCACCAATTGTGCAAGTTCTCCCACTTAAAAAGATGAGAGAGGCCTGTAATTTTCATCATAGGTACACTTCAACTATGACAGACAAAATGAGAAAAAAAATCCAGAAAATCACATTGATTTTTAATGAATTTATTTGCAAATTATGGTGGAAAATAAGTATTTGGTCAATAACAAAAGTTTATCTCAATACTTTGTTATATACCCTTTGTTGGCAATGACAGAGGTCAAACGTTTTCTGTAAGTCTTCACAAGGTTTTCACCTACAGCACCTGATGTCACAGGAAGGCCAAAAAGATAATCAAGGACATCAACCACCCGAGCCACAGCCTGTTCACCCCGCTACCATCCAGAAGGCGAGGTCAGTACAGGTGCATCAAAGCTGGGACCGAGAGACTGAAAAACAGCTTCTATCTTAAACAGCCATCACTGACACAGAGAGACTGCTGCCTACATACAGACTCGAAATCATTGGCCACTTTAATAAATGGATCACTAGTCACTTTTATAATTCCACTTTAATAATGTTTACATATCCTGCATTACTCATCTCATTTGTATATACTGTATTCTGTACCATCTATTGCATCTTGCCTATGCTGCTCGGTCATCGCTCATCCATATATTTATATGTACATGTTCTTATTCCATCCCTTTACTTACATAGATTTGTGTGTATTAGGTAGTTGTTTTGGAATTGTTAGATTACTTGTTAGATATTAATGCACTGTCGGAACTAGAAGCACAAGCATTTCGCTACACTCGCATTAACATCTGCTAACCACGTTTATGTGACCAATACAATTTATTTGATTTGATCTGAGCTCAATTTCGAGTCTCATAGCAAAGGGTCTGAATTCTTATGTAAATAAGGTATTTCTGTTTCGTGTTTTTTATACATTTGCAAACATTTCTAAAAACCTGTTTTCGCTTTGTCACTATGTCTAGATTTCTGAGTATTTTTTTTTTTTTTWAATCAATTTTAGAATAAGTAATGTAAAAAATGTAAAAAAAATATGGAAAAAGTCAAGGGGTCTGAATACTTCCCGAAGGCACTGTATATGGTGGAAGAGTAAATCCCAAAACCCCTTGCTGCAGGAGTGTCAGATCAACAGGGAAATTGCAAGACAGGTCAGGATGAGTTGGCAGAGAAAGACATGGTTTAGCAAGGGCAGTTAGCTGGGAGGGAGTGATGAGGGATTTRCTGAGGTATTCAGGCAGGGAGATAATCCCTCTACTCACAGCAGTGCTCAGCTCCACCCACCTCTGGCTCTCACACAGTAGCCTCACATTCTACTTTCATAGATATAGGACACTTTTTTTCATTTTAGGTCATTATCTCTCTGTGTTTAGTAATCACTTTTACTGAGGTCAGTCAAGTAACTTTCTGTGAACTCCTTACCAATACACAGCAGCATGACACATGGAATACATTAATTAAGGTTTTCAWCCCTGAGCTAGGTGTGTTTGGTATGGGATTATTCTTAGCTGACTGATTATGTGCCTAATTCAGGTTGAACAATGTCTGAGCATCCTAAATGATTGTACGTGGTGTTTAGAGCTTCTGGAGGACAGTAGGATATTGACCTCAATACTTCTGGCAGACTAATCAAAAGGATGAAGTGATAGCATAATAATTTATATGCATGGCTCTTTGCAGATGTAACCTGGCGCCAGTGGAGGAGTATGCTGGGGATGTGGGGCGGCGCACCAACCTGGTGACCATGAACCCGTCGGTGGTGCAGCGGGCCTTCCATGACCTGGCCAGTGAGCAGTGGAGGGAGCGCTTCCTGCAGCGGCTCCGGGGCCTCAGCGGCAGCGTGCTGTGGATCCCAGCCTTCATGGCCAAGGGAGGAGAGGAGAGGGTGGAGTGGGCCATCCGTCTCATCCTGCTGCACACGGTGGATGTGCACACCGCCTTCCCCTCACTGCGCCTTCTCCATGCTGTCAGAGGGTAAGACAAGGAGGGAACACGTGTGCCCTTTGTGACACTGCAGCATGTAGTCTGTCTGTACACCTGTGAACTCCTCAACCCAGGGCCTGGTAGCCACTAATCTAGCAGCAATTCACAGGTCCCCTGCTATTTTTAAACACAGCATTACAGCTACTCTAAAGGCCGTTGGTGGCCAACTTACTGCTGCTTACTGCTGCTGGCCTCTCTGTCTGCCGTTGGATTTGCAGAAGGAGGACAGTTAGACAGGGACAGCAGGACTGGTATTTTCTGTAGTATAGTTAGGCAAAAAGCCTGGAATCTTCTCTGAAAGGGCAATAGATGTTTTGAAATGCAGGGAAAACGCTAATGAAATGCAGTGCATGTCTATGACATTTTAGCTATACTGGTTTTTGATAAATGCTCAGTATGCCAAACTGAATACTTTCCCCTGGGCTTCTGCTTCTCTGACTACTAGATGCCCTTTAAATAGATCATCCTTTGGCTTCCCCATTGACCTACTAATCCAGAGAGTCTACTGCTAGGAGAGTATCTATAGGTCCTGGTGGGCCAGACTATGAGTGAGAGGACCAGATGGACCTTGCTTTGTTACTGCGGGCCCCAGACCCCTCTGTCTTATCACAATTCAGCTCCTCTACTCGAGTCGACTGGCTCCTAAGCATGTATCCACCCAGAGATCTGAGTGAAAGCCACCACATAGGGAGGGAATGGCGCTTATTGTTGGGGCTTATTCAATAGGGCTGTGTTTACAAGTGTATGCTAGTTTAATAGATTCTATAGAAAAATGTTCAGATATTAAGGAAAACATTGAACACTCACTGATAAATAGCTCTAGCCTAAAACAAACATTCTTAAGATTTGTATACATTCTTCTTAAGACATCTGAGATTTCTTTCTCAGATGTCAGGTCTCTTGGGTGCCATGAAAGACCATTTGATTGTTTACTCTCCCTCTTCATTCTTCCTCGTCAGGTATTGGCTGACTAACAATGTCCAGATCAAGAGACCCACTACTGGTCTGTTGATGTACACCATGGCCACTCGCTTCTGTGAGGAGATCCATCTGTACGGCTTCTGGCCTTTCCCTCGGGATTCACAGGGGAAACCAGTCAAGTACCATTACTATGACACTCTGACCTACGAGTACACATCCCATGCCAGTCCACACACTATGCCATTGGAGTTCAGGACACTGAGTTCACTCCACAGACAGGGGGCGCTGCGACTCAACACTGGCTCTTGTGATGCAGGAATGTAATCTAAAAAAGCAGCATGGAATGTACACTGAGTATACCAAACATTTGGAACACCTTCCTAATATTGAGTCGTCCCCCCACACACACACTTCTGCCCTCAGAACTGCCTAAATTCRTCCGGGCATGGACTCGGACTCTACAAGGTGTCAAAAGCATTCCACAGGGATGCTGGCCCATGTTGACTCCAATGTTTCCTACAAAGTTGGCTGGATGTCCTTTGGGTGGTGGACCATTCTTGATACACAAGGGAAACTGTTGAGTGTGGAAAACCCAGCAGGGTTGCAGTTCTTGACATAAACCGGTGCACCTGGCACCTACTACCATACCCTGTTCAAAGGCCCTCTCTGACTGGCACACATACACAATCCGTGGCTCAATTGTCTCAAGGCTTATAAATCCTTCTTTAACCTGTGTCCTCCCCTTCATCTATACTTATTGAAGTGGATTTACCAAGTGACATCAATAAGGGATCATAGCTTTCACCTGGATTCACCTGGTCAGTCTGTCATGGAAAGAGCAGGTGTTCTTAATGTTTTGTATACTCAGTGTATATCACCATCAAAATGACCTATACACTTTTGGGAAAAGACCTCTCAAAGGAAATAGTTTCATTTTATGAAACTGTTACAGGACACTTTTATGAAGCTATGAATTGAGTTCAATGACAGTATGTAGGATACTGCATGTCTAATTTGGGCTCATATTGTTGCCCTACAAGAGACATGAGCAGTGAATAATTTTGAAAACATGTTTACAGTAACCTGTGAAAATGATSTAAAACAGAAACTTGTTGCTTTGTTCATTGTTAAATCAAACTAATTGGTGTTGGTAGGCAAATTGCTTCTTTGTCAATGAGAAGACTGAAAATGTTATTGCATTTACATGGCATATGTGTCATCTAAAATGAATGTAATTACAAAGTTTATAAATACTTCCTCCAAGGGCATTGTGAATGTGAATTGAACTACTAAGTTATCAATAATTCATCCATTTTGGTCATTATTCCTTTGAATTATACGATAAATCTACTTCATCAGTTCTGTTGGAGACATCATGTTATATCATATCATATTAGACAGATTGAAGGCAGGAACACCAGTTTGCAGGGCACTGGTTGAACCACAAGATGGAAGCACTTCTTCATAGGGGAGCTATATGTAATATTATTGCATTGTAATACATTTAAAAAATCCTTAATATATCTACAGTAATAGTGAAATGATAGTCTTTAACAATATTTCCCCAAAATGTTTTATTGGGCTCACACAAAATTGCATTCTAATGGTGCAGGCTTCTTATTGATTAGCAAAAGACGGACCGTCTCTTGTTGTCAAATTGACTGGGGCCAGCAAATCTCTTGTTGTCAATTCAACAACAGACCAGTGAATTTGACAAGAGATTTGCTGGCCCCAGTCAATTTGACAGGAGACAGTTCATTGTTGAGTTGTTACATGTAGTACCTTTAATTAGTGAACATGGGTTCAACTACATGCTAATTTTCATATTTGTGATGGTTTGTGAGCTCTCACTTTAAATTGGGAATTTGATCATTGAAGTAGTAGGTGTAGGCCGAGTTTCTTATCTTGCCTTAACTTCCTCATCAGGGAAACTGTGTTTGTGTTACAAGGACTGACAGAATTGCATTTCTTTCCTTCTGTTCTGTTTGGAGTTTGGTGTATAATGAGTCTTTGAATATAGTGTGTTCACTTATGAATGTTTTAATTTAATTCGATTTGGAGATAAGAGGTAACTGCACACAGAAATCCCTGGATAAAGCATGAATGGCTGAAAATACAGAACATTTGTAATCAAAACAAAAACAAGATAGTTTCAGCACCTTCACAGCTTATTAAATTGATCCTACAGATGATCTACAGAGGCCACAGCAAGTGTTGTAGACAACTACCAGTTGCTTTGTGAGAGGACCCTCTTCAAGCCACAGGACTCGTCATCCAGGGCAGACATTGGCTATTATTAGTTTACCTAGGGTGCTCAGTCAAAGGCAGTGTAACGTAGTAATGTTGAAAAGAGGCACTCAACTGGTATGGAAAAAGTTTGAGATAATACAGTCCAACAGGGAACACACCCAGCTGTTTACACAGGAACAGCCAACATCTTCAACATTTTTCCCTGAGGTTTTGACAATGACTTTTTTGGAATGTGCCTCTTAAGACCATTTCCAAATATAGGTGTGTTTAAGACCTTGGGTTGACATTGGCTAATGCTTTGCTGTTATTCAGAAGGTTGTGGTTGTTTTACTAAATGCCCCACTCATCAATAAGTAGGAAGCTGTTCCTGTGAAAATGTTTTATGTTGTCAACTGGACATCATAATTGTCAGACAACTTGTTATCAACAAATAATGTGAACATTGTTTCTTAACAAAACTGGGGCTTGAGATGGAATGTGTGTAAATATTTTGCAGTCTGTTTATATGCACCTCTAGCTCAAGGGAGCTGTGTTAAAGAAAGTTATATTTAATTCTAAAAGTCGTTTCAAAGGTTTGGCAAGATGTTCAGCACTGTAGAAAATGTTTACTTCCACAGTGGGAACATGCCTCTGTTAATAGAAGTTAGTAGAAGTATTTAAAATATTCGTAGTATGGCCTACTCCAGTCGCAGCCTCTCACACACGTGATCTGTCTGCCAAAAAAGTGTTGTTTTGATATGATCCTTCTGTAGAATTACATGTTGCTCTTATTACACTGACAATTAAGTTAAACATAGATATAGTCTTACTATAGATGTCAGAGGGCCATCCAGAGTAATAGACGCATTTATTCCTAAAATAACTGCTGTATTTTGCAAAAGTAGAAACGGTCTGTGACCAATACAACTAAATGAATTACCCCTGAAACGGCCTTGGGATCACAACTTGTTGGACATACTGAAGAGCTGTTCACATATCCTTCTGTCAAAATGTGATCATTATGATCTTTCTTTTATATTCTATTTTGAGGTTTTCCCTTCTGAAGTCTATATATGTCCTCTGAAACACAGTCAACTTTTTTGTTCAAATTTCTTTGATGCACATTATTGTGTTGGATCTGAAAGTGCTTTTTGTTTTGGAAGGACACCATACTAAAATTCCCTTTGTAAAGCTGTTGAAATAGGCTCATTTCGTCAGGAAGGGTTCTTTCTAATAAAGTTAATCTATAGTATCACAGGAATGGTTTAAATGTTACAGAAAGGAGGAAAAGTTAATGGAAATGTGTATAACATGGTGACTCCAAGAGAGGGAGGGTAATGGTGACCTCCAAGAGAGGGAGAGTCCCAAGAGAGGGAGGGTATTGTTGATATACAACCCTGACTTCATATGGAACTCCATAAGCCAAAGGCTTAGCAAAGATTTGTACAGACCAAGTACACATTTGTCACATTTCAGTACAATTATTCAATAAAATTAATGACATGTTTCAGCGGACAGACCAAGACAGGAGATAGTTGATGGTAGGGGACAGTCATTAAATTTGGTTAATGTTTTATATAAATGGAAATCCATGGAGCCAGCCAGTGGGTTGATAACAACTACATTTTCTGTGCCAGAAAAACCAAGCGTAGACATGCTTTCAATATTTTATGAAAGAAGCGTTAAACATTGGTTTTCTTACTTAAGCTTTTTTGGCTTAGAGTTGGGATGAGGGTAATTAGTGAAGGTCTACATATAGCATGGCAGATTTCATTTCATTTACAAGAGGAAAAGCTGCATAAACCAGATGATTCATTTCAAATAAAAGTTCTAATGAACATTGTTACAAGACATAAGCCCAAAAATAAATTACTTGTACATTCAAACACTGCACTGAAGATCAGAAACATTCACACTATTATCCTTTTGGAAAGGATATTGTAGAAGAGATAAATTGCTGAGGAGAGGGACGATGAAGGTGGAAATGTTCTAGCAACAAAATATCTAAAACAAATACATCAAGAATATGATCAAAGGAACAAGACGCCAATTGTGCATTACTGAAAACTGAAGCTAACTTAATCACACACAAAATATCTAAATAAAAAATACTCTGATGACTGAAATATGAAATAGACTACAGTTTTCTATATTAGCATACAATGGGAAACTTGAATCTTACTGTCAATCTTCAACAGTAATGTATTTTAACTGCAGGCTAAAATATATCAATCTRGATGTAAAATAAGTAAACAGCTTTAAATCATAATGCGCCGTCTGTCAATGTGGCATAGGAAGAATGAACAGAAAGTGGTAAGTTCCTTAATGGTGTTACTTTTGACCATATAATAACAGTGAATAGAATCAATAGATTGTATTCTGAAAATATAACATGTGCTTTTTATTCATAATAGAAAATTTACTTGTAATGATTGTATGCAAAATGCTTCAGCTATCCACTATGGGTTAGTACACATTCCCTTGTGAAAAAAGGTAGGAAAGTTTATTATTTGCATACAGGTGTATGACTTATCAGGCAGCTCAAATRGAATTCATTTGAGTTGCCTGAAAACCCCTACATTTACTGTAGTTGATAGTCTAGGGTTCTCTCAGATAACAAAACTGGTTAACCAGACAAGGTCACCTGAGTTAATGGGTAACTTGTGTTCAACAATGGGTTTTAGGTTTGGGGTAGTGTACATTTACTGAGGAATGGTCCAATTAAAAAGCACTGTAAATGCAAAATTACCCTTTATCCATTCCTTGGGGGCTGAAACATGTCTYGCAAGGTCGTATTGATAAAAAAAGATGAGCTACTGTATGTGTGTGTATATACACACATACATACAGTGGGGAGAACAAGTATTTGATACACTGCCGATTTTGCAGGTTTTCCTACTTACAAAGCATGTAGAGGTCTGCAATTTTTATCATAGGTACCCTTCAACTGTGAGAGATGGAATCTAAAATCTATTGTATGATTTTTAAGTAATTAATTTGCATTTTATTGCATGACATAAGTATTTGATCACCTACCAACCAGTAAGAATTCCGGCTTTCACAGACCTGTTAGTTTTTCTTTAAGAAGTCCTCCTGTTCTCCACTCATTACCTGTATTAACTGCACCTGTTTGAACTTGTTACCTGTATAAAAGACACCTGTCCACACACTCAATCAAACAGACTCCAACCTCTCCACAATGGCCAAGACCAGAGAGCTGTGTAAGGACATCAGGGATAAAATTGTAGACCTGCACAAGGCTGGGATGGGCTACAGGACAATAGGCAAGCAGCTTGGTGAGAAGGCAACAACTGTTGGCGCAATTATTAGAAAATGGAAGAAGTTCAAGATGACGGTTAATCACCCTCGGTCCGGGGCTCCATGCAAGATCTCACCTCGTGGGGCATCAATGATCATGAGGAAGGTGAGGGATCAGCCCAGAACTACACGGCAGGACCTGGTCAATGACCTGAAGAGAGCTGGGACCACATTCTCAAAGAAAACCATTAGTAACACACTACGCCGTAATGGATTAAAATCCTGCAGCGCACGTAAGGTCCCCCGCTCAAGCCAGCGCATGTCCATGCCCGTCTGAAGTTTGCCAATGACCATCTGGATGATCCAGAGGAGGAATGGGAGAAGGTCATGTGGTCTGATGAGACAAAAATAGAGCTTTTTGGTCTAAACTCCACTCGCCGTGTTTGGGAGGAAGAAGAGATAAAAACAACCCCAAGAACACCATCCCAACCGTGAAGCATGGAGGTGGAAACTTCACTTTTGGGGTGCTTTTCTGCAAAGGGGACAGGACAACTGCACTGTATTGAGGGGAGGATGGATGGGGCCATGTATCGCGAGATCTTGGCCAACAACCTCTTCCCTCAGTAAGAGCATTGAAGATGGGTCGTGGCTGGGTCTTCCAGCATGACAACGACCTGAAACACACAGCCAGGGCAACTAAGGAGTGGCTCCGTAAAGCATCTCAAGGTCCTGGAGTGGCCTAGCCAGTCTCCAGACCTGAACCCAATAGAAAATCTTTGGAGGGAGCTGAAAGTCCGTATTGCCCAGCGACACCCCGAAACCTGAAGGATCTGGAGAAGGTCTGTATGGAGTGGGCCAAAATCCCTGCTGCAGTGTGTGCAAACCTGGTCAAGAACTACAGGAAACGTATGATCTCTGTAATTGCAAACAAAGGTTTCTGTACCAAATATTAAGTTCTGCTTTTCTGATGTATCAAATACTTATGTCATGCAATAAAATGCAAATTAATTACTTAAAAATCATACAATGTGATTTTCTGGATTTTTGTTTTAGATTCAGTCTCTCACAGTTGAAGTGTACCTATGATAAAAATTATAGACCTCTACATGCTTTGTAAGTAGGAAAACCTGCAAAATCGGCAGTGTATCAAATACTTGTTCTCCCACTGTATAYACACACACACGAATATATAGCTTTTGAGAAGCATACATTTATTTTAAATACCCTGCAAAGTCTATTCTATGACCCGGTTTTCCACTTTACTTTTATGCACTTAAAACCTTAACCAACCCCCAGTTAGATAGCAGCAAAATGGGAGACTCTCAAACACACACAGTAAAACATATGCACCCAAACCAACCACGAGACAGAGGACAGAAAGCCTCAGACAATATACAGTGTATGCATATTTTAGTGCTTAGTGTAATATTTGGAATAGCCAAATAGTTGACAATTAAAATAATCTTTGCACCAAATTAGTAAATAAGTATTCTTCAGTGTGCAAATCATACATATTAAACTAATAATCTGAGGAATGCCTCTAATATTACAGTGAATAATACACCATAAGCATTAGAGGACAGCCAGAGGATTGCCTTTACGCAGAAGCCATCAAATGTTCTCTATGTATTTAGTTTTAGCTTAAAGAAGATATGCATTTACTGAGCTAGCTGGGGGCAGTATCCCTCTGAAGATGAGGCTTCTGCATTAGAAGTGTATGATGTGTACAAAATGATTGTAAATACAGCTTGTTCACAATCAGAATACATTCTAGAAAACAAGACCACCGAGGTACCCTCTTCTGCAAATATTGGGTGAGATGGGTAACTTGACTAGACTTGACAGAAGTTACCAAACACTGAATACATCAGGAAACAGCTTTAGGAAAGATATCCTTGGGTTGTGTTTCCACTGGAGAAAATTGTGAGTTCAAAATCCAACATCCTCTGTTAAATGCTGGCATTCACCTGAAAAACAAGTGAAAATACAGAATAAGGCTACATATAGAGTACCAGTCAAAAGTTTGGACACACCTACTCATTCAAGGGTTTTTCTTTATTTTTATTATTTTCTGCATTGTAGAATATTTCAAGAACTTTGACAGTGCTAAATGGTAAAAACCATCAAGCGCTTTGATGAAACTGGCTGAGGACCACCACAGGAAAGGAAGACCCAGAGTTACTGCAGAGGATAAGTTCATTAGAGTTACCAGCCTCAGAAATTACAGCCCCAAAAAATGCTTCACAGCGTTCAAGTAACAGACACTTCAACATCAACTGTTCAGAGGAGACTGCGTGCATCAGGCCTTCATGGTTGAATTGCTGCAAAGAAACCACCACTAAAGGACAGCAATAAGAAGAAGAGACTTGCTTTGGCCAAGAAACACGAGTAATGGACATTAGACCAGTGGAAATCTGTCCTTTGGTCTAATGAGTCCAATTTGAGATTTTTGTTCCAACCGCAGTGTCTTTGTGAGACGCAGAGTAGGATGATCTCCGCATGTGTTATTYCCACCGTGAAGCATAGAGGAGGAGGTGAGATGGTGCTTTTCTGGTGACACTGTCAGTGATTTATTTTGAATTCAAGGCACACTTGACCAGCATGGCTACCACAGCATTCTGCAGCGATACACCATCCCATCTGGTTTGCGCTTAGTGGGACTATCATTTGTTTTTCAACAGGACAATGACCCAACACACCTCCAGGCTGTGTAAGGGCTATTTGACAAAGAAGGAGAGTGATGGAGTGCTGCATCAGATGACCTAGCCTCCACAATCACCTGACCTCAACACTGTTTTGGTTACTACACGATACTATATGTGTCATTTCATAGTTTTGATGTCTTCACTATTATTCTACAATGTAGAAAATAGTAAAAATAAAGACAAAACCTTGAATGAGTAGGTGTGTCCACATTTGTGACTGGTACTGTATAGTTTCTTGTGAAATGATTCCAAGTTGTGAATACTGTACAATCGGACAGACCTGGCTTCCTATTCAATCAACATGAGCTATCAGGAGACTGAATATATTTGGCATGGGTTCCCAGATCCTCAAAAAGTTCTACAGCTGCACCATCAAGAGCATCCTGACCGGTTGCATCACCGCCTGGTATGGCAACTGCTCGGTATCCGACAGTAAGGCGCTACAGAGGGTAGTGCGTATGGCCCAGGACATCACTGGGGCAAGCTTCCTGCCATCCAGGACCTATATACTAAATATGCAGTGTCAGAGGAAGTCCCAAAAAATTGTCAAAGACTCCAGTCACCTAAGTCATAGACCGTTCTCTCTGCTACCGCACGGCAAGCGGTACCGGAGCACCAAGTCTCGGTCCAAAAGGCTCCTTAACAGCTTCTACCCCCAACCAGTCTTTTAATCAAATGGCCACTCGGACTATCTACATTGTTTTTACACTGCTGCTACTCGCTGTTTATTATCTATGCATAGTCACTTCACCCCTACCTACATGTACAAATTACCTTGACTAACCTGTACCCCCACACATTGACTCGGTACCGGTACCCCCTGTATATCGCCTCATTACTGTTATTTTATTGTGTTACTTTATATTTAATTTTTTACATTAGTTCATTTTATAAATATTTTATTAACTCTCTTGAACTGCATTGTTGGTTAAAGGCTTGTAAGTAAGCATTTCAAGGTAAGATTTACACCTGTTGTATTCGGCGCATGTGACAAAATACATTTTATTTGAAACCCCACATCTTACAGAAGAACAATGTTGAGAAATACTACCTATTGATTTACTACTGATCCGTTTGCATTTGTAAGTCTACTGTCCACTGGGTGTGGGAGGAAATAGCCTTGCTGAGCTGAGTTTGACTTACGAATACGAATACTGTAGAATATAAGGTAAACAGGAGGCCATATCTTTCTCACAGGAAATTGGGACTGTGTCAAAGAACAATTGAAAGGACGGATGGGAGAAGCCTAATATCAACACTTGAAATTTTGCTACACATGAAAGCATATGTGACGTAAAGCTGTGCAGAGACCAGAAGCACTTTATTTTACAGTACTTGTTTCCATTTTCCCTGGTATTTTAGTAGCAATGGATACATTCTTGAAGGCTACTTCAAAGAATTTAACACCAGTAACATTGGAACTAGGCTACCTGGTACCAAATGTTACATGGTGGTGTTTGTTTTATGGAATCACAATGAAACATATGTTATTTATGTTATTACTATGTAATTAACATTTTCGCATGTCATTTCTTAGATAATAGTTATTAATTACTTTACCGTGAAATAAAGTGCAACCATAGGTTCAGTTAACTCCAAGAACTTCCCGAACCATGTGAGATGGATGATATTGAATGTATTGGGTTGAGCTCAAACAGTGCCCACTTTCATGGTTATCGTTATTTAGTGTTTATTAAGCAGACAGTCTAAAATCTAAATATCCTACTTTCAAACATTTCCCAAATTTGCAATTATGGCRAGGGAAATGTGTGTGGCAGCTCCACACAGAAAACCTTTCATGATTAAACATCTAAGGGAAGAACATTATTGTTACCTTGTAAAATGTTTAATTTTGCTTAAGCACTGGCAATGAAAGTAGTGGAGATTAAACAAAAAATCCAATATGACGCATTTCCGTATGCTCTAATTTTGTCCTTATGTTTTTAAACTGAGATAGTATGAAGAAGGGCTCAGGGCACATGCGTTTTGCATTACGAACTGAACATATCACAGAGAAAGTTACCCATTCACGGATGTGACAAAAACATATCTATAACATTCATCTAATGAGTTAATCAATGACACTGAAATATTTTGAAGACTTCTGAAACAGGAATAATCAGTGAGCTATAAATAAAGGTAAAAAATAGAAAGCATCCTCATAAACAGGAATGTCTGAATCAAAAAGAAAAGGCTGAACGGCTGTGCCACTCTTGTGGGTTTGGGAAAGGTTTTGGTGCTCCCTCACTTCAAGTTCGGACCGCCTTGAACTGATGAGAGTAGGCCTACCTGTACTTGACATCAAAGAGGGTGGAGTCCTCTTCATCATCATTCTCCTCATTCAAAGGAGCCATCTCTACTCGCTCTGCTGGTGTCGTGATTATGTCATACTTTCGTGTTTTCCTGATTCTCCGTCCAGATCTATGACAAAACAGAGAAGGGTTGTGATAATGACATTTCAAGAGGGCTGCATTTACACAGGCAGCCCAATTCTGATATTTTGCCTAATTATTGGAAAAATTGCTGATCTGATTAGTTAAAAGACCAATTAGTGAAAAAAAAGATCAGAATTGGGCTGCCTGTGGAAACGCAGCTGAGGTGTGCAGTAGTTTCTCACTTGGAACAAAGAAGAATCTGATATGGCTGCTTTGCCATATGGACAGGATTAAAGTAGTGTATTGTGGTTGCAGTTTAGCGTTTTTCGTCATTAATCTTGTTCTGTAGGCAGCTCTGCAGAGTGGTCACTAGCTGGTACAGCCACAAAGACATAAAATCTGATTTTAAACCTAACCACACTACTAACCCTAATGCCCAACCTTAAATTAACACCAAAAAGCTTGTTTTCATGAATTTTTACAACATAGCCCATTTTGACTTTGCAGCTGGCCCATCTAGAGAAATCGCTCCGTTGTGCCTCTAGGGTAAGATTCATGACAGTAAATGTCAACCTGCATTGTGGTTAAGGCCTACTGCCCACCTGGTGTGGGGAATGATTATGTCATCGCTGATGTAGCCTAATGTAGTGTTGTTTAACATATTTAGATATTAAATTACTGACACAATATGATAGTTGCTGCAATATAATGAACACCAAGACCCATCCCCTGTTTGCCAACTCTCCTACTACATACTGGCTGATCGAAATCAATAATGACGCACATGCTACGTTATTTAAGTAAGATCTTTATGAATGCTTCAATTCGATTTCATAGAAGAATAGTATAGTATATTACAGTTGTAAAATATATAATGTTAATTAGGATAATACAGTTGCCTATAGAGTTTTTGGTTGCCTATTGGTGTAAACATAAATCATCCTACCTGATCACTTTGATTACCAAGCACGTGATGAGAACAGCTGTTAGCGCGCAAATAATAATTACAATATTTTTAAGAGTAGGAAGATATTGTAACATTGAAGACATTTTTGATTCGGTCTCATCTGTGCCATTATTTGACAAATCCCCTCCATGAATGGATGATGTTGAATTTAGCTGCGTTGAGGGTGAAGGTAGAGTTTGTGGTTCACCGATAACTTCCCATGCCACAGCAATAACCAAAGTGAATATGAAACTGTATGACACCATCCTGCTTGAAGGAATAAGAGCAAATTTCTTGTGAAAATGATCGTCTGTTCTTTCTATCTAAATTCCTTTCACGAAGCCAAGGAAGATATGTGATTGAAGATATGCAGTGACATTTCATGAAAGGTGTTTAAAATTGCGCCTCCGCTCGCCAAACGAAATTGAAACGATTCCATAAAACGGTGTAAATATCCCATCTGTATAACCCAACAATAATATCTCCTGAATGGTTGCGGACTGCTTCTTTCGCTGCTCGCTGCTTCTCCTAACTGCTGTCAAAGCAAAAGGTGGCAGGCTTCCGGTCTGGACAGCCTGGTCTCATAGACTAGACGTAACATAGTAAACGTAAATCYGGGAAACTCATTTCTATGATATGTTACGTTTGGTATTGTTACATAAGACATATGGTTACTGAAGGCAAAAACGAAAGTAGGGTTGTTGGTTGGGTTGGGTTGGGCATATAATGTGAATGTCGAGCAGCACAAAGGTGAGTTTCAATCTCATCACTGACAATTTTAGCAACTTTTCAACTACTTAGCATGTTAGCTAACCCATACCTAACCATAACCTTAACCTTTTTAGCTAACCCTTCCATAGCCACGTGAAGTAGGGGTGCTTAGGGTGCTACAGTATCCCCTGAAAAATTGGAATAATAATATTAGATTTTTTATTTTATTTCACCTTTATTTAACCAGGTAGGCTAGTTGAGAACAAGTTCTCATTTGCAACTGTGACCTGGCCAAGATAAAGCAAAGCAGTTCAACACATACAACAACACAGAGTTACACATGGAATAAACAAACATACAATCAATAATACAGTAGAAAAATCTATATACAGCATGTGCAAATGAGGTAGGATAAGAGAGGTAAGGCAATAAATAGGCCATGGTGGCAAGTAATTACAATATAGCAATTAAACACTGGAATGGTAGATGTGCAGAAGATGAATGTGCAAGTAGAGTTACTGGGGTGCAAAGGAGCAAGATAAATAAATAAATACAGTATGGGGATGAGGTAGATTGGATGGGCTATTTACAGATGAGCTATGTACAGGTGCAGTGATCTGTGAGCTGCTCTGACAGCTGGTGCTTAAAGCTAGTGAGGGAGGTAAGAGTCTCCAGCTTCAGAGATTTTTGCAGTACCAGTCAAAAGTCTAGACACACCTACTTATTCAAGGGTTTTTCTTTATATTGACTATTTTCTACATTGTAGAATAATAGTGAAGACATCAAAACTASAAAATACCATATATGGAATCATGTAGTAACCAAAAAAGTGTTAAACAAATCAAAATATAATTTATATTTGAGATTCTTCAAAGTTTCCACCCTTTGCCTTGATGACAGCTTTGCACACTCTTGGTATTCTCTCAACCAGCTTCATGAGGAATGATTTTCCAACAGTCTTATTTCATGGTTTTGATGTGTTCACTATTATTCTATAATAAAATAATAACCCTGCAATGAGAAGGTGTGTCCAAACTTTTGACTGGTACTGTATAGTTTCTTGTGAAATAAGTTGTGAATACTGTACAATTGGACAGACATGGCTTCCTATTCAATCAATATATATATATATTATTTTTCAGATTTATATATGTATATACAGTGGCGATTTTAGAATGTAAATCTTGGTGGGACCAACAACAAAAAAAGGGATATATGCCAGCAAAGCCACTACACAACACAACACAACACTAAACAATACATGAATTGCACTATAACGGTGACAAATGGTGCCCACAAACTGTTAGGGCCTACATAAAGCTGTCCCAACAACAGAGTCCCAACAGCAGTCCCAACACCTTACGACTGCTTCACCTGGCTATCAGCGGAGCCTTGTCTGGCAGCAAAACAGTTAAATCAGCCTCATTTACTGCCTTTATAAAAAACATAGCTGATATGGCTGACTTGCTTAAACAAATGTGGTTTCTAATGACAATTGAGATGTACGAACTATGGCATATTTTATTTCTTTATTTCTTTCACCTTTATTTAACCAGGTAAGCTAGTTGAGAACAAGTTCTCATTTACAACTGCGACCTGGCCAAGATAAAGCAAAGCAGTGCGACAGAAACAACAACACAGAGTTACATGGAATAAACAAACGTACAGTCAATAACACAATAGAAAAAAAAAGAAAGTCTATATACAGTGTGTGCAAATGGCATGAGGAGGTATGGCAATAAATAGCCCATAGTAGCAAAGTAATTACAATTTAGCAGATTAACACTGGAGTGATAGATGAGCAGATGATGATGATCAGATGATGGTGTCTAAGTAGTGATATTGGTATGCAAAAGAGCAGCGAAGTAAATAGATATGGGGACGCATAAGGGGACGACAAGTGGATAAGAGGCAATCCGTAACTTCGATTAAGACATTAATGAGCGAACTTGGACGGACGAAGTCATTATATCTATTTGTTCAGCACTTTTGAAATGTACAGCAATAGAATTCAGAACCTGTACACCAAGTCAAAACCGTAGGATAAATAAAGGGGACATATAAGCAGACAATGAAAGCTCTTACAATATTTGATGATAACATTTCTCAAAAACGGGTTATAGGCTACATGTGCACCACCAAGTCAGAACAGTAGGCGAAATTAAGAGGTGAACATAGACCAAATTATTAGGGTGAGGCACATGGGCTACTAACAGTATTACTTTCTTAGCTACAGTATACATATCTCCCTGGCATATTATATAATTTATGCAGCAGCATACAAGACATTTTTGGACTCACCTTGTTGTGCTGTGCTCACTTGAACAGGAAGGTGGCACGGCGGTCCTTCGTGGGCACATTTTGTCATCAAAGTCTGGCATTCTCTGGATTTATGGTGCGTTCAAGACAATTGGGTATTCGGAAAAAATCAAGGTCGAATCATGATGACGTCAGTGATCTTCAGTTTGTAGCTGTAGAAAAAGGCCTGAGTTGGATGAAAGTTCAAAACATATTTTCCCAGTCGTAGCTCCTTTTTCCAGACTTTCCAGTTGTCTTGAACTCACTAAAGTCAGATTTTGCCGTTCAGAGTTAATATTTGTTTTGAGCGCGGTACAAATCTTACTTAATTGACAGCATGGCCAATGTTGAATGTTTATCCTTTTAAACTAGGAAAAGAGACCATTCATCTCAGACTTTGGACCACACAGCCACTCCGCTGAATAGCAGGCTAATGATTGCTTTGCAATGCTTGCAGTTAGCCAAACTGAAATCACTCATTGTTGAATTTGCGATTTCCAACTTGTTGTGTAACGTTTATGTCCAATGGCCGATGAGCACCTATATGTTTTATCTATAATTTCTCTTCATTATTTCTCTTCATATGACAAGGATTACATAGGATTTGCCAGTAGATTGTCGACTTGACTCATGATGATGACTGCTAGCTCAGACTTTGAAAGTATGATGTTGACATCAGTCCAATCAAAGCTACTGTAGATATGTGATTTGACGTCATTTTATCTGTGGCCAATGACCTTAAGCCTTCTTGGTTGGGCACTTCTAATGTAACTCTGTGGCAGCACCCAAGGGGCTTGAATTTTCTATCTCTACCTTTAGACTTGGCGGTGATGTAGTGTCCCCATGAGTGACAGAACACTGAGCCAATCACTGCGCAACGCTCCATATTTTCTGCTGGCTTGCCCCACCTCCACAGAATGCACTGAGCAAGGCTGAAACACCTGCATTTTGGAGCTGCCTTACTCAAGAAAACAAAAAAGAGACCATGTTTGTATGCAGCTTTATTAACTCAATGATATATATTTTTTCTGTAGTGTAGGCTGAAGTGTAGGCAAAAATATTTTTTCAGCATCTCTGCTTTAGCAAAAATAAAAATGTGTTGTATAATTAATAACAATATTTTGCAGGATTCAATCAAATTTGAATTGTAAGAGTCCCTTTATCTGTGATTTTCATTCCAATGGAATCCAGAAAGAACAAAACCCTGTCCTCAAACATTTACATCAAAAGGTGCAAAGTTGTGGGCATCAAATTAAATATTTTTCTCGATCAAATAACATAGAAAACAACCACTTTTTGTTCGGTATCAATTTACCATCCTTACAAACCACTGAATGTAAATGTACATTAACATATCTAGGTTTGTGCATGTTGACTCAATGAGCACATTGAGACAGCAAGTGGTTTGTGAGGATGTAATGAGATGATGTGGCTAAGTTGGTAGAGCATGGTGCTTGCAACACTAGGGTTGTTGGTTCAACTCCCATGGGGGACCAGAATGGGGATTTTTTTTTTTTATGTATCCACTCACTACTGTAAATTGATCTGAATAAGAGTGTCTAGTAAAAAGAATGAATAGACCATTTCAGTTTTAACATAAGTAAGTTGCATTTGCAAAGTATACTGAAGAAATACATAAACACAACATTCAACAATTTTACTAAGTTACAGTTCATATAAGGAAATCAGTCAATTTAAATAAATTCATTAGACCCTAATCTATGGATTTCACATGACTGGGCAGTCGTGGGTGGGCCTGGGAGGGCATAGGCCCACTGACTTGAGAGCCAGGCCCACCCTCTGGGGAGCAAGGCCCAGCCAATCAGAATGAGTTTTTCCCCACATAAGGGTTTTATTACAGACAGAAATACTCCTCTGTTTCATCAGCTGTCTGGCTGGTCTCAGACGACCCCACAGGTGAAGAAGCCAGATGCAGAGGTCCTGGGATGGCGTGGTTACGCATGGTCTGCAGTTGTGAGGCCAGTTGGACGTACTCTCTAAAACGACGTTGGAGGCAGTTTATGGTAGAGAAATTAACATTAAATTCTCTGGCAACAGCTGTGGTGGACATTCCTGCAGTCAGCATGCCAATTGCACACTCCCTCCAATTTGAGACATCTGTGGCATCGTGTTGTGTGACAAAACTGCACATTTTAGAGTGGCCATTTATTGTCCCTAGCACAAGGTGCACCTGTGTAATGATCATGCTGTTTAATCAGCTTCTTGATATGCCACATCTGTCCGGTGGATGGATTATCTTTGCAAAGGAGAAATTCTCACTAACAGGAATGTAAACAATTTCGTGCACAACATTTAAGAGAAATAAGCTTTTTGTGCGAATGGAACATTTCTGGGATCTTTTATTTCAGCTCATGAAACACGGGGCTAACACTTTACATGTTGCGTTTATATTTTTGTTCAGTATATTCAAAGAAACTGGAAAACATTTGTTTTTCTGCATCGCAGCCCATCATGTTGTGATGTGGGCGAGCTTATGTCACATGCACACACTGAAGGGCAAACTAGCCAGCTCCTGACCGGGACCTGCTCGTGCGTAATGTAGGTCAAGGAGCCAGTGGCGTGTATTCATGGCTGCCAAGGGAAGCCAGTCTTCTCCAAATGGGGTCCCCTGAGAAGATCTGTAATCTTATCAAACTAATTATTAAAAATGTATTATCTTCAAATGTGTATAGAATACAACTTTTTAGTGTCAATTAAGGACCGCTTACACTTTTAGAATGTGCTTCCATGTCACGCCTACTCCTGATCACCGGTCCTGACAACCCACATTGCGTACACCTGCAACCATCATTGAGCGTACCTGCGCCCCATCGTTAAAAACACCTGGACTTCATCAACACCCTGATTACTCTCCCTTCATATTGCCCTCACCAACCTCAGTCATCAGGCAGAGTTTGTGGCCATTTACACAGATGGTTAAAAAGAGCCAGGGACTGGACTGGACTGGACTGGATTGGATTGGATTGGACTGGACTGGACTGGACGAGACGGGATTAGACTGGACTGGACTGGACTGTGTCGGCACTTGTAGTGCAGGACTGTGGGGTGGAAGTCAGAAAATGTATTACGGATCATCTGGCTGTTTGAAAATGGCACTGAAGAACATGGCTGACGTTTTACATTCTCCCAACCAATTGTGCTATTTATTTTTTATTTTTTTGCGTTTTGTGTAACTTATTGTGTACATAATGTTGCTGCTACCGTCTCCTATGACCGAAAATAACTTCTGGACATCAAAAAAGCGATTACTCACCGTGGACTGGAAGAAACTTTTTTCTTTAACGATTCTGGCAAGAAGGATATCCTGCTTTCACTGGAACAAGCCCAGATCCACGCCCTTTGCGTAAAGAAAAGACGCCGGAAAAGGGTCCACAGATTGGGCATCCTTCTGAAAATACGGAGGTGAGCGAGTAAACTCGCACTGCCTTCCATTCTTCTCACTAACGTGCAATCATTGGACAATAAAATGGATGACCTACGATTAAGATTATCCTACCAACGGGACATTAAAAACTGTAACATCTTATGTTTCACCAAGATGTGGCTGAACGAAGATACGGACAACATAGAGCTAGCGGGATTTTCCATGCACAGGCAGAACAGAGACCCTAACTCTGGTAAGACGAGGGGTGGGGGTGTGTGTCTTTTTGTCAATAACAGCTGGTGTGCAATGTCTAATATTAAAGAAGTCTTGAGGTATTGCTCGCCTGACGTAGAGTACCTGATAATAAGATGTAGACCGCACTATCTACCAAGAGTTCTCATCTGTGTTATTCATAGCCGTCTATTTACCACCACAAAATGAAGCTAGCACCAAGACCGCTCTCAACCAACTCTATAAGGCCATAAGCAATGAAGAAAATGCTCACCCAAAAGCGGTGCTCCTAGTGGCCGGGGACTTTAATGCAGGCAAACTTAAATCAGTTTTACCAAATTTTTACCAGCAAACACTAAAGCAGGAAGTACCAGTGACTCGCTCAATACGGAAGTGGTCAGATGATGCAGATGCTACACTACAGGACTGTTTTGCTAGCACAGACTGGAATATGTTCCGGGATTCATCTAATGGCATTGAGGAATACACCACCTCAGTCATTGGCTTCATCAATAAGTGCATCGACGACGTCGTCCCCACAGTGACTGCACGTACATATCCCAACCAGAAGCCATGGATTACAGGCAACATCCGCATCGAGCTAATGGCAAGAGCTGCCACTTTCAAGGAGCGGGAGACTAATCCGGACGCTTATAAAAAATCCCACTATATACCCTCAGACGAACCATCAAACAAGCAAATCGTCAATACAGGATTAAGATTGAATCCAACTACACTCGCTCCGACACTCGTCGGATGTGGCAGGGCTTGAAAACTATTACGGACTACAAAGGGTAACCCAGACGCATGCTACCCAGTGACGCGAGCCTACCAGATTAGCTAAATGCCTTTTATGCTCGCTTCGAGGCAAGCAACACTGAAGCATGCACGAGAGCACCAGCTGTTCTGGATGACTGTGTGATCATGCTGTGAACAAAACCTTTAAACAGGTCAACATTCATAAGCCGCTGGGCCAGACGGATTACCAGGATGTGTACTCGAAGCATGCGTGGACCAACTGTCAAGTGTCTTCACTGACATTTTCAACCTCTCCCTGACCAAGTCTGTAATACCTACATGTTTCAAGCAGACCGCCATAGCCCCTGTGCCCAAGGAAGCGAAGGTAATCTGCCTAAATTATTACTGCCCTGTGGCACTCACGTTGGTAGCCATGAAGTGCATTGAAAGGCTGGTCATGGCTCACATCAACCCCCTAGACCCACTCCAATTCACATACCCCCCCCAACAGTTCCACAGATGACGCAATCTCAATCACACTCCACACTGCCCTTTCTCACCTGGACAAAAGGAACACCTATGTGAGGATGCTGTTCATTGACTACAGCTCAGCGTTCAACACCATAGTGCCCACGAAGCTCAACACTAAGCTAAGGACTCTGGGACTAAATTCTCCCTCTGCAACTGGATCCTGGACTTCCTGAAGGGCCGCCCCCAGGTGGTAAGGGTAGGCAACAACACGTCTGCCACGCTGATCCTTAACACTGGGGCTCCTCAGGGGTGTGTACTTAGTCCCCTCCTGTATTCCCTGTTCACCCACGACTGCGTGGTCAAACACGACTCCAACACCATCATTAAGTTTGCTGACGACACAACAGCCTGATCACCGACAACAGTGAGATGGCCTATAGGGAGGAGGTCAGAGAACTGGCAGTGTGGTGCCAGGACAACAACCTCTCCCTCAATATGAGCAAGTCTAAGGAGCTGATCGTGGTCTACAGGAAAAGGCAGGCTGAACAGGCCCCCATTAACATCGACGGAGCTGTAGTGGAGTGGGTCGAGAGTTTCAAGTTTCTTGGTGTCCACATCACCAACTAACTATCATGGTCCAAACATACCAAGACGGGAGACTGATAATATTTGGAATGGGTCCCCAGATCCTCAAAAGGTTCTACAGCTGCACCATCGAGAGCATCTTGACCGGTTGTATCACCGCCTGGTATGACAACTGCTCAGCATCTGACCGTAAGGCTCTACAGAGGGTAGTGCGAATGGCCCAGTACATCACTGGGACCAAGCTTCCTGCCATCCAGGACCTATTTACTAGGTGGTGTCAGAGGAAAGCCCATAAAATTGTCAGACTCTCTTCTCTGCTAACGCATGGCAAGCGGTACTGGAGTGCCAAGTCTAGGACCAAAAGGCTCTTCAACAGCTTCTACCCCCAAGCCATAAGACTGCTGAACAATTCATAAAATCGCCACCGGACAATTTACATTGACACCCCCCTCCCTCCCTTTTGTACACTCGCTGTTTGTTTGTTAACTATGCATAGCCACTTCTCCCCCACCTACATGTACAGATTACCTCAACTAGCCTGTACCCCCGGACACTGACTCGGTACCGGTGCCCCCTGTGTATAGCCTCGTTATTCTTATTGTGTTACTTTTATTTTAGTCTACTTGGTAAATATTTTCTTCTTCTTGAACTGCACTGTTGGTTAAGGGCTTGTAAGTAAGCATTTTACGGTAAAGTCTACACTTGTTGAATTCKGCGCATGTGACCAATACAATTTGATTTGTATATATGGCAGAGCTGATGGCCATACTGTTGGCCTTGCAGTGGGTGGAGGAAGTTAATACAGAGTAGTTATTTGCTCTGATTCGTGGGCAGTGTTAATGAGTCTCCAGTCCTTTGGGTCATGTAACAGACAAGCTCTGCTTTATGAAGTGCAGGTAGCCTAGTGGWTAGAGCATTGGGCCAGTAACCGAAAGGCTGCTGGATCGAATCCCTGAACTGACAAGGTAAAAATCGGTTGTTCTGCCCCTGTTCCCCGGGTGCTGAAGACGTGGATGTCGATTAAGGCAGCCCCCCGCACCTCTCTGATTCAGAGGGGTTGGGTTAAATGCAGAAGACACATTTCAGTTGAAGGCATTCAGTTGTACAACTGATTAGGTATCCCCCTTCCCTACAAACCCATGGCAGGATTAGATAGATGATTAGAGATAAGATTTACTTGGGTCCCAGCACATGTGGGGGTAGAGGGGAACGAGGCAGTTGATTTACTGGCTAAACAAGCTCTTAGAAGTGGGAATGTTGATGTAATTTCAATGAGCAAGGCAGAGGCAGAAAGCCTGATATGGACAGTCATGGTGCAGAGATGGTAGGAGCAGTGGAATAGAGATACTAAGGGCAGGCATTTATTTTAAGTACAGAGGAAAGTCGGGGAGGATGGAAGGGACACGAAGGGAGGCTATTTTTTACAAGATTAAGGGTGGGGCACAGCCAGTTGAATAAGTCCTTAAATGTGATAGGGAAGCATCCAATGGGAAAGTGTGATTTTTGCCAGGAGACAGTGGTGCGTGTATTGCTACAGTGTGGGCAGTATCAGAGGGAAAGAGAGGGGCTGAGATCTAGTATGAGGGAGAAGGGGATACAAGAAATTAGTTTGAAGAGTATATTGAGTAGAATGTCATTAGATATAGTCTCAAATATGGTATCTTTATTAAGAGCAACGGGGCCGGCAGGTAGGATTCAGTTTCTCCCTTTCTCTGGCCCACACTCCAGTACAGTTGGTGGCGGTAATGCACCATAACGTTGGATGCCAACCGCCGATAAACCCCACCGAAGAAGTCATCAGGCAGAGGCAATGGGTTTGGACGTTTAAGGGGCACGTCAGAGAAGGAAGACGGAGAGCGCGCTTGTTTGAAATTGAAAGGTGTCGCGGTAGCTGTTGGTAAAGAATATCWTCAAGACGAAGCAGCTGCATTATAAGTGGGATGCACTGTTGACCGCTACATACCGAGGCGTTCGTGCTGATTGTACGGAGATTGTGACAGCCGGTTAAATGGTGTCCCTTGAGAAAGCAAGAACAAGATATGTCAGGCGAAGTGCAGTATTACATAAGGAGATGTATACTTGGAAAAAGGGATATGTTTTGTTAAAGAAGAATGGTAGAAAGCGTAAACTGAGTGAGCTGAAGACCGGTGGAGAAATGGAAGTGAATGAGGGCGAAGTATCGGAGGTAGGTGTGGTGAAGTTCTCAGAGCCCGAGGCTTGCATTGCGGGTCAGGATAAAGATGTGACAGTAGGAGTGAAGTTTTTGGAAAAAGTGGACCCTTGCCTTTTGGCTGATCCATTTGTGGTTTCAGGGTGGGTGAAAACAGAATTGGGTGCTGTGGAATCGGTGAGGGTAACCAGAAGTGGTCTTGTGATAATTGTTTGTGTTTCTGCTGGTCAGATGGAGAAGGTGCTCGGTGTTAAACGAATGGGGGCAAGAATTGTGAATTGTTTCTCTCTCAAGAAAAGGGTGCCATTGAAAGGAGTGATTACTGGGGTAGCAGTAAATGTAAAAGTTGACAAACTAAAGGGGAACATTCCCGGTGTTTGTAATGCTYGTCGCTGGGTGTGATGCAGAAAGGGTTGCGAGAGTGGTGAAACAGAAGTCATTGTCTGTTTTAAGTTTTGATGTTGTTTTTGCCCGACAAAGTGATGTTAGGATATATAAGTTATCCTGTACGAGCTTTTGTACCGAATACATGACATTGTTACAGGTGTCAAGCTTATGGGCATGTGGTAGCAGTGTGCAGGAGGGGGTTCCAAGGTGTGCAGAAGGGCATGAGACAAAGGAATGTGTAGCATTGAGGAAAGTAGTGGTATGTGTTAATTTTAGGGGTGCCCGTGGGGCTGGGGATCAGAAATGTCCCTTGCGTTGAGGTTTCCAGGGTTCGAGTAGTGCAGGAGTTGTCATATGCTGATGCAGTGAAGAAAGTAGAGGGATCCTAAGAGGAGTGGTGTGAGTAGTAGATCTGTACCATTACAGAAGGGTAGGCCAACAAGTGATATGTTTCAGTAATATTTAATTTTTTGCATTTATAGCAATGGTTATCAACAGTACTGCAGGCATGGAACATAAGTCACAGTGCGTATGAACATACAGCGTTAACTAGGGAGTATCATTAACAACTGATTAGTATATTTGTCATTTCCACTTGACTAAGACTGAGCCTACTATTAAATGCATGACCTTTTTCCACAGGTTCCATTTCATGACAAGCCCAGGCTACAGGAGTGGGTAGCAAGGGACAGGAGGATGAATTGGAAACCAACCCAACACTCTCGTCTCTGCCCATCACTTTAAAGATGAGTGTTTTTGGGATGATGACAAGGGAAAGGTCAGCCTCACTGCTTCGGCTGTGCCCAGTAATTTCTCCCCTGATTGTTTTCAAAAGTGGTCACAATGCCCCAGGGAAAGATCAAGGAATAAAGTAAGTACAGAGGTAAGTGGCAACGCTGATAATGTGAAAGCATCTGCGGCATGATCACACTTAATGTGTACGTAACATTGTTGAGGTACTTGTTGATGATGATGTTGGTCACAGCAATATCAATGTGTTGTGTCTTTAGTATCATTAAAGGTGAAGACTGTTATTTTATCAAATCAATTCTCTGTAATTATTATTATGTGATTAAACTAATCCTGTAAATGTAATTAACTAGGAAGTTGGGGCACCACGGAAAATCTTCAGATTACAAAAATTCTAATTTTCCAAATATAACTCTTCAGATATTTTAATATCTGATCAATTAGTCTTCTATTAATGAATTATTCTTTACCTTACGTTAGTCTCATTTCAAACGTCGTAGAATTCTTGGTTATCTGCACAAACCCAGCCTAAACTATGAATCATCCATACACCGATTGGCTTAATCATTTATTTACTAACTAAATAATCACAGAAATGCATAACAAACAGTAGATATTGGTTACTAACAATGATAGGGAAGATCCCCTAGTGGGCTAAACCGATATGATAGCTTGGTATACAAAGAAAAGGGGGTGTGGACTGATAAAGGAGCGGGAAAGACAAAATGGATCACGACACACAGTGGGTAATTATATTCATTGAAATGCTAATCCTTTGCAGATGAACGCTCGCTCATTCGGGAATAATTGCAATCAATATATTTATGCCCATATGTCGTTGTCTTCTCTGTTGGAATTGTCAGTCCGTCTGCAGGAGAGTCAGTTCATCAGAGAGTCTCTGGTTACTTATGGTGTTAGCTCTATCGGCAGCTCCTGATAGTGTCTATTGTAATGGGTACGTCAGGCGTCCATTGTTCTTAGAGTAGATGTTTCGGCGGTTGTCGGTATTCGCATGCCAGGTTTACATAATTTCTAGCTGCAGACTAGTAATTAATATCTAAGATTTGCTCTTATTCTGTAGGGATCGATAGTCTCAGAGTTTAACCAGTTCCAGCCGTGTAGCCAATGCGCCACGTGGTATGGTTTTGTAGTCTTGGTACTCAACCATTGCAACCACAGCTCACGCTGGGGGTTTGCTTAGTCTGAAGAGGATTCCCTCAGGAGGGGGTTTTATTCGTAACAATAGAAAAGGGCGGTTCTATGATGCCTGATCATGTCTGTGCTCACAGGGGTGTGGCCAATGACTTAGTTAAACTTTACAGGGAAAACAATTCTCTCATTCTAAAGGTTAACATCACATTACATCATTTAACAAATAGTTTCATCTTTACTCATTCATTTTATACAAGAATTAGATGCAAACCCCATAATTGAGAAATGTACACATTCAGGCATATAGTTGTGTGTTTCCTGTCCTCCATGAGGTCAMCAAATGAAACACACTCATCATACCCGTCCCTTAAGTGTCCATGGACCCTTTCCACATTCTCACAAGTGGACATATAGTTTAATTCTCCCATTTTGGGGATTTAGGAGTTCGGCCAAGTGAAATCCCTTGTTCTCTCTCTGTATTCTCTTGTTCTCTCTCTGTTCTCGCTCTGTATGCTCAGTCCCCTCCTGTACTCCCTGTTCACCCATGACTGCATGGCCAGGCACGACTCCAACACCATCATTAAGTTTGCAGACGACACAACAGTGGTAGGCCTGCTCACCGACAACGACGAGACAGCCTATAGGGAGATCAGAGACCTGGCTGGGTGGTGCCAGAATAACAACCTATCCCTCAACGTAACCAAGACAAAGGAGATGATTGTGGACTACAGGAAAAGGAGGACTGAGCATGCCCCCATTCTCATCGACGGGGCTGTAGTGGAGCAGGTTGAGAGCTTCAAGTTCTTTGGTGTCCACATCAACAACAAACTAGAATGGTCCAAACACACCAAGACAGTCGTGAAGAGGGCACRACAAAGCCTATTCCCCCTCAGGAAACTAAAAAGATTTGGCATGGGTCCTGAGATCCTCAACAGGTTCTACAGCTGCAACATCGAGAGCATCCTGACTGGTTGCATCACTGCCTGGTACGGCAATTGCTCAGCCTCTGACCGCAAGGCACTACAGAGGGTAGTGCGTACGGCTCAGTACATCACTGGGGCTAAGCTGCCTGCCATCCAGGACCTCTACACCAGGCGGTGTCAGAGGAAGGCCCTAAAATTTGTCAAAGACCCCGCCACCCCAGTCATAGACTGTTCTCTCTACTACCGCATGGCAAGCGGTACCGGAGTGCCAAGTCTAGGACAAAAAGGCTTCTCAACAGTTGTTACCCCCAAGCCATAAGACTCCTGAACAGGTAATCAAATGCCTACCCAGACTATTTGCATTGTGTGCCCCCCCCCAACCCCTCTTTTTACGCTGCTGCTACTCTCTGTTCATCATATATGCATAGTCACTTTAACTATACATTCATGTACATAGTACTACCTCAATCAGCCTGACTAACCGATGTCTGTATGTAGCCTCGCTACATTTACAGCCTCGCTACTGTATATACAGTGGGGCAAAAAAGTATTTAGTCAGCCACCAATTGTGCAAGTTCTCCCACTTAAAAAGATGAGAGAGGCCTATAATTTTCATCATAGGTACACTTCAACTATGACAGACAAAATGAGAAAAAAGAATCCAGAAAATCACATTGTAGGATTTTTAATGAATTTATTTGCAAATTATGGTGGAAAATAAAGTATTTTGGTCATAACAAAAGTTTATCTCAATAACTTTGTTATATACCCTTTTTGGCAATGACAGAGGTCAACGTTTTCTGTAAGTCTTCACAAGGTTTCACACACTGTTGCTGGTATTTTGGCCCATTCCTCCATGCAGATCTCCTCTAGAGCAGTGATGTTTTGGGGCTTGTTGCGGGCAACACGGACTTTCAACTCCCTCCAAAGATTTTCTATGGGGTTGAGATCTGGACTGGCTAGGCCACTCCAGGACCTTGAAATGCTTCTTACGAAGCCACTCCTTCGTTGCCCGGCGGGTGTGTTTGGGATCATTGTCATGCTGAAAGACCCAGCCACGTTTCATCTTCAATGCCTCCGCTGATGAAGGAGGTTTTCACTCAAAATCTCACAGATACATGGCCCCATTCATTCTTTCCTTTACACGGATCAGTCGTCCTGGTCCCTTTGCAGAAAAACAGCCCCAAAGCATGATGTTTCACCCCCATGTTTCACAGTAGGTATGGTGTTCTTTGGATGCAACTCAGCATTCTTTGTCCTCCAAACACGACGATTGAGTTTTTACCAAAAGTTCTATTTTGGTTTCATCTGACCATATGACATTCTCCCAATCTTCTTCTGGATCATCCAAATGCTCTCTAGCAAACTTCAGACGGGCCTGGACATGTACTGGCTTAGCAGGGGGACAACGTCTGCACTGCAGGATTTGAGTCCCTGGCGGCGTAGTGTGTTACTGATGGTAGGCTTTGTTACTTTGGTCCAGCTCTCTGCAGGTCATTCACTAGGTCCCCCGTGTGGTTCTGGGATTTTTGCTCACCGTTCTTGTGATCATTTTGACCCCACGGGGTGAGATCTTGCGTGAGCCCAGCATCGAGGGAGATTATCAGTGGTCTTGTATGTCTTCCATTTCCTAATAATTGCTCCCACAGTTGATTTCTTCAAACCAAGCTGCTTACCTATTCCAGATTCAGTCTTCCCATTCTGGTGCAGGTCTACAATTTTGTTTCTGGTGTCCTTTGACAGCTCTTTGGTCTTGGCCATAGTGGAGTTTGGAGTGTGACTTTGAGGTTGTGGACAGGTGTCTTTTATACTGATAACAAGATCAAACAGGTGCCATTAATACAGGTAACGAGTGGAGGACAGCGGAGACTCTTAAAGAAGTTGTTACAGGTCTGTGAGAGCCAGAAATCTTGCTTGTTTGTAGGTGACCAAATACTTATTTTCCACCATAATTTGCAAATAAATTCATTAAAAATCCTACAATATGATTTTCTGGATTTTGTCTGTCATAAATGAAGTGTACCTATGGTGAAAATTACAGGCACTCTCATCTTTTTAAGTGGGAGAACTTGCACAATTGGTGGCTGACTAAATACTTTTTTGTCCCACTGTAGCCTGTCTTTTTTACTGTTTTATTTCTTTACTTACCTATTGTTCACTTAACAGGAGAGAGAGGAGAGTCTCCGCCAAGAATTTACGACCTGAGATAACAGCACCTGGGTGTAGGAGTCAGAGAGGGGGAAGCYACGATCTACACCCAGAAAGGGCCACGTCATGACAACTGTGATGCTGGATGTGCATGATGACACCAGTGGTGTGTCAGATGTAGGCCTACATCACAATGACATAGCTGTAATAGTGGATGTGAGTTAAATGTGGTGTCAGATTAGCAGAGGATCTAAACCCAATACAGACAAACCCATGCGCTCTATCCCAGTTTGCCTGCAATTTTTTCCCATACTTTATTGACATGAGTGTCATTTACCGTTTGTTTTCACATGACACTTAGCTAAGGTCCTCCTGTGTATTCCAGCTAACTTTATTAATCGCATGCTAGTTATCAAATTTCACTTGTGTGTTCCAGGCCGGCCGCTGCTGATTCCTTGCTTCTCACTAGGCGATGTTGCCACACCTCAGCTGAGCAGAGGATCCAATATGACAAACCATGCAGCAATTTCTCAATGGTACAGCTTCTTGGTTAAATACAAAGGTTCTCTTTCATTTTCTCCTCTACATTTGGATTGACAATGGTGCTTGTGTGCATCTAATATAGTTTATGAGCTTTGATTTGAAGCATAACCATACGGCTTTAGAAGTATAACACAGAAACTATAGATAACGCTATCCAGAAATCTTACATACTGTTTTCTGAAAGTTATTTTAAAACTGTAAATCCTAAAGAAAATTATCCAACTTGTAACTCTGATTTGGACTATCGGTTTCTGTCAAAACTCCCACACTGATGAAAGTAATATTGTGGAAAGCCTAGATATGGAACAGCTTGGATGTCATCAGTCTTTGGGCAAGTCATCGTGAGGTTAAATCACGTCCTCTGCCTCTCTTACTCCTCTCTGTCACTTCTCTCCTCTACACGTGGTCATTGCTTCAACATTGCTTCAGCACGTGGACATTGCGGCCCTCCTGATCAAGTTCAAATGAAGTGTTCAGTATTCTCTGATTCTCAACACAAGCAAGAGAGCTCTCATACATTGAGTATACCAAACATTAGGAACAACTTCCTAATATTGAGTTGCACCCCCTTTTGCCCTCAGAACAGCCTCAATTCATCGGGGCATGGACTCTACAAGGTGTCAAGCGTTCCACAGGGAAGCTGGCCCATGTTGATGCCAATGCTTCCCACAATCCTTCTTTAACCTGTCTCCCCCCTTCATCTACACTGATTGAAGTGGATTTAACAAGTGACATCAATAATGGATCATAGCATTCACCTGGTCGGTCAGTCTGTAATGGAAAGAGCAAATCAAATTTGATTTGTCACATGCGCCGAATACAAAATGTGTAGATGTTACCGTGAAATGCTTACTTACAAGCCCTTAACCAACAATGCAGTTCAAGAAAGAGTTAATAAAATATTTACTAAATAAAGTAAAAATGATTAAATCAATCAAAAAGTAACACAACAAATGTGTATAACAATAGCGAGGCTATATACAGGGGGTACCGGTACAGAGTCAATGTGCCGGGATACAGGTTGGGTGTTCTTAATGTTTTGTATACTCAGTGTTTTAAATTTGTTTTGCTCATAATGGTAGATGTATGCATGTGTTATATCTTTCTAGTTGCACAACTACGTTTCTGACTTCCAATGACAGCCTTCTCACTATAATTCCCATCCAATATATTTTTACATGCATGCCTGGGGAAACCCCTTATCACCCAGTAACTCCTCCTTCAGGTTGATGATATCCATGCCCTGTTGGACACTTATGTCCCCAGATGCAGAGAAGAGGGATCACCAGCTCAGCTCATCACTGTCCAATTTCTGGTTGGGACAACAGACATTGCTCGACCTGCGCTTGATTTGGCTCATTTGCTACCCAGCCAAACAGATTAACATTTTAATGCATAAATCCTTTAGCTTTTGCATTTTAAAATTGTGTGTCTCTTAAAAGCTGGCTGGTTATTAAACAGTTTAATATCTTCTCAATTAGTTAAGTTATTACATATTAAAAGATTAGCTGTGGATTTTTCCACTATATATGATTGGTTTGTAACTCTCCGACCAATCTCTAATCATATCCTGTAGTGCTGTAAAGTGGAGTTCCCCCTCCACCAATCCCTCAGGGCTGCAATGTAAAGTCAAACTCCATTCTCTTATAAACTATGGTGAACTGATACAGTAAACCAGCTGAAGTCGGTATGTAAACTGACACCACTGGAGGTCTTGTGTAGAACAAGAAAGAAAACAAGTAGGCGGACAGTACAAGTAAACTTTATTGAACTATTTACAAAACATATAAGTAGGAGCAGATTCGAATATCGTTTACATCAGGATGCACAACCTTCCACTTCTGTAAGGAGTTCTTTATTTTGCCATTCTTACTAGGTTGAAGCACTTGTTGATTGTTTTTGAATAGCAGGACAGAAATAAAGTACCTCATGCTGAAAAGAGAAGTCAAAGAGATCTCTTGGCAGGGGTTAGAAAGGATAGACCCAGCAAAATGTATATCTGTCATAACTCACACTGTCAGTGGCTCTGTAAATACATAATGTTGTGAGCGTCTTGTAGAATCCTGGAGTTGGAATATTATATTACTTGTACATAACGCTGCTTTTATCATACTGTCTCATTTAGAATGTGTAAATGCAACTTTACTGATTAATTGTCAAATCATGACGGCATAACTTTTGCAAAAACTTATTTCACCAACTTATCATCTTGTAACAAGTGGCATGTTRTGTTGWATAGAAAATATACAACTGCTAGGTCTCCTGAGGTGCACATGTAGCGCTAACTAGAGCACGTATGATTTAGTCCTCAATAAGTTACGTGCACACAACTGCATACACAAAATGACCTTTCATAGTTAGAGTGGTTGTGGTGCCTGCAGATTTCCCGTTCATCAATGGTGGTGGTGCAAAAGCAGATTTCCCCTCCCGAAACTAGTTGCAGCCATGCAGATCCACGTCCCTGGCAACATTGGCAGAGTGCCCAAAAACTATTCCGCACTGGCGGAGTGGAGTAGTCCTAGAAAAAACAGAACTAGCAAGATGGCAGCAGCCACAAAACGGTCGGTGCCACAAAGTCAGAAGGCACGCCTACTTGACCAATCAGATGAGGGAGTATGATGATGCGTATGCCAGCCCAGAAGGCTCGCCTACCCGACCAATCAGATGAGGAAGTATTCCGGTTCGTGGGAAACACCTACTTATCGAAATGGCATGTCTCGAGTTAAAAAACATAAATCTCCCATTCCACCTGATTACATATGAATGGTGTGATTGGTAAAATGATGTCCACCTTTTAATACGGTGATTGTTGTTTAATATGGTGCCCATTCAATGGTGTTCTGTTTCAAGTTGCGGGACACGTAAGAATGCCACCTGGGGAAATGCAGACAAACGAAAGACAAAGAGAAATATCCTGCTGAAAAAGGCAGTAAGTTCAAAGGCTGATCACTGTAATTTAAACCATACACTTTCACAACATTAATTGTAATAATGTTGAATTCCTAACTAACAATGGAATGKTCCTCAATAAAACCGTAAAAGCCTTGGTTTCATGCCTTGGTTTCATGCATGTTAACATTAGAAGCCTCCTCCCTAAATTTGTTTGTTCACTGCTTGAGCCCACTCTGCCAACACGGATGTCCTAGCTGTGTCTGAATCCTGGCTTAGGAAGGCCACCAAAAACCCAGAAATTTCCATCACTAACTATAAAATTTTCCGACAAGATAGAACTGCCAAAGGGGGTGGAGTTGCAATCGACTGCAGAGTTATGTCTTACTATCCAGGTCTGTGCCCAAACAATTTGAGCTTCTACTTTTAAAAATCCACCATTCCAGAAACAAGTCTCTCACCGTCACTTGCTATAGATCACCTTCTGCCCCCAGCTGTGCCCTGAACACCATATGTGAATTGATTGCCCCCCATCTATCTTCAGAGCTTGTGCTGTTAGGTGACCTAAACTGGGACATGCTAAACACTCCGGCCATCCTACAACCTAAACTTGATGCCTTCAATCTCACACAAATTATCAATGAACCTCATAGATATCATCCTGACCAACTTGCCCTCCAAATACACCTCTGCTGTTTTCAACCAGGATCTCTGCGATCACTGCCTCATTGCTTGCGTCTGTAATGGGTCTGCGGTCAAACGACCACCCCTCATCACCGTCAAACGCTCCCTAAAACACTTCAGCGAGCAGTCCTTTCTAATCGACCTGGCACGGCTATCCTGGAAGGATATTGACCTCATTCCGTCAGTAGAAGATGCCTGGTTATTCTTTAAAAGTGCTTTACTCACAATCTTATATAAGCATGCCCTGTTCAAAAATRTTAGAACCAGAAACAGATATAGCCCGTGGTTCACTCCAGACCTGACTGCCCTTGACCAGCACAAAAACATCCTGTGGCGTACGGCATTAGCATCAAATAGCCCCTGCGATATGCAACTTTTCAGGGAAGTTTGGAACCAATATACACAGGCAGTTAGGAAAGCAAAGGCTAGCTTTTTCAAACAGAAATGTGCATCCTGCAGCACAAACTCCAAAATGTTCTGGCACACTGTAAAGTCCATGGAGAATAAGAGCACCTCCTCCCAGCTGCCTAATGCACTGAGGCTAGGAAACACTGTCAACACCGATAAATCCACAATAATTGAGAATTTCAATAAGCATTTTTCTACGGCTGGCCATGCTTTCCACCTGGCCACCCCTACCCTGGTCAACAGCAACTCGCCCAAGCCTCCCCCATTTCTCCTTCACCCAAATCCAGATAGCTGATGTTCTGAAAGAGCTGCAAAATCTGGACCCCTACAAATCAGCCGGGCTAGACAATCTGGACCCTCTCTTTCTAAAATGATCAGCCGAAATTGTTGCAACCCCTATTACTAGCYTGTTCAACCTCGCTTTCGTATCGTCTGAGATCCCCAAGGATTGGAAAGCTGCCGCGGTCATCCCCCTCTTCAAAGGGGGAGACACTCTAGAACCAAACTGCAACAGACCTATATCTATCCTACCCTGCCTTTCTAAGGTCTTCGAAAGCCAAGTTAACAAACAGATCACCGACCATTTCGAATCCCACCGTACCTTCTCCGCTGTGCAATCTGGTTTCAGAGCTGGACATGAGTGCTCCTCAGCCACGCTCAAGGTCCTAAATGATATCATAACCGCCATCGATAAGAGACATTACTGTGCAGCCATATTCATCGACCTGGCCAAGGCTTTCGACTCTGTCAATCACCACATTCTTATTGGCAGACTCAACAGCCTTGGTTTCACAAATGACTGCCTCGCCTGGTTCACCAACTACTTCTCAGAGTTCAGTGTGTCAAATCGGAGGGCCTGTTGTCCGGACCGTTGGCAGTCTATGGGGGTGCCACAGGGTTCAATTCTCGGGCCGACTCTTTTCTCTGTATACAGCAATGATGTCGCTCTTGCTGCTGGTGATTCTCTGATCCACCTCCACGCAGACGACACAATTCTGTATACTTCTGGCTGTTCTTTGGACACTGTGTTAACTAACCTCCAGACAAGCTTCAATGCCATACAACTCTCCTTCCGTGGCCTCCAACTGCTCTTTAAATGCAAGTAAAACAAAATGTATGCTCTTCAACCGATCGCTGCCCACACCTGCACGCCCGTCCAGCATCACTACTCTGGACGGTTCTGACTTAGAATATATGGACAACTACAAATACATCGGTGTCTGGTTAGACTGTAAACTCTCCTTCCAGACTCACATTAAGCATCTCCAATCCAAAATTAAATCTAGAATCGGCTTCCTATTTCGCAACAAAAGCATCCTTCACCAGCTGCCAAACATACCCTCGTAAAACTGACTATCCTGTCAATCCTTGACTTCGGCAATGTCATTTACAAAATAGCCTCCAACACTCTACTCAACAAATTGGATGCAGTCTATCACAGTGCCATCCGTTTTGTCACCAAAGCCCCATATACTACCCACCACTGCGACCTGTATGCTCTCATTGGCTGGCCCTCGCTTTATATTCGTCGCCAAACCCACTGGCTCCAGGTCATCTATAAGTCTTTTCTAGGTAAAGCCCCGCCTTATCTCAGCTCACTGGTCACCATAGCAGCACCCACCCGTAGCACGCACTCCAGCAGGTATATTTCCTTCACTGGTCACCCCAAAGCAATTCCTCTTTGGCTGCCTTTCCTTCCAGTCTCTGCTGCCAATGACTGGAACGAATGGCAAAAATCACTGAAGCTGGAGACCCATATCTCCCTCACTAACTTTAAGCACCAGCTGTTTGAGCAGCTCACAGATCACTGCACCTGTACATACCCCATCTGTAAATAGCCCATCCATCTACCTCATCCCCCATACTGTTATTTATTTTTGGCTCCTTTGCCCCCCAGTATCTCTACTTGCACATCTATCATTCCAGTGTTTAATTGCTATATTGTAATTATTTTGCCACTATGGCCTATTTATTGCCTTACCTCCCTTATCTTCTCATTTGCACACACTGTATATAGACTTTTTCTATTGTATTATTGACTGTATGTTTGTTTATTCCATGTGTAACTTTGTGGTTGTTTGTGTTGCACTGCTTTACTTATTCTTTACCAGGTCGCAGTTTAAATGAGAACTTGTTCTCTCACTAGCCTACCTGGTTAAATAAAGGTGAAATAAATAAACTAATTTAAGAAGGCTTGGGGGGGCCCACTTTAAAGGTGTCATAACTCTGTGGTCACTAAAGATCCCATGGCACTTATTGCAAGAGTATGTAATGAGTACCATTTTAGGTGCAATGTGTATATCAAACTGTATTCCTATCATGTAATACTGTGTATAAAAATACCATGTATGAATAATGTATATGTAACTAAATATTCGTATAAAACAAGTGTGAAACAAAGTTACTTTTGTCCTCCAAAGAGGGGGGTGGATGGGTCAATAAAATAAGAGTATGTAAGTGGAGTTAGGGTGGTGAGTTTCCCCTTACACTGAGTCCAATCAATTAGTTTTATTACATGGTTAGCCATCTTCCATAGCTTGAAGACCATGCTTTTGTACAGAGACTGGTACAAAATACCAAAAAGGTAGACTGCAAGGCTATGTTAAGTTAAATAAATAAGTGACTATAGTAAGTGCCTAGGTGTCAAATAAAGTAATAGGATTGAAGTTCAATCTTAAATAAGCCAATTTCTGTGAAACTGTGTACGTTTTACTTGTGGATTACTATTTGTATTTGAAAATCAAAATAAAATCAAGTTGTGTCGATTTGTTTGTCTGCATGCCATTTTAAAAACAATGGAGATATTGGAGTAAACCTATTTTGGGTTAATACAAGTAACTATTAGTAAGGACAAAAATCATGATACGCTTGCAAGCTAAGCTTGAATAAGACATCTGATTACCACTTTGCATTTACAACGGTTGGTTTTATTATAGCTAATAAATAACCAATAATTTCTGGATAACTAAATAAAATAAATGAATGTCCCTCGTCTGCCCCTGTAAACTGGGTGGGGGCATACACATCATCACACTGCCTCATTTGATTGGTTGAGTAGGCGGGCCTTCTCACTTTGTGGCAACTAGTGAAGACCCCACGGAAGGGCCTATGCGAACGTGAGTAGATTATGTTGAAGACAACGGTCAGCAATTTTGGACGCTGTCTCCAGTTCTTTATACCTTAGTTCTGTCAAGGTGTGGCCTACAATCCTTTGATTTCATTTGGAATGCTTGCAGGGAAGAAGGAATGGGGATGATCTACTGCCGGAAGACTGAGCCCTGTTTGGTGTGTGTTGGTCTGCCATTGTTCATGATGCTGGAGCCTTGCAGGACAGAGGGAGTCTGGACATTTTCCTTTTCATGCATTCATTAAAGGTGACATAAACATAACATTCTGAGTATTGTGTGTGCCCCATCAGTAGGGAGCCTTATATTGAGAGTAYATCTATTGAAATGTCTTCAAAGGGATATTTTACCCAAATTACACATTGGGTTCCTTACCCTGTAAGCAGTCTATGGACAAGGTATGACTGCAATCCATGCATTGGTTTAGTTTCCTTGGCACTGTTTCCACATGCTAATATTTTATCATTTGTAGCACAAAACCCATTCAATTCACTGATTATTTGAACATGATGTGTGATAAATGTTTATCAGTCCTATGTCATTGTATTTGTGTCACAAATGCTAAAACGTTGGCATGTGGGAACAGTGCCAGGAAAACAACTAAGATAAAGTATAGATTGCTGTCATACCTTGTCCATAGGTTGTAAGGAAACCAATAAATAATTTCATAATTTGGGTTAACTATCCTTGTATGACCCTTTTGATGATGTGTGGATTTTGAAGAATAGCATATGCTGCGTTCAACAATTGGGAACCTGAAAATGTCAGACTTCAGTGTGTTCAAAACAACTGGGAACTCTGACTCGGAAAAATCGTTTTGAACTGTCATCCAACTTGAAATTCCAAGTCGGAAACTTGGGCATCTTTCGAGAGCTCTGACTTTCCGACCTGAAGATCACTGACGCCATGACTTGACCTCTTTCTTTTCCGAGTTCCCAGTTGTCTTGAAAGCACCACTAGTATTCTCACTCAGATAGCTGCATGTAGCTGTCTGAAATCTATACAAATGCAATATTTGGGCCCACATTATTTTAGCAAGCTAGACATCTAAATATCTGGTCATTGTATCAAGTCTTCACCTAGCATTTWGTTTTTCTTAGAAAGATGTCAGTGGGTAGCTTTAAAAAAAAMAAAMAGTTTGTCACAAGTGAAACCAATCAAATCAAAGTTTATTTGTCACGTGCGCCGAATACAACAGGTGTAGACCTTACAGTGAAATGCTTACTTACAGGCTCTAACCAATAGTGCAAAAAAKGTATTAAGTGAACAATAGGTAAGTAAAGAAATAAAACATCAGTAAAAAAGACAGGCTATATACAGTAGCGAGGCTGTAAACGTAGCGAGGTTACATACAGACATCGGTTAGTCAGGCTGATTGAGGTAGTACTATGTACATGTAGATATGGTTAAAGTGACTATGCATATATGATGAACAGAGAGTAGCAGTAGCGTAAAAGAGGGGTTGGCGGGTGGCGGGACACAATGCAGATAGCCCGGTTAGCCAATGTGCGGGAGCACTTGTTGGTTTTGCCCAATTGAGGTAGTATGTACATGAATGTATAATTAAAGTGACTATGCATATATGATGAACAGAGAGTAGCAGCAGTGTAAAAAGAGGGGTTGGGGGGGCACACAATGCAAATAGTCCGGGTACCCATTTGATTACCTGTTCAGGAGTCTTGTGGGTAAAAACTGTTGAGAAGCCTTTTTGTCCTAGACTTGGCACTCCAGAACCGCTTGCCATGCGGTAGCAGAGACAACAGTCTATGACTGGGGTGGCTGGGGTCTTTGACAATTTTTAGGGCCTTCTGACACCGTCTGGTGTAGAGGTCCTAGATGGCAGGCAGCTTAGCCCCAGTGATGTACTGAGCTGTACGCACTACCCTCAGTAGTGCCTTGCGGTCAGAGGCTGAGCAATTGCCGTACCAGGCAGTGATGCAACCAGTCAGGATGCTCTCGATGTTGCAGCTGTAGAACCTGTTGAGGATCTCAGGACCCATGCCAAATCTTTTTAGTTTCCTGAGGGGGAATAGGCTTTGTCCTGCCCTCTTCACGACTGTCTTGGTGTGTTTGGACCATTCTAGTTTGTTGTTGATGTGGACACCAAGGAACTTGAAGCTCTCAACCTGCTCCACTACAGCCCCGTCGATGAGAATGGGGGCGTGCTCAGTCCTCCTTTTCCTGTAGTCCACAATCATCTCCTTTGTCTTGGTTACGTTGAGGGATAGGTTGTTATTCTGGCACCACCCAGCCAGGTCTCTGATCTCCCTATAGGCTGTCTCGTCGTTGTCGGTGAGCAGGCCTACCACTGTTGTGTCGTCTGCAAACTTAATGATGGTGTTGGAGTCGTGCCTGGCCATGCAGTCATGGGTGAACAGGGATTACAGGCGATCTGTATAATTACCAAGATCATCTTGTTTACGTGTTGCTGTGCATTTTGTTGCCAACCTTACTTTGCTACCTGACAACTTTACGGTTTTTACTTTTTAATTACCGTTTATATTTTTTTGTTTTTCCCTCACAACTTTTTTTAAAATTCAACCTTTTCACTCCGGACGCTTTATCTGGATATGGTTCATCAGGACCTCCACCATCCGAAGCTAAGTAGTAACATTAACATGATGCCTTCTAATTGCAGTCGCTGTACTCATAATATACAGGAGAACGATCGCCTTACGGCGAGGATAGCTGTGCTACAAGCCCAGCTTCAGACGCAATCGTTAGGCAAGGGTAATTTCAGTGTAGGAAAGGATGAAACAGCGTCTGTGCCACCAGTAAGTACAGATAGTAGTATAAATCCCCTCGCACAGTCCCTGCAGCCGGACAACTTTCTCATGGCTTCTGGAGGGAAATGCTGTAGGAATGCTCATTCAGCCGACAGAAACTTTCAACCGGTTTTCCCCATTAAGCAGCGAGTCGGAGTCTGAGGCCGAGCCTTCTCTGGTCTCTACTCCTCCCGTTACGGGGTTTGAGACGCCGAAGCTTCCCACCATTAGCTCTGACAAATTGAAAACCCTAGTCATTGGCGACTCCATTACCCGCAGTATTAGACTTAAAACGAATCATCCAGCGATCATACACTGTTTACCAGGGGGCAGGTCTACTGACGTTAAGGCTAATCTGAAGATGGTGCTGGCTAAAGCTAAAACTGGCGAGTGTAGAGAGTATAGGGATATTGTTATCCACGTCGGCACCAACAATGTTAGGATGAAACAGTCAGAGGTCACCAAGCGCAACATAGCTTCAGCGTGTAAATCAGCTAGAAAGATGTGTCGGCATCGAGTAATTGTCTCTGGCCCCCTCCAGTTAGCGGGAGTGATGAGCTCTACAGCAGAGTCTCACAACTCAATCGTAGATAATTGGCCCTCTTTCTGGACTCACCCACAAACAGGACCAAGCCTGGCCTGCTGAGGAGTGACGGACTCCATCCAAACTGGCTGGGTGCTCTCATCATTTATCTACCAACATATGACAGGGCTCTAACTCCTCTAGCTCACAATGAAATAGGGTGCAGGCCAGGCAGCAGGCTGTTAGCCAGCTGCCAGCTTAGTGAGTCTGCCACTAGCACAGTCAGTGTAGTCAGCTCAGCTATCCCCATTGAGACGTGTCTGTGCCTCGACTAGGTTGGGCAAAACTAAACATGGCGGTGTCGCCTTAGCAATCTCACTAGGATAAAGCCTCCTCCATTCCTGCCATTATTGAAAGAGATCGTGATACCTCACATCTCAAATAGGGCTACTTAATGTTAGATCCCTCACTTCAAAGGCAGTTATAGTCATAAACTAATCACTGATCATAATCTTGATGTGATTGGCCTGACTGAAACATGGCTTAAACCTGATGAATTTACTGTGTTAAATGAGGCCTCCCTCCTGGTTACACTAGTGACCATATCCCCGTGCATCCGCAAAGTCGGAGGTGTTGCTCACATTTACGATAGCAATTTCAATTTACAAAAAAAAAAAAATGTTTTCGTCTTTTGAGCTTCTAGTCATGAAATCTATGTAGCCTACTCAATCACTTTTTATAGCTACTGTTTACAGGCCTCCTGGGCCATATACAGGTTCTCACTGAGTTCCCTGAATTCCTATTGGACCTTGTAGTCATAGCGATAATATTCTAATATTTGGTGATTTTAATATTCACATGGAAAAGTCCACAGACCCACTCCAAAAGGCTTTCGGAGCCATCATCGACTCAGTGGGTTTTGTCTAACATGTCTCTGGACCTACTCACTGTCACAGTCATACTCTGGACCAGTTTTGTTCCATGGAATAAATGTTGTAGATCTTAATGTTTTTCCTCATAATCCTGGACTATCGGACCACCATTTTTATTACGTTTGCAATCGCAACAAATATCTGCTCAGACCCCAACCAAGGAGCATCAAAAGTCGTGCTATAAATTCTCAAGACAACACAACATTTCCTTGATGCCCTTCCAGACTCCCTCTGCTACCAAGGGCGTCAGAGGACAAAATAGTTAACACACTAACTGAGGAACTCATTTAACCTTGCGCAATACCCTAGATGCATTTTCACCCCTAAAAACGAAAAACATTTGTCATAAGAACTAGCTCCCTGGTATACAGAAAATACCCGAGCTCTGAAGCAAGCTTCCAGAAAATTGGAACGGAAATGGCGCCATACCAAACTGGAAGTCTTCCAACTAGCTTGGAAAGACAGTACCGTGCAGTATCGAAGAGCCCTCACTGCTGCTCGATTATCCTATTTTTCCAACTTAATTGAGGAAAATAAGAACAATCCAAATGTATATTTGATACTGTCACAAAGCTAACTAAAAAGCAGCATTCCCAAGTGACGATGGCTTTCACTTCAGCAGTAATAAATTCATGAACTTCTTTGAGGAAAAGATCATGATCATTAGAAAGCAAATTACGGACTCTTCTTTAAATCTGCGTATTCCTCCAAAGCTCAGCTGCCAGGACCTAGGATCAAGAGAGACACTTAGTGTTTAGTACTATATCTCTTGACACAATGATGAAAATAATCATGGCCTCTAAACCTTCAAGCTGCATACTGGACCCTATTCCAACTAAACTACTGAAAGAGCTGCTTCCTGTGCTCGGCCCTCCTATGTTGAACATATAAACGGCTCTCTATCCACTGGATTTTGTACCAAACACACTAAAAGTGGCAGTAATAAGCCTCTCTTGAAAACCGCAAACCTTGCCAGAAAATATAAAAAACTATCAGCCTATATCGAATCTAACATTCTCTCAATTTTTTTTTGAAAAGCTGTTGCACAGCAACTCACTGCCTTCCTGAAGACAAACAATGTATACGAAATGCTTCAGTCTGGTTTTAGACCCCATCATAGCACTGAGACTGCGCTTGTGAAGTTGGTAAATTACCTTTTAATGGCATCAGACCGAGGCTCTGCATCTGTCCTCGTGCTCCTAGACCTTAGTGCTGCCTTTGATACCATCGATCACCACATTCTTTTGGAGAGATTGGAAACCAAAATTGGTCTACACGGACAAGTTCTGGCCTGGTTTAGATCTTATCTGTCGGAAGATATCAGTTTTTCTCTGTGAATGGTTTGTCCTCTGACAAATCAACTGTACATTTCGGTGTTCCTCAAGGTTCCGTTTTGGGACCACTATTGTTTTCACTATATATTTTACCTCTTGGGGATGTCATTGGAAAACATAATGTTAACTTTCACTGCTATGCGGATGACACACAGCTGTACATTTCAATGAAACATGGTGAAGCCCCAAAATTGCCCTCGCAGAAGCCTGTGTTTCGACATAAGGAAGTGGATGGCTGCAAACGTTCTACTTTTAAACTCGGACAAAACAGAGATGCTTGTTCTAGGTCCCAAGAAACAAAGAGATCTTCTGTTGAATCTGACAATTAATCTTGATGGTTGTACAGTCGTCTCAAATAAAACTGTGAAGGACCTCAGCGTTACTCTGGACCCTGATTCTCTTTTGACGAACATATCAAGACTGTTTCAAGGACAGCTTTTGCCATCTACGTAACATTGCAAAATCTGAAACTTTCTGTCCAGAAATGATGCAGAAAAATGTATCCATGCTTTTGTTACTTCTAGGTTAGACTACTGCAATGTTCTACTTTCCGGCTACCCGGATAAAACACTAAATAAACTCCAGTTAGTGCTAAATACGGCTGCTAAAATCATGACTAGAACCAAAACATTTGATCATATTACTCCAGTGCTAGCCTCCTACACTGGCTTCCTGTTAAGGCAAGGGCTGATTTCAAGGTTTTACTGCTAACCTACAAAGCATTACATGGGCTTGCTCTGTCTATCTTTCCGATTTGGTCCTGCCGTACATACCTACACGTATGCTACGGTCACAAGACGCAGGCCTCCTAATTGTCCCTAGAATTTCTAAGCAAACAGCTGGAGGCAGGGCTTTCTCCTATAGGCTCATTTTTATGGAATGGTCTGCCTACCCATGTGAGAGACGCAGACTCGGTTTCAACTTTTAAGTCTTTACTGAAGACTCACTCTTTCAGTGGGTCATATGATTGAGTGTAGTCTGGCCCAGGAGTGTGAAGGTGAACGGAAAGGCTCTGGAGCAACGAACCGCCCTTGCTGTCTGCCTGGCCGGTTCCCCTCTCTCTACTGGATTTCTCTGCCTCGAACCCTATTACAGAGGCTGAGTCACTGGCTTACTGGTGCTCTTTCATGCCGTCCCTAGGAGGGGAGTGGGTTGAATCACTGACGTCACTGACGTGATCTTCCTGTCTGGGTTGGCGCCCCCCCTTGGGTTGTGCCGTGGCGGAGATCTTTGTGGGCTATACTCGGCCTTGTCTCAGGATGGTAAGTTGGTGGTTGAGGGTATCCTCTAGTGGTGTGGGGCTGTGCTTTGGCAAAGTGTTATATCCTTCCTGTTTGGCCCTGTCCGGGGTATCATCGGATGGGGCCACAGTGTCTCATGACCCTCTCCTGTGTCAGCCTCCAGTATTTATGCTGAGTGTTTATGTGTCGGGGGGCTAGGGTCAGTTTGTTATATCTGGAGTACTTCTCCTGTCTTGTCCTGTGTGAATTTAAGTATGCTCTCTCTAATTCTCTCTTTCTCTCTTTCTTCTCTCTCTCGAGGACCTGAGCCCTAGGATCATGCTTCAGGACTACCGGGCATGATGACTCCTTGCTGTCCCCAGTCCACCTGGCCGTGCTGCTGCTCCAGTTTCAACTGTTCTGCCTGCGCTATGGAACCCTGACCTGTTCACCGGACGTGCTACCTGTCCCAGACCTGCTGTTTTCAACTCTCTAGAGACTGCAGGAGCGGTAGAGATACTCTTAATGATCGGCTATGAAAAGCCAACTGACATTTACTCCTGAGGTGCTGACTTGCTGCAACCTCGACAACTACTGTGATTATTATTATTTGACCATGCTGGTAATTTATGAACATTTGAACATCTTGCCATGTTCTGTTATCTCCACCTGGCACAGCCAGAAGAGGACTGGCCACCCTCATAGCCTGGTTCCTCTCTAGGTTTCTTCCTAGGTTTTGGCCTTTCTAGGGAGTTTTTCCTAGCCACCGTGCTTCTACACTGCATTGCTTGCTGTTTGGGGTTTTAGGCTGGGTTTCTGTACAGCACTTTGAGATATCAGCTGATGTAGAAGGGCTATATTAAAATTACATTTGATTTGATCTCAGTGAGTAAGTTGTACACCTGAGCCCAATTTTGTTTCTTCCCCTTTTCCCAGAGTACACTCTTAAAATCAAATTGTATTGGTCACATGCACATGGATAACAGATGTTATTACGAGTGTAGCGAAATGCTTGTGCTTCTAGTTCCGACAGTGCAGCAATATCTAACAAGTAATATCTAACAATTCCACAACAAAAACCTAATACACACACATCTAAGTAAAGGAATAAGAATGTSTATAAATGTATGGATGAGCAATGTCAGAGCAGCATAGGCTAAGATGCAATAGATAGTATAGAATACATTTATACATATGAGATGAGTAATGCAAGATGTGTAAACATTGTTTAAAGCGACATTATTAAAGTGACTAGTTTTCCATTTATTAAAGTGGCCAATGATTTCAAGTCTGCATATAGGCAGCAGCCTCTCTGTGCTAGTGATGGCTTTTTAACAGTCTGATGGCCTTGCGATAGAAGCTGTTTTACAGTCTCTCGGTCCCAGCTTTGATGCACCTGTACYSACCACGCCTTCTGGATGGTAGCGGGGTGAACGGGCAGTGGCTCGGGTGGTTGTTGTCCTTGATCTTTTTGGCTTTCCTGTGACATCGGGTGCTGTAGGTGTCGTGGAGGGCAGGTAGTTTGCCCCCTGATGATGCAATGTGCAGACCGCACCACCCTCTGGAGAGTCCTGCGGTTGTGGGCGGTGCATTTGCCATACCAGGAAGTGATACAGCCCGACAGCATGCTCTCAATTGTGCATCTGTAAAAGGATGTGAACGTTTTCGGTGACAAGACAAATTTCTTCAGCCTCCTGAGGTTGAAGAGGCGCTGTTTCGCCTTCTTCACCACGCTGTCTGTGTGGGTGGACCATTTCGGTTTGTCTGTGATGTGTACGCCGAGGAACTTAAAACTTTCCACCTTCTCCACTGTTGTCCATCGATGTGGATAGGGGTTGCTCCCTCTGCTGTTTCCTGAAGTCCACGATCRTCTCCTTTGTTTTTGACGTTGAGTGAGAGGTTATTTTCCTGACACCACACTCCGAGAGCCCTCACCTCCCTGTAGGCTGTTTCGTTGTTGTTGGTGATCAAGCCTACTACAGTTGTCGTCTGCAAACTTGATGATTGAGTTGGAGGCATGCATGGCCACGCTGTCATGGGTGAACAGTGAGTACAGGAGGGGGCTGAGCACGCACCCATGTGGGGCCCCAGTGTTGAGGATCAGCGAAGTGGAGATGTTGTTTCCTACCTTCACCATCTGGGGGTGGCTCGTCAGAACGTCCAAGACCCAATTGCACAGGGCGGGGTTGAGACGCAGGGCCTAAAGCTTAATGATGAGCTTGGTGGGTACTATGGCGTTGAATGCTGAGCTGTAGTCGATGAACAGCATTCTTACATAGGTATTCCTCTTGTCCAGATGGGATAGGGCAGTGTGATGATGATTGCATCGTCTGTGGACCTATTGGGGCGGTCAGCAAATTTAAGTGGGTCTAGGGTGACCGGTAAGGTGGAGGTGATATGATCCTTGACTAGTCTCTCAAAGTACTTCATGATGACAGAAGTAGTCATTTAGTTCAGTTACCTTTGCATTCTTGGGTACAGGAACAATGGTGGCCATCTTGAAACATGTGGGGACAGCAGACTGGGATAGGGAGAGATTGAATATGTCCGTAAACACACCAGCTAGCTGGTCTGGGCGTGCTCTGTGGACGTGGCTAGGGATGCTGTCTGGGCCGGCAGCCTTGCGAGGGTTAACACGTTTAAAAGTCTTACTCAAGTCTGCCACGGAGAAGGAGAGCCCACAGTCCTTGGTAGCTGGCCGCGTTGGTGGCACGGTGTTATCCTAAAAGTGGACAAAGAACGTGTTTAGCTTGTCTGGCAGCAAGACGTCGGTGTCCCCGACGTGACTAGTTTGCCTTTTGTAGTCCATGATTGTCTGTAAACCCTGCCACATACGTCTTGTGTCTGAGCCGTTGAWTTGTGATTCCACTTTGTCTCGATATTGACGTTTTGCCTGTTTGATTGCCTTGCTGAGGGAAAGACTGCTCTGTTTGTATTCTGCCATATTCCCCGTCACTTTGCCATGGTTAACATATTCCAGTCTGTGCTAGCAAAATAGTCCTGTAGTTTAGCATCTGCTTCATCTGACCACTTTTTTTATAGACCGAGTCACTGGTGCTTCCTGCTTTAATTTTTGCTTGTAAGCAGGAATCAGCAGGATAGATTTATGGTCAGATTTGCCAAATGGAGGGCGAGCGAGAGCTTTGTAAACATCTTTGTGTGAGGAGGAAAGGTGGTCTAGAATTTTTTTCCCTCTGGTTGCACGTTTAACATGCTGATAGAAATGAGGTAAAACTAATTTAAGTTTCCCTGCATTTAAGTCCAACTAGGAGCGCCGCCTCTGGATGAGCGTTTTCCTGTTTGGTTATGGCGGAATACAGCTCATTGAGTGTGGTTTTAGTGCCAGCTTCGGTCTCTGGTGGTATGTAGACAGCTACGGAAAATACAGATAAACTCTCTAGGTAGATAGTGTGGTCTACAGCTTATCATGAGATACTCTACCTCAGGTGAGCAAAACCCTGACACTTCCTTAGATATCGTGCACCAGCTATTGTTAACAAATATGCATAGGCCCCCGCCCTGTCTCTTACCAGAGGCTGGTGTTCTGTCCTGCCAATAGTGTATAACCTGCCAACTGTATGTTCTTAATGTCGTTGTTCAGCCACAACTTGGTGAAACAAGATATTACAGTTTTAAATGTCCTGTTGGTAGGATATACATGCTTTCAGTTCGTTCAATTTATTTTCCAGCGATTGAACGTTAGCTAGCAGAACGGATGGCAAGGGCAGATTAGCTACTCGTCGCCTGATCCTCACRAGGCATCCTGATCTCTTTCCGCGAAACCTACTTTCCTTTTCCAGTGAATCACGGGGATCTGGGCCTGGTCGGGTGTCCGTAGTATATCCCTCGCATCCGACTCATTGAAGAAGAACTCCTCGTCCAACTTGAAGTAAGTAATCCTAGTAGTGGAGGCTCCTAGGTTTTGTATTGAAGTCAATGTACCAAGAGGACGGAAGCTATCTGTACTCCGGCTACACCATGGTGCTACCCTACAGAATGCTGTTGAAGCTACTTTAGACCTTCATTGCAAAACAGTGTGTTGTAATCAATTATTTGGTGACAAATATATTTTGTATAGTTTTATCTTAAATGGATAACTTTTTCTGTTTTACAAAAAAAATGAAAAATGAAATTCACTGAGGAGGATGGTCCTCCCCTTGCTCCTCTGAGGAGCCTCCACTGTTGTAAACAAGCTGATGCATTGTTTTCTACAAAAATATGAAGGTTATTGACCACACATAATTAAATGAGAGCATCTACAACCAATTGTGCTCTAATATACACTAGATGGCGGCATTTAATCACCATGACACTGGGATCAGCATAGCCCTTTGCTTCCCGACTGTTCGTAAGCAGGGTTAGGGTTCCCACACTGCCATATTTCCACGTTACAGCGCTATCTGCATCTCCGAACACCTGTGTGTAAACGGTAGACAGACGCCACAAAGGTGTTGTCACTGAAAAATACTGTCTGCTGAAACTGTTAAAACAGTGTACGGTAGTGGAGGCTTGTTGATGAGCTATAGGAGGACGGGCTCATTGTAATGGATGGAGTAAACATGTGGTTTCCTTATATTTGATGTGTTTGATATCGTTCAATTTATTCCATTCCAGCCATTGCAATGAGCYTGTCCTCCTGTTGCTCCTCCACCCAGCCTCCTCTGTTGTACAGTGTGTGTATTTTGCATTTGTGAAATTAGTTTTATGTTATATGAAAGTAGAGGGATTTATGTTTCTAGAACCTTACTGCAATTGAGAATCGATTCACGTTTAGCTGCAGTATTTGGCAGCTTTGGCTCCCAGAGCCAAATCACCCTTTAAACAGACATGTAAGGTCCTTGGACTAAGGAGTAACGTTAGCCCAATATTGGACTAAAGGAGCCTAACTATTGAGTATGAGCTGTCAAATGCTGCTTTTTAATGTATTCATTTTACAACAACAATTACTCTTTGTCTGACACACTACTTGTTTTATCAAAATAATACAACTCTATATTTGTTTTGAAAAAATCAGATCTGTTGTCTGTTCGGCAGGAATTGTAAATCGGACGCCAACACAGAAAATTAGTAGATCTGGTTACTGTTGCTTGGATACCTGTTATTCAAACCAGTGAATAAGGGCTACAGCAAAATTCTACTGACAGGAAACGGTGGTCTACTCTCTGTCTAATACAATACAAACGTTGCAGTTAAAATGACCATGAACTTCATAAATGGGCATATCAACTGGCACTACTTTAGTTCTAGAGCATGTGTAAGCAAGCACGTGTAACCAATTACAACCTTTATGATTTTATGGGCTGTTAAAAAAAGAAAAGCAATATTTTGTCATGTTCAACAATGACAACAAGTTTGATCAATGTTGCATTAATATATCCTCTTTTCGCCCATCACAAATCACAATGTGTCTTTCTGCATTTTAGCAGGAGGTGGAACTTGCCCCTAACTACTGATACAGGWTAAGATATTTCCCCCCCCAGTTTGGGTAGGGTAATCTGATCCCAGGTCTATAGTGAAGGGTAACTTCTAGTTCAACTGGCACCATTTTGTTTTTCCTGTGCAAATAAGTTTCTGTGATCTGTCCAATGAGGGAACGACGGGTGCCGTTGTTCATGGGAATGGGGGTTTACAACTCTTGTTGCTAGGCTGTGGATATTTTTCCAGGAAATCTTCCACTGCAAAACAGCCGAAGCTGTTCCGCTCACATCTTATTGGTCGGTGATGGGGTGGAGTACTGAGGACTGAACAGTACGTTCAAAATGGCGTATGTGTTTTTGCTGCTTCCCACAAAGCAACGCCATTATGGTCTCTCCCTGACATTCTTCAATTGTATCTGTATACAATTGGTTCTTACATGCATATTATTTGTAATATTAATACAAATTATTATCAATTCAAGCAATTACATCAACATATTATAGGCAAACAATTACAAATGTGGTAGTCTATATTAGTTTGACACTGGTAGATTTTGACATATCTACTGTGTTCTATAACTATTTAATTGAATAGCCTTTAGCTATGCAACACCTGATGAAATAAGTGTACTGAAATTTAATGAAATACAGGACAGGAGGTAGTAAAACACAACTTCAGCATTGTTTAATGTTCAAAACTAAACTATTTCACCAATGAAGTTGGTTTATACATCTTGCCTCATAAACACAAAACATTTCTTAAGAAGAACAAACATTAAATGCAAAACAGACAGTAAACCTTTGAGCATAGATCTTTGGACAATACAAGGGAAATGTTGCCGCAATGTATCTCCTAGTTTTAACATTTGATACATTTCAGAAAAGTGTATAAAATAAATGTCGAGCCACAATGTTGCATATTTTCYTCAATAAATCGCTTTATAGTAATTATCTAAACCATTAAGAGTAGAGGCTCTGCTTGCTACCCAGGATGCTGGTGTGTTTCAGAGGAAGTTGTGTGCGCTTACGTTGAAAAAGAGGGGGCAGAGCTATTGAATAGGATAACAGTTCTTGCAGACCCAGTGAGAAGGACAGACGGAAGAGACCAGCATCCAGCACAGAATGGCAGAGACGTACAACTGTCAGGGTGAAGATCCCGATAAAATGACGAAAATCTGCAAGAAATGCGGCGGTCGCGCGGGTAGAAGACGGGGGATAGCGCCCTTCTCACATGTGGGTAAGAAACTAAAAAACAGAAACAGTTTTCCCCTATAAAGGCGCGTTTAGAAGATGTGGCAATATGGTGGAAAGAGCGAGGGTTCTACGGTCTGTTGTAAAAATGGCCATGGTGTGTTCCCGGTTAAGAATTATACAAATAAAATATTCGGACCTAATGTTCGTGTGGTTGAAATTCTAATTCGTGGGATGAATAGGAGAAAGAAAAAATGTGTTGCGTTAATTTAAGTCAAATACAAAGTAACATTATTATTCGGTACACTTTCGAGTTCTAGAACCTACGCATTTAAAATGTGCTTTGTCCTTGAAAGGGCAAATGCCCTTGTCTGAAATTGACAGATAATTAACTAAATTGAGTAACGTTACACCTTAACAATAAATGTTGATTTAAGTGGGTTGAGAGTAAGATGAAAGTATGAAGCTTTATATTGTGATTTCAAGGGATGTTCTATTATATAGTGCATTTCGATGTTTTTCCATACAAATAAATATATCTGTTAGAAAAGGCTTTATTGGCAGGTTTAGGTGTTACATGCTGGAAAACATTCCAGACAGGTATAGTTATGGCTAACTTAATATTTCAGCTCATTTTAACAGTAGTTAAAATTATTAAATTAAATTTGAAGTTAAACAATATGTTCGATAATGTTGCTCTTTCATTACACATAACACAAGTTGTATGTTTAAATTTAACTGCAACGTCTTGAGCATATATAAGCTATTTTTCAAAAAAAATTAAATAGGGTGTTGGCTTTTAACTCTTTGTGTTACAGAATGGAAATAAAAGTCTCTGAAATAATTCCATAAATATTTTTGGGGTTATTATTTTAGTAGTTATGGGAGTAGGTTTTTCACACTTCACAAATACAGAACGATTCACTTGATCACATTTCATAGAGGAATTATTAAGAAATACACCCTTTTCCAAGACACAAAAGCTACTTAATGCTATCCTGACCAGGTTATTGAAATATGTCCATACAGTGAGGATGAGATTTGTTTCATGGATATTTAATGTAATCAAGTTGATGCTCTGTTATCATCTTTATTAAAGCTTAATATAAAGGTCCCTGATGCTGAGATATTGATTCAGGCAAGTCTCAAGATTTCCATGTTTAGGGACACTATATTTAAATAAGGTATCATTGATCAGCTGCTATATTGTGGTCATAAATTGGTTGCCGGTTTAATCTTTGTGTTCCATGAACAATTCTTACTCATTTTGATACAAAAATCGTTGGATAAATGGCCACAACGCATATTTCAAGTTGAAAGTATAGTATTTTAGGACAAGCATGTATTCGTAAAATGTAAATGGTTATAAGTTGCCTTCTGCAAATGAGTTTAGATCACAAATGAATTATTAGTTGCTCGAGTATATGGTTGCCTCTGTAGTATTTGTAGTAACATTTAGAATATGAAATTCTGTACAGATGTATAGAATCTCTTGTATCAGACAATGTATGGCATTCTGCCAGATTTTGTGACATAATCATTGTAATCTAACATGTATATTTCTTTTTTCAGGAAACATTGAAGTTTGAAAAATGGKGGTTAAGAAGAATACCGAAGTCTTGATACTCGAAAAATGGTAGGTTTGTGTAATAAACTGAGCTTGTGATGGCATTTTATGACTATTAATTATTAACAGTGCGTATGTTTAATTTAGCAAGTACGTTTCTCCTGACTGCTATATTAGACTAACCAATAGGTTGTGCTGTTGGCCTGTTTTCACTTTTTGTATTTGTACTTTTGAAGGTTTGTCATCCGGGTGGCCCACCAAATCGATGACTAGGGGGATCGGAATGATCAAGACTTGTAAGTATAAAGTGTTCGCTTTTAATTAAAGACTGAGAAGAAGATATAACCTGAAAACAACACATTTTGAATAACATCTCTTCCATGTAAAATATTATATGGGTGTGTGTTACAGTGTATCCTAACTACATTGTAACATTTGCATTTTGTACTCACTTGGCATTTATTTAGTCTGTGCCCATTCAATACTTGAAAAGAAGAGGAAATAGGAACATTTCTTACAATTAATAAATACGTAAAAAATATCGCTGAACACACTTGTGAGCAGTGTTATGATTGTTAAGACCACAAGAGGGCAATATTATTCACTATAAAAGTTAGCTCTTATTGCTACCATGACGCTGCTTCAAATCTTCGCAGATGATGTTACGTTCACATTTTGTGCTTTGACTTATTTTTGGAATTTGATTCTCTGCTAAGGTCTCTGTTAAGTGCTTGTAAAAAATGCTATTTATCCTTTTTGGGAGAACTAACTGACATTCATACATCAGTACGAAAAAAATGGCTAGCTAGCCAATGGGTAAGTAAAGAAATGATCTCAGACAAGTAAAGAACATCGGGAATTAAAGGGCTTTTAATAATGTGCCTATTAATTTGGCTCAACTCAATCTAGCCTAGGCCTAAAATGTATGATCGTTATCCTAAAAGTAGTATTATCCTTGTGTTCAAGTGCTCCTTGGAAGCTAGTATTTACCAGTTAAATTGCTATATGGCTTAAGTCTGTTCAGGTTCTTTATCAGTTAGAAGGTTTCTGGTTGAATGAGATGAGTTAATGTAGTAAGTAATACTAATAAGCTAACTAAAGTTGTTAATAAGTTAGCTAGCTAGCTTGCTAAATTGGTCAAATGGACAATATTACCAATCAAGAAGATGCCATGTTGTATTCTGTTAATATGAAGAATGGTTATCATAATAATTGATAATACACACACATGTTTGATGAAAATCTGTAAATTATTTGTTTGGTTGAAAAGGTGAAAGGTGTAATATAATGTCCCAACTCGTAGACTAGGGTCGCAGAATTTTGTAATGGCATCTTGGGGGGTCATAGATTTTTTTTAAAGTCAGGAACCCATATTTTTTTTATAATTCTGCACTACTTGAACTGAGCATAATGCATAGCACTAGGAAACCTGATCACATTTCGGGGAATTTGTATTTTGGTTTGCAAAAATGGTATTCAAGTAAAAGCCTAGATGAGGAACTCCATTCCGAGAGACCACATTTTCTAATATTTGGTCAGTATGAGTGAGTATTCATGAAACAACTCGTGGTCTGGTGTATTTGATGGTCACCTAATTTCTCATCTTATCCCTTACAGAATCAAGACATAGACTGACTGCCTGTTCCATTCCCTCCCCATGAAGTAAGAAGACAGCTATGTAAGTCTAGTCTGTGTTGTGTGCTGTAACAAATGGAATGTTTCTTCAAATGTCTGCCGTATATGTAATGTCAATACTCTGTACTAAATCGATTTCTTAGAAAAACATTAAGTTATGTTTAATAACATTGAAGTAACAACTTTCACATAAAATTCCAAATCCAGGCATGTCATGTTTGCCCAAAACACAGGGCCTTAAACATAGCACTTGATCTTTAACATCCATAACAATCCAAAGCTAGGCCTATTTATTGGTAATGGGGAGTAGGATTCCCAGTGATGTGGTATAATTTGGAAAACTGATTTTAACCAATTGAGATCAACAGAGATCTACCACCATGACATTCTACCTCTTCTTGCAGTGTTATTAAAATATGTATATTCCAGTGAAAGTTTACCCCTTTGTTGTTTTTTGCTGCATGGCGAAAGCTATAATTGTATCACTCATTGTTACATGCCACTGAACAGACACTTCAAATTAAGCTGAATCAGTTTAAAGTTACTAATCTCTTAATTTGGTATATGAAGCCCTGTTACAAGGGCATCCTATTTTATCACAATGATTTAAAGGGATACTGCGAGATTCTGTTTTTCTACTTACCCAGCGTCCAATGAACTTGTGGATACCATTTTTATGTCTCTGTATGAAGGAAGTTGGAGCTAGTTTAGCCAGCCAATGCTAACAAAAGTAAGCTCAATGACGAAGTCTTCAGGTACGCTAGCGTATGATGCGTAAAGGACTCGCCCTTTAAAGATTTACTTCAAATATGCTCATACTTCCCCTAGAAGCTGGAGGTTGCCATACATTGTTGATAACTCCTGATGCTTAAAGAAGCTTTCTTCCAACTTTCAAATATTCCCTGACTCTTCTCTTGCCTGTGGCCTATGCCAGGTCAACATGTACTATATTTATTCACAACTGCCCAAATTTATCCTCCAGTATTTTTTGTTTGTTTTTTCATTATCAGCTTTAATTTTAAACGTAATAGATTGAAGCTCCTTTTTTCACTTGGTCAGTGTATTCTGACATGATACATAGACTACTGCATTATGCTATTCTACCTATTTCCTATCTGGGATAATAAAGTAACCTACCTACTACTACCATTATGATTCAGTATTTTCTGACTTATTCGGGAGGAATTTCACTTTTCTAAACGTCAAATGATCACACTTWGGCCATGCTGTCTTTTTTTCTTCAGTAAAAAGGTGAGATGTGAAATAATCCTGTATTAATTAGACCCAACCCACCTCTACTAATGGATTTCTTTGCATGTCCACTAAATTAGAACTTCAAACTAAAGGCCCGATGGATATTTCCTTGTACTTTGAATATGAGATGGTTTCTCGTAATAATTCAGTTGTTTTCTTGGCAAGATCCTCCAAAAATCCTCACTTTATTTTCACTTGTTGGTCATGAACTGACATCTTGGGTCGGAACCTGCCTCTATTTTTTCTTGGCTCATGTGAATGCGTAATAGATTGAGAACTCTTTTTATTATTCTCGTTCTTATTAAATTTATTATTCTCATTTTTGTGATTTCCTCTCTTCCTTGGTGAATCTCTGCTGGTCATGTGTGGAAGTTTGAGGCAGGGTGCATGCAGAGGAAGCACATTTAGMATATTTTGTGCAGTTTAACTCCATGCATGATTACTATTGTTGGAGTTTTGTGTTTCGTTACAAATAAAGCAGCAGTAGTTTAGATACAACTCTAATAGTTCATCAATGTCAATTGGCCAAAAGTGGATTATGAGATTAACTCATGCCAGCGTGTGCTCAATTTGATTCCTGTGAACCCCCTAGTGGGCAGTTTAAGTAGTTTCGCCTAGCTTGACAGTAAAATAATAATAAATCCTATCAAATTAATGTCACCACCTTATTGTATATCTATTCTAATGAACATAGTGTAATCTCAAAAGTAGATCACAAGCCATGGGTTGTATGAACGATTTTGATTTGTCAGATATAAATAACTACTTTACGTTATCCATGCTAAAATTATAAGTTATACTGATCTGTAATATGTTTTGATTAACAGACATCTTGTAACATTCCATTTGCTTAGCTTTCACCTGTATTTCCTGTTTTAGTCTTGTTTTCAAATTATTCAGCTGTAAAATTTGTTCAATGCTTGCTATTAAATTGCATAATGCTGCGTTCGTGTGCTCTCGGAATCATCGGAAATTTGGGACTGGGATACCTCTGGAAAGCTCCCAGAATTTACGTAATTGCGAGTTTCCGACATCCAAAACCAATCATAACGAGCACCCAAGTATGAAATAGTCGTTGTACTCCTAATGTTTCCCCGTTCGGGTAGTTTTGAGTTTCCTACTTCCTGGGAACAGGTGGACAAAGCATAATAATATTTGACTTTAGATTTATTGTTAAAACACTTGTGAGAATCATAGATTTCCAAAGGTTTTAAATGATTGCTTTTGTGGAAATTTGAACTGCTGACTTGCATTACTTTTAGTATTCCACCCACCCCCCCCCAAAATATTCCCTTAATTGTTTAACGTTCATATTTGAAAATCATGGGCACARGGTCATTTGGGGCGAATAGGGCTGAATCTTCAAATTCACATTTTGTCCAATCTGTCTGCATATTACACATTTGTATGGGTAGTAAGGATTCAGCCCTTAATGCTCTTAGATAAACATTCTGGATTTTGGGGGATTTATTTGAATTGTGATATTTGTCACTGCATACTGCTATGATACAGACATTTTAACTTTGGGTTTTATTACCAACTCGACTTTCAGCTAGCTATTGAGCATTGGAATCGGAATCTTTTGTGGTGGTGTTGAAGCTATTTTCGCAGGCAAATTCCAACTGATGGGTTAGGACAAAAGTGAAGTATTAATTAAATGTAATTGGGGTTTTCGACTCATTTCCTTTTTCTTAATTCCATTAAAGACCCCGTTCTACTGGACATTGAAGTGGAGACAACTGCTTTGTCATCAAGATGGCGGCGTTGATTTGGGAGCTAATTGGATTTTTGAAAAGCTGACTGGATTTTTCAGGATTTTATTTTACTGGATAAGATGCCTCATTTGGAATAACTTTGAAAACTTTGACATGGACTCTTGTGCTTTGGATGGATGTGCTGGCAATTCTTTGGAATCAATTGTTTGAATATTGTAATGGTTTCCTTTACTGAATTCAGTTACACTACTTTTCTACTTCTGTGATTTCCTAATAGGATGTTATTTATGTTAAATAAAAATTGCAATTTTCTCTATTCTGACTTTCTTTCATTGATCAATATGCTACCCAAGAATGTTACAAGACTACTGTCTTTTCGCTAAATGTGAAAATTCTCTCCAACTGAATCAATTTTACTCAAATGTAATCAAGTTTCTGGTATTTTCTGGGACTTCCGATTTACTCCTGTTTCCTGGAAGGTATGATACGTTTGCCTTGTACATTTGCCTTGTACAATCTAAATGGACATTTAATAGTGCTAGCTAAATTAGGCCTCCTAACTTTAAATAAGATTGGGGGAATTGGCGGGTAAACGCAAATAATAGTTTACACAACTTTTTATTTTGGACTTTTACACCTATTACGCAAAAGTTTTTTTTGCTCAAGCATTTACGCTACTTGTCTCCATTACGAGCAATACTTAACAATGTAGCAMTTTTTTTTTACCATTTATATCCCTGGTTAATTTATTTGACCAGTTTTATTACAGTGTTCACAATCCGACTCGTAATTGGCAAACATTATTTTTTTGTAAAATACTTAAGTCAAATGAAAGGGTATGGCTGCTAGTGATCAACACATTCCATTGAGAAGGGGCTGGCTAATCCATACAGTAATACTCTGCATTTCTACATAGCTCTACATAATACACAGTTAAAACAGTGCTTTTGGCAAGAACTGAAATGGTGGCCAAGGCTCTGCCTCTAAAATGGCTCCTGAAGTCATACTTCCTGTCTGAGCAGGAAGTGATGGGTCTTAGTGTTTAATTATTTTTGTACAAATGTAACCCTTATTGATAAAAAAAWATATATGGATATGACTTTGGCAAAGGCTATCCTCTTGAAGTGAAGCAACCTTTTATGAAATAAAAATGTAGTATAGGTTTGCCGTTTTTATACAAAATAAAGGGGGTGGGACTTTGGGACATCACCTGAGTGTGGGGTAAATGGAAATAACGTCAATCAAAGGCAAAGCTTTCAGAGCTAGGAAGGAGCTCTAGATGGCGGATGAGCCTTGGGAAGGGGAACAATTCATTGGGCTTTCGTCAGCCCTTTTCATGAAATCAAGCTGGAATATGCCGCTCTATTAATATTTTAATTTAAAATAACTAGTACTATAGTGAACAGTAGATTAGGTTTACTGCTTTTATTCGTTTTTCGTCGTGTATATCGGTTTTACTGAGTGTATTCGCGAGTCGTTGTCTTCTCTGCCTAGGTCTGGCAGCCATGGCGCGCCTCCATTTTTCGTGTGCTCTGTGAAGAGCTCTAGCCTTTCGTCTCACGATCACTTGTGTTGAAGCTTCAATATCCTATTAATGTTTTTTCCCCCCTAATGTTTATTTTCATTCAACTTTTTTTTTTAATACCTTTTTTTGGGGTCATGAGTATTATATAGTCTATAGCCTACTTTGCGGATGTGAATCTAATACTTCATTATACCTTACTGTACATGGAATAGGTATGTTTACATTTTTATAATGCCTACAATCGATTGAATTTTTATTTATCACATTTTGGTCGTCCTTTGTCTGATGACGCAGTTAGAATTAGTGCATGTGGCTCGGTCGGTGGATCTAATTGTAATTCTCAACACTTGGGTTTTTAATTACAGGATGTCATCAGTTGTCATTTATCCATCGATAATTTATATATTAATATATATCCAATTTAAACGCCTAACACAACGTTGTCTTATTTCGTAACGTCAAGGATTTTACTGTCTGAGAAAAACTATCTTATGGGACTTTTATGATAGTTCAYCACTCTTCTAACTTTTGACAGCAAATACCAGCACATAAGATCATCAAATCCAACGTTTTCAAGATAAAACGATGATGAAGAATAAGAATAAAAAGCAAGAAGATGAAGGTTCGACTCAAAGCAATGCATCAAGGTACGATCATCTATTTAACTTTTTTGACATCTATTTTCATTGTTTACCTTGACAAGCATGGTTGATCGCCTGTGGACACATTTGCTACATAGTTTTAACGATTTGTACCAGTTTCAAACAAATGACCTTGGTCTTGTTTAATAGCCACACCCTAATTTTGCTATCATTTTGTTACACTAAAGACTGAACTTTCAGGCCCATGTTATTGCATCTTTACCCACATGTATACAACCTAGAATAAGTTTAATTGGCTTTTTCCCCAAGAACAAATGCATGATTTCAATGTTTGTTCCATCGTTACAATGTTATATGACCTTGTCATATTAGTCGATACTGCATTGCACCATTTGAACATGCAACGCGTATTCTTTTTTTAAAACGTTTTAGAACTGTAATTTACTCATGTTAACAGCATGTGTGGCTGAAGGGAAGTATTCAAATAAATATCCAGTAGGCGCTATTCAACTTTTTTTTTCTGCATTGGCAACAATGTAGTTAAGTTTAAAGACGCATTTGTCATCGTTTGAAACAGTTGACAACATTGGTTTTAGTAAGCTTAAATGTGGGTAGCCTAAATTATAAAGTGTTGTCATTATTTGAATGAGAACTTAAATGTATACTAGGCCATAGTCAATCACGACTGAATGTTCACTAGATTTTAGTTTCTATTTAGGCTGTTGTAGATCTATTTACCTCCTGGATATTTTGTCTTCAGTTACAACTTCATTTGTTACAGGCTTCTGTCCATAAGAAAGGGAGCCTCTATTATTGTATGCCTATTTGAAAACGGCTTCACTGATAGTCCTCTTGTAAATGTATTTAACTTTTACATGTTTTATGGATAGCCATTTGAAATAGTTATTAGGTAAGGTGTGTGTATATACTGAAAAAGTATGCATTCCGATGTCATTCAGAGAACAATTTCAGAGGGGTTATTGGCATTGATGTGGCTCTTTCTGAAGTGCTCTTCACTGGTACACAAATCAGACTAACCATTGACATACTACATTTTGCACAGATTTGGTGTTCACTCAAAAGTTATAGATTAGGCTTTTCTATTAGGCTACATTTTCAGATTTGATAGGACAGCTGATTCAATTGAGTGATGTCCTCAATGCACAGTAGCCCTTTATTCAGCTGTGCCTGTATTTGTGACTAAGAGGGGCTTATATTCTGATACCATGGAATAGGCTAATAGCTAAGTGCCAGGATGGTAAATGTCATGTATTGCAGATGTTTTCATGGTCTCRACAACTTTAGTGATTTAGATTATACTTTTATTTGTAAAATAATACAAAAGTTGGGATTCAAATGATTGAAATGTATTATCTGTTTGTGTTGGAACACGAAACAATGTAATTTATTATAATCAATAAAAAGTTATACATGTGCTCAGGTTATTTTGAGGCATACTTATGTCAAATAACCATTCTTGCTTGCAAAATCGTGGTAATCTTGAGTGGAACATAATATCTGCTTATCCATCATAGTGAAATCATTTCATTCTATGGGGGATGGTAAGTGCACATTGCTTACACCTCTTACATCTCTGATAGTTTTAGAATTCAGTCATGGAAGTAACTGTCTTATGTCGGCCWATGTATAATTGGTGACTGGATATCGTAATTAAAGCCTGATGGGGCCAACATGTTGTCACCTATTACATGGCTTACATTTCTTACCATAGGCCTACATGACTACTACAACTACAGGCCTGTTTGGGTTTCTCTTCAAGAGAGAAGTATTGCATTGGTTTTAGATTGTTAAACCATGCAAATGTTTCAGCTTAACTGCCCATAGCCCTTAATTCAATTGATAATGGGTCACATACATGACATGAAGACATTGTCACACAATTAAAGGCTGTGTAGTGCATTTGCTATCCTATTGGCAGCCATTTTAATAACCATGCACATTTTATCCAAAGTCTGTCCCTCAAAATATTAATCCTCTACCACACTTTTGACTGCTCGTCCTGATAGGGGACTACTTTTCAAGCACATGTAAGCAAAAGACACAGAGAGCAGATCACTMTAATAAATATTATTTTGAAATACAGGACATGAAGTGGAGTCCACTTTTAATTCACAAAATGGCTCTTGTTTTGTACTTTCTGTATTAAAAGTGTGCTCAGAACTACAGGAAAGGGGAACAGGAAGTGTTTCAAAGGTCATAGGCTTTTATTTTGAGCTGGGATTGGCTCATTCCTCACCTAGCAACCCWCCAGCCTGTAATCATTGACTTCAGTTTTTTGTCCCGCCTATGTCTAACCTCACACTCAATGAAGGGAGTCACTTGCTCATGGGGGTTTGAGCATTTGTCACTGGGTGACTGACTTGTCAATAAATTACAATAACTTTATCACAATTCATTAGCTTTTGATATCACAATAAGAAATATATCTTAATTTTTCTTAACTGAATAGTTATATAAACATTTAATCAGTTAGATTTTCTATTTTATTTGAAAATATACATCTATGTACTAATAGAATAGCTGTAGTTATATGCATAAATACTGTCATCAGTGACTACACATAGGTAATAAAGCATGGCTACAAATGAAGGGATTGTTTTTGTTCTATTRTAGCAGCCTGCTCCATGTTTTAACMATTTTAAGGTAGGCTGACTGTGGATATGATCTATTTTGAAAATGGAATAATGCTGATGTGGGTACCCCCTGTAGTCTGTTCAAGGTATTGCACCTTCCATGTTAGTATGGGGCATAGACAGGTTTACACTCTAATTTGCTGGGCTTATTATGTAAGAATTACAGTTTAATAAATACATGTTAGTGATTTAATGTGTTCTGGTTTCATTAAATAAAGACATTACATTTAAATTGAATAATGTTGACATTTCTTCTAATCTTTTTTTAGTTGCATGTAACATTTTCACKGTAAAGTACAGTATGAATATGGCATTTTTTGTTCGTTTTTTCTGTCATAATTTACATACATTAGTTAAATGTAGCCTAATGTTTGCATTGACAAAAATATATGATGTGCTCTTGAGGTGAATATTACTTCAGGTCTAGATGTTATAATTGGTTGTTGGATAGAATCTCAGTAGGAGCTTCATGTTTGGTGGAGTCACTGTTGGCCYTATGTATGTACTGATGTGGCACTGGCAACCATAGTACTTATTTGGCGCCCTCTATTGTTTTAAAACAGTGATGGTTATTTGTGAAAGTTTGTAGGCTATGTTAGGAATTGAATGAATGCAAAGATATTTTTAGTGTGGGCAACTTTTTAAATACTGTGAAAAGATTTTTCAACATGACAATAATAGTATGGACATTAAACACATCCCAGATTGAGAAGCACTTGTGTGGCTTTCAGCAATTTCTCCTGCATGTTGTTATGGAAGTATTTTTAAAGATCTGTTTTAAGAGGATTGGATTGGCATGGAGAGTGGTCTTGTTATGACAAAGTTAATCTGAGCACACTATGGGGATGTAATGATGTTTCCTTTCCACCTAAAGGCATTAGCATTTTGTGTGTAGTCTTTTCAGCACTACGGGAACTCCATTCACTTAGAAAACATGTTACACATTCTCCAACTTTTTGTACTTTGTGAAATAAGCCTCTTAAAACTTCCTACACACAAATCCTAGATGACATTGGCTGCTATTGTGCCCTTGATCAAGGTGTTTAACACCCCACAACAACGKCTCCATGGGTGCCCAGTGTGGCAGCCCCCTGCTCCAACCTGTATGTGTGTCTTTTAGAGGTGTTAGGATAAAGCGGAAGTCAAATTTCCTTTGGCCTTTGTGTACAATTTTGAATAATAAAGTGATCTTAATTTGTTGAGCCAAATCAGTGTTTGACAACAGTAGGTGGGAGATTGGAGAAACCGTTCATAAAATGGGCTTGTTATTGAAAAGGAACATCTTTGCATAGCTTACCAAATGAAAGTACAGCACTATAAAAGGATGATATTAAGTAAATGTGGTAATGTTTTAGACTGAAATTCCAAATTTTTGATGCTATAGCAATTCGGCCTCAGAAGAATCAAACCACTCTGGCTTGGAGTCTGGGAGTCWGTCGGAGAGTGAGCAGGGCAGGGAGAGGAGAAGATTACACCACTCAGGAGAGTCCAACAGCTCTTCTGAATCTGGGAGCCAGTCCGGGTCTGAGAGTGAATCCCAGCAGGCCTCGGCAGAGGTCAAGGACAGACAACCAGTTAAAAAGAAAGACAATCTGTCAGATGTGAAGAAGGTAAACAAAGCAAGGCCTGTACTGCAAACTAGTTTGCTTGAGTTATATTATGTAGGTCTGAAAGTCCGTTGCAGCGTTGGAAATAAATTGAAGCCCAATGCCAAGTCTGTGGTCTATGCAAATATATATATATAAGCACCATTTAAGTTTAATGCATATAGTTGTACCACTGACTTGGTATCCTACTTTCCCCATATTTGGTTATATACCATTATTTACCTGATGATTATTTGCCTGATGGTTTCTAGATTGTAAATCAGATTTTCTATACCAGGCCAGAAGAAGACATGTACTGTATTTACATTTTAGTCATTTAGCAGACACTTATTCAGAGCGTCTTCATATTCCGTTCAGATTCAGGAGCAATTAGGGTTAAGTGCCCACAAGGGCACATCAACAGATTTTTCACCAAGTCGGCTCTGGGATATATCGCGCCATCAGTTACACAACAGCTTTTATGCATGGACACTGCAAATKTAGAAAGGGAGTCCTGTCTCAATTGTGTTGGAGACGAAAATGGAAAGGATGCAATGATCCAATTTGGTATTTGATTCCAGATGTGGGAAGAGCATCCAGATGTCTATGGGGTCAGGCGATCAAATCGCAGTAGACAAGAACCTGCTCGTCTCAATATTGGAGCCGGGGTAAGAAGTGCAACATGAAATCTACTGAAATACTGCTGAATGGAAATGCCAAAAAAAAAAAGACTTCCACGTACTAAAAGTCCGACCCCACTGAAAATGTCAATTTTCCCCAAAGGGGTTTTCATATGCAGAATCTTCACCATCTAGTGTATGTCATGTGGATTTATTGGTGTCTCGGTCAATTTAGCTGCAACCCCTTATGGCAAAGCCTAAACTCTCATTGAGATGTAATCAATATCAACACACTTGCAGGGTAGCAGTGACTCCGAAGGTGAAAGTCCTAAAAGAAAAGCACCAAGACAGAAGAAGAAAGAGTGAGTATTGAGATTATTAGATTTGTACTTTTCAGTATTATTTTCTTCTTGATTTTGATTTATTCTTATCCACTTAAATCTATCATGTCATGGGATGAATTTACWATGTTGTGCCAAGTTTTGCTCAAAGTTAGGCTATTTGTAGAATAATTTGAATCATGACTTAGGTCTACTTGTCAAATCAATTGTAAATGGGTTAGTAAAACAGACAAATGCCATAGATGACGTTCGTTATCTGTAGCACATGTTTGCATTACTGGCAATCCATGTTGTTTTTTTGCTTCCAAAATGCACTTTCTGCCATCCAATTAGACTCTCTTCCATAACCTTGGATCACATTCTTGCTTGATATCTTGAACATATAGCCATAGTATCCCATGACAATCTGGATCTAAGTGCAAGACATATATTTGGTTTGATCTTTCAATTCAGTGGCGTTTGTATTTGTCATTATTCTTTCCAATAATTTTCTGGATTCTGTCCTTGCCATTTTCATGCATATGTGGATGTTTGTGCTTGTCTAAAGTGGCTCATTAGGAGATTCAGACAGCAAGACTGAGGTGGTCTTCAGAACTTTACTTTATGTTTAGTTATCTGATCAAATCTGGCTAACCAGAGCACCCTAAGCCCGGTGTAGAGCATTAATAAACCCAAAGGGTGAACTTGTGGTATTTCTGTGTTGTAAGAAATACCTGGAAAAGTGATGAATCGGATGATGATGATGATGATGATGAGGAGGATGCCAGCAGTGCAGACAGTGAGCAGGAAGAGAGAAAAGTTAGATCCAGACGACTTCCTGCTAGAAGGTAAGGGTGTAGTGAAGCCTGGCCTTCAGACAGCTAATCTGTCCACTTTCATGTCCATTGTGTGTGTGATCAGAAACTGGCTATTGTAGTGCTTTTTTGGCTTTGAAAGTGCTGTATGACCGGGTTTCTTTTTAGCATTCAGTCACATACAAAATATGAAATCTGTCAATTCCAATCTGATAATTGTTCAAAATGTTCTTCTGTGTATTATTTATTACTGTGCATTTAATGTTGTATCAACTATGATATGCATTGTACTATTCTATATTGTTATATTGCAGTGAATATTTGCATTTAGACTCAGAAGGATGACCAAAAAAAGAACAGTTAAAAATCCTAAAGTCAACCAAAATGATGTTCTGATGAAGGCTCGCTAACATTATCAGCTACAGTGCCTTCGGAAAGTATTCAGACCCCTTTACTTTTTACACATTTTGTTATGCTACTGCTTTATTCTAAAATTGATTAAATAAAACATTTTTCTCAGCAATCTACACACAATACCCAACAATGACAAAGCAAAAACAGGTTTTTAGAAATGTATTAAAAATACATTTAGACCCTTTGCTATGAAACTCGAAATTGAGCTCAGGTGCATCCTGTTCCCATTGATCCATCCTTGAGATGTTTGTACCTGTGGTAAATTCAATTGATTGGACATGATTTGGAAAGGCACACACCTGTCTATATAAGGTCCCACAGTTGACAGTGCATATCAGAGCAAAAACAAAGCCATGAGTTCGAAGGAATTGTCCTTTGAACTCCAAGACAGAACAGTGGCCTCCATCATTCTTAAATGGAAGATGTTTGGAACCACCAAGAGCTGGCCTCCCGGCCAAACTGTGCAATCGGTGGCGAAGGGCCTTGGTCAGGGAGATTACCAGGACCCCGATGGTCACTCTGACAGAGCTCCAGAGTTCCTCTGTGGAGATGGGAGACCCTTCCAGAAGGACAACCATCTCAGCAGCACCTTACCAGTCAGGCCTTTAGTGGCCAGACGGAAGCCCCTCTTCAGTAAAAGGCACATGACAGCTCGCTCGGAGTTTGCCAAAAGGCACCAAAAAACTCTCAGACCATGAGAAACAATATTTTTTGGTCTGATGAAACCAAGATTGAACTCTTTGGCCTGAATGCCAAGCGTCACGTCTAGAGGAAACCTGGCACCATACCTACGGCAAAGCATGGTGGTAGCAGTATCATGGTGTGGGGATATTTTTCAGTGGCAGGGACTGGAAGACTAGTCAAGATCGAGGCAAAGATGAACGGAGCAAAGTACAGAGAGATCCTTGATGAAACCCTGCTCCAGAGTGCTCAGAACCTCAGACTGGGGTTCGAAGAGAGACTTGAAGATAGATTTGATGCAACGCTCCCCATCCAACCTGATAGAGCTTGAGAGTATCTGCAGAGAAGAAGGGTAGAAASTCCACAAATACATGTGGGCCAAGCTTGTAGTGTCATACCCAAGAAGACTCGATGCTGTAATCGCTGCCAAATGTGCTTCAACAAAGTACYGACTAAAGGGTCTGAATACTTATGTAAATGTGATATTTCATATWTTTTTTTTGTAATACATWTGCAAAAATGTCTAAATTTGTTTTTGCTTTGTCACTGAGGTATTGTGTGTAGATTGAGGGGGAAAAACAATTTAATCAATTTTAGAATAAGGCTGTAACGTAATAAAATGTGGAAAAAGTTGAGGGATCTGAATACTTTCCGAATGCACTGTACATTAAATATTTTTGTAGTGTCTTGTTTTTCTTTCTTTTGTGGGTTGGCTTTAGGATTCTCCCCCCCATTGATCACTTGGTATTCTAAAGACATTTAATTAAGAAATTCACCTGTAAGCCTATCAACAATAAATGATTAATATTGCTGAGGTCGGAGGGTTGAAAGCTGTCTCAAGGCCATTGGTGTGAGTCAGATTGTTAGGAGTGATTATAGTCAGCTAGAGCTGTTAGCCTACTTACTAGTTTTCCTCTGTCTTGCAGAGTGGTTAGAAGTGGTATATGTGTGTATTTGACTCAATATTTTACAGACCACAGAACAAATCATCTACAGTCAAAAAACAGCAGCCTCCAAAGGGAAGGAAAACCAGGAAACAAGAGTCATCTGTGGAGGAAGATGATGATGATGAGGACGATGATGATGATGATGATGATGATGATGATGATACCCCAAAGAGACAAACCCGGCGAAGGGTGTCTGCTAAAGTCAGGTATGTCAATGTTTCACTTGTTCAATATAAAATATGAAGGAAATTGTTTACCGTGCATGACATGCATTGTGTTGGTTTGTTCCAGTTACAAGGAGGACCAAAATGACTTTGAGACGGACTCTGACGACCTGATAGAGATGGAGGGAGCTGAGGTGGAGCCGGAAGATGACAGCGAGACCATTGAGAAGATCATGGATACCAGGACAGGCAAAAAAGGAGGTGATGCATCCTCACTTAGTATCTCACCTGTATTGTGTTAACCCATCTAGATAGACATTGCCAGCAGAAGGGTTTACTACAAAGCAGGATCAAGGAGTTAGCCAGATAACTTGACTAAATATTCTGATAGGCTTGAAATGGGCATGGTCTAATTGATTCAACAAATGAAAACTCCTATCTAAGTTTCTCTTTTTTAATAAACCAGAATATAATTTTTTTGTGTTTTTTTWATCAAAGTTAGCTGGATAACTAATTGATCCTGCTTTATAGTACCCTCTGGTGTTGAAAGAGACAGTAACCGAGGTGCTCATATTACCATGCTAGACAAGGCATCTGTTTACTAGCGGCTGCCTCCTGGTTAGGAATCTAAACTGTGAATAATATTCAGATATTGAAAATATTAATATCTGAATTTTGTGTGTATCCATTTTAGCCTGTGGGGCTTCCACTACCCAGTATGCTGTGGAGGAAAATGGGGACCCAGGAGCCGACTTTGACCCAGAGAAGGATGAGGGAGAGACCCATTACCTGATCAAGTGGAAAGGCTGGTCCTACATCCACAACACCTGGGAGAGCATCGACTCCCTCACTCAACAGAAGGTCAAGGGACTCAAGAAACTAGACAACTTCAAGAAGAAGAACGATGAGCTCAATGCTTGGTGAGGGCTTGTTTTGTACACATGTAAAGTAGCTACAATTGAAGTTTTACCTTTCAGTGTTGTGTTCTTTTACTTATTGACACTGATTATCTTCCATAGGTTGAGCAAAGCATCCCCTGAGGATTCAGAATATTACAACTGCCAGCAAGAGCTAACCACTGATTTAAATAAGCAGTTCCATATTCTGGAGAGAGTCATTGGTAAGAAACTAAACTCCTTTGAAATGTGTCTTCATTGACTAGCAGCAATGGTTCATCGATGAAAATATATTTGACAAAATTGTGATTATTACAACAGACTTACCTTCTTTCTTCACACTTTATAATATGTTTACAGAATTAGTGTAATCAACAATCATGGCTATTTGGGGAATGTAATTTGAGATGTTTTGTTTTTTCAGCGACTAAAACCGGAAAGACACAGGGACTCTCGGATTTCCCCTGTAAGTCCCTCATGTCATCACCAACATTATCATACACTATATATACTATATGTACTATACATACTATATGTATGTGGACACCCGTTAAAATKAGTGGATTCTGCTATTTCAGCCACACCCATTGCTGACAGGTGTATACATTCGAGCACACAGCTATGCAATCTCCATAGACAAACATTGGCAGTAGAATGGCCTTACTGAAGAGCTCGGTGACTTTCAATGTGGCACCGTYAAAGGAGGCCTCCTTTCCAACAAGTTAATTTATCAAATTTCTGCCCTGCTAGAGCTGTCCCGGTCAATTGTAAGTGCTGTTATTGTGAAGTGGGAACGCCTAGGAGCAACAACGGCTCAGCCGCGAAGTGGTAGGCCACTCAAGTTCACAGAACGGAGGTGCTGAAGCGCATAGCGTGTAAAAATCATCTGTCCTCGGTTGCAACACTCACTACCAAGTTCYAAACTGCCTCTGGAAGCAACGTCAGCACAAGAACTGTTCGTCTGGACCTTCATGAAATGGGTTTCCATGGCCGGGCAGCCGCACACAAGCCTAAGATCACAATGCGCAATGCCAAACGTTGGCTGGAGTGGTGTAAAGCTCACCGCCATTGGACTCTGGAGCAGTGGAAACGCATTCTCTGGAGTGATGAATCACGCTTCACCATCTGTTTGACCGACGGACGAATCTGGGTTTGGCGGATGCCAGGAGAATGCTACGTGCCCGACTGCATAGTGCCAATTTAACGCTACAGCATACAATGACATTCTAGACGATTCTGTGACTCCAACTTTGTGGCAACAGTTTGGGGAAGGCCCTTTCCTGTTTCAGCATGACAATGCCCCTGTCTGTGCACAAAGTGAGGTCCAGAAATGGTTTGTTGAGATCCGACTGGCTAGCACAGAGCCCTGAGCTCAACCCCATTGAACACCTTTGGGATGAATTGGAACGCTGACTGCAAGCCAGGCATAATTGCCCAACATCAGTGCCCGACCTCACTAATGCTCTTGTGGTTGAATGGAAGCAAGTCCCCACAGCAATGTTCCAACATCTAGTGGAAAGCCTTCCCAGAAGAGTGGAGGCTGTTATAGCAACAAAGATGGGGCCAACTCCATATTAATGCCCATGATTTTGGAATGAGATGTTTGACGAGCAGGTGTCCACATACGTTTGGTCATGTAGTGCATCTTCATTATCATACTAAGCACATTTTGATTAAATCGTTCTGAAATTTTATTCGCTGAAGATGTTGTTTTCACTGTACACCAGCTCACAGCCACAAGAATGGTGCTTCTTCCAATGAGCCAGAGTACCTGTGTAAGTGGATGGGCCTGCCTTATTCAGAGTGCAGCTGGGAGGATGGAGCTCTGCTGGGGAAGAAGTTCCAGCATTGTATAGACAGCTTCACCAACAGGAACTCCAGTAAAACAGTCCCCTCCAAAGACTGCAAAGTGAGTGAGGAAAGTGTCCCGACTAGATAGATTGCACATCAATACTCATCACAATTGTTTTATTTAAATGTTTACTAATATCAGCTAGAACACAAAAATGTACAATATATAGCTATGGTAATTTCAGAACAGTGCAGTGATTTTCTATCTCTAATTTCAGGTGTTGAAACAGAGGCCCAGATTTGTTGCACTAAAGAACCAGCCATCGTACATTGGGGATGAGAACCTGCAGCTGAGAGATTACCAGTTAGATGGACTGAACTGGCTGGCTCACTCCTGGTGCAGGTACACATCAAGTCACGAGGGACACTAGAGAAACAGTAGAGATTATTAAGGTTTTAATCATTGTATTTACTGGATGTACTGATACTGTACTGAGGTGTACTGTTAATTACCTGGAATTAGATAGTTAGTAGGTCATTTTAGCATCAATGTAACCCTAATAAGACTCCATGTTCTGTGTTTTTCAGGTGCAATAGTGTGATCCTGGCTGATGAGATGGGTCTGGGGAAAACCATCCAGACCATCTCGTTCCTGTCCTACATGTTCCACCAGCACCAGCTGTATGGGCCCTCCCTGGTGGTGGTACCCCTATCCACCCTCACCTCCTGGCAGAGAGAGTTTGACACCTGGGCCCCCGATATGAACGTGGTGGTCTACTTGGGAGACGTGATGAGCAGGAAATCGGTACGGAAATCCCCTCTTTACAAAACTCGAAAGAAGCGTTGTAGTCTTGTTGCCAACCAAAAATGAATATCCCCCTCTTTAATTTTTTATTTAACCTTTATTTAACTAGGCAAGTCAGTTAACTCTGAACCACCCATCCCGGATCCGGGATCATTGTCATCAGAAACGCTGACTAGCATAGCCTAGCATAGCGCCACAGGTAAATAATATAATATTTACGCTAATGAACGAAAACTTCAAAAATGATTTTACAAATCGATAAACTGGTCAAACTCAGTTGAGAATCAATCTTCAGGATGTTTTTCTCATATATATCCAATAACGTCCAAACGGAGCATTTCTTCATGTCTATATAACCCATGCAGAGAAGGACATCACATGCCAGTGTGCGTGACCAAGAACTGGCAATCTGCCTGACCAGTCATCCAATGGCTCTCATCCGGTCCCACATCAAGCTAGACGCTTCATTCCACGTTCTACTGCCTGTTGACATCTAGTGGAAGGTGTATGAAGTGCATCAGATCCATAAATATAGGAGAATTGAATAGGCGATGACTTTCACAGCGACCCATTTCAGAACTTTCACTTCCTGTTTGGAAGTTTGCCTGCCATATGATTCTGTTTTACTCACAGATATATTCAAACCGTTTTAGAAACTTCAGGGTGTTTTCTATCCAATAGTAATAATAATATGCATATCATATGATCTAGGACAGAGTACGAGGCCGTTCAATTTT
>NC_036866.1:23724901-23840763 GCF_002910315.2 Salvelinus sp. IW2-2015 | reverse complement strand
CATGATACAAGTCAATACAGCAATGAAAGATTAAACATCTTGTAATCCAGCACATGTCGATTTTTAAAATGTTTTTACAGCGAAAACCAACATATTTTTATGTTGAATCACCACCATATCCAAAACACAGCCATTTTTTTTCACAGCAAAGATAGCTTTTTCACAAAACCAAATAGAGATAAATGAATCACTAACCTTTGAACATCTTCCTCAGATGCAGTCATCATGACATCATGTTATACAATCTATATGTTTTTTTCCGATAATGTGCATATTTATAGCGCACAATGTGGTTTTTACATTGGCGCCATGTTCAGAAATGGCTCCAAAATGCCAGAATAATTTAGCAACAAAGTTAATGCGGCTATGCTGGCTCCGGGTTTCGCGTCTTTTCCCTCTCCTGTATAATACCATGGTGCTCCTGTACATACTGGTGGCTCCCTGTAAATACCATGTGCCTCTTTCCTGTAAATCCAATACAAATGGTGCTCCCCATCGCTGCTTCCCTGTAAATACCATGGTGCTTCCTTCTCTTTGTCTCATTCTTCTTTCTTTTCTCCTATGTCCTGTACATAACTATGGTGCTCTCCTGTATAAATTACATGGGTGCTCCCCGTGTACAATACATGATTGTGGTCCCTGTCATAATACCCGCATGGTGTCCTCCTTCTTCCTGTACAATTACATGGTGCCTTCCCTGTCTAATAATAACCCATTGGTGCTCTTCCCGTATAATAACATGGGTGCTTTCTTCCCTGTACAAATAACATGGGTGCTTCCCTGTATATAATACCTATGGTGCTCCCTGTACAGAATACAGAAATGGTGCTCTCCTGTACAATACTCTATTATATGGTGCCTGTCCGTACAATAACATGTGTGGCTCCGTTAGTACAATTACGGCACCAATTCATCCAAAAGTGAAAATGTCGCCCCCTCTCCTAGAGAAGTTAAGAACAATTATTTGTGGGTTAAGTGCCTTGTTCAGGGGCAGAATGACAGATTTTTACCTTGTCAGCTCGGGGATTCGATCTAGCAACCTTTCGGTTACTGGCCCAACGCTCTAACTACTAGGCTACCTGCCGCCCCTCTGCTTTGCTTTTGTGTTGTACAGATCCGTGACTATGAGTGGGTATGCCATCAGACGAAGAGAATAAAGTTCAATGCACTTATAACCACGTATGAAATTCTACTGAAAGACAAGGTAAGGCATCTGTATTTCTTGGAAGTATTTTCAGACGGATGTATTTCGATAAACTGAATCGGCTTCGATTTGTACTGGCCAAAATAGTACACATTTAGTTGATTATTAAAAATAAATAAAAAAGACAAAGGGAACATTAATTGTTTGATTGAATACAACTCTCCACTCACTCAATGTGTGTGGTCTCACTCAATGTGTGTGGTCTGTCCATAGGGGGTGTTGGGGAACATAAACTGGGCTTTCTTGGGTGTGGACGAAGCTCACAGGCTAAAGAATGACGACTCCCTGTTGTACAAAACCCTGATCGAGTTCCGGTCCAACCACAGACTTCTTATCACAGGGACACCACTGCAGAACTCTCTCAAAGAGCTGTGGTCCCTTCTGCACTTCCTCATGCCTGACAAGTATGTACTTCTCCTCTCTATAAAATACATTATGTATATTTTGGCAAATGTGGACTTTGAGAAGAGCAACCTGTGCATTTGTATTCATTTACAGTGTTCTTATCCCGATGCAATTGTACTTTCCCCCTCTGAAGGTTTGAAAATTGGGAAGATTTTGAAAGTGAGCATGGTAAAGGGACTGACAATGGCTACCAGAGCCTCCACAAAGTCCTTGAGCCCTTCCTCCTGAGGCGTGTAAAGAAGGATGTGGAGAAATCCCTGCCTGCCAAGGTAGAACAGATCCTCCGTGTGGACATGTCTGCTGTGCAGAAGCAGTACTACAAGTACGTTCCCTCATATGTAGCGCTTCTGTCTATCCATGTCTCCCTGTCTGGACAGATGATTTGAGCAGTATCTAAGGTCTTACTCCTTGTCCCTGAAGTTAACTGGTGGCGTGTTTTGGTGCTTGTTTCAGGTGGATTCTGACCAGGAACTTCAGAGCCTTGCAGAAAGGCACCCGAGGCAGCTCCTCTGGCTTCCTCAACATCGTCATGGAGCTGAAGAAGTGCACTAACCATTGTTTCCTCATCAAACAGCCTGAGGAAGAGTGTGACACTCCACAGGAGCACCTGCAGGTAGGACTAGCAAGAAGAGCTCAGCTCAGTGCATTATGGTAAAAGATGTGTTATGTCCATGTGATAATACAGTGGACTATCTCTACTTTTGCTGTTTTGAACATTTAGAAATACCCTCATTGGTTAAAATGGCAGCAGAGCATGATTACATGTAGCCACACTAATGTATCGGTTTGTTAGAGGGTGGAGAAGAGATGTTAATTTTCATATGTTTGACCGTTGACCTTTTGCGTATCTAAGGCGTTGGTGAGGGGCAGTGGGAAGCTGGTTCTTCTGGACAAGCTACTGACCAGACTTCGGGACAGGGGCAACAGAGTCCTCATCTTCTCCCAGATGGTGCGCATGTTGGACATCCTGGCTGAGTACCTGGCCCTGAAGCGCTACCCATTCCAGGTAGGGTATAACACAGCCCAGGGGATGGCAAGGCAGCAGGTCCAAACCTTCAGTAGTGTACCTGCTGTTCTTTTATTCTGCATGACTTGTCCTTGTTCTCTTACATCTCCATTAAATGTTAATACATCTTTATTATGGTGACTTAGTGAGGGTGTTTTCAGTAGCTGTTGAGATATTGGAGCAGTGTTGGAGTCCACTCAGATGTTAACCGACTCATGTGTCAGTGTTGCCGCAAACATGCTCTGGCATAGTTATTTTTATCCTCAAGTTATTTTTGATGGGGACTGGCCTGTCCCCAGAGCCAGAGTGACTACTGGGTCTTAGCACAGGTAAATAACTAGACATAGTTTTACTGCTGTAATTCTCTTTGACAATATGCTGCTTGCCTGATGGATCATATAATGCCATGTATAGCTGAGCATTCCCAAGTGGGATCTTAGGGGTTGGAGTTCAGGCAAGGTTCCAAGGCCTGAACTCTCCTTCCCTCTCTTCTCAGCGCCTGGATGGCTCCATAAAGGGAGAAATACGAAAACAAGCACTTGACCACTTTAATGCTGAAGGCTCTGAGGTATGTCATCTATACTATACTATGTTTTAGCTATTGCAGATGGCAGGTCTGGACATTCGAGGYGTTGATATTTGAAGTGTCTGTCAGCCCTGAATCTGCGTCGGAACTCAGTTGGTATGCATTTCACTTACTCAGCGAATGTTGATGTTTGTGCGTCAGGCGACGTATCTACCGTGAAGATAACCATAGTGATACCATACATTAACATGATTAACATGACAGCCAGTACATTGTTTCATCTAGTGTTAAGATTTATTTTCCTCAGAAGTTATCATATTCTTTTGAGGTCAACTTAGCAAGACACATTTACTGATCTGTGATAGCGTAGCTCAACCAAGTAAAAACAAAATGGCCGTGACTTACCTGGTGTGTTTTACCACATCAGGTAACACTTTATTTGGATCGTCCCAAGTAGATGATTTGTAGATGTTAAATAACTGTCAACAACATTTCAACTAAMCCTAGCTCAAATCTTAACCCTTATCCTAACACTTGTTCTAAACCTAACCCTTACTGTAACCTTAGCAAGCGGTTTCTTATCAATAGGTAGTTTGTTGATATATGACCATCTGTGGATCATCTATATGGGAATATCCAAATAAAGTGTGAACCCACAACATAAAAGCCACAAGAACGGTTATCACACTTGACATGTTCTCTACTTCAGGCATTTCGTCCCTTCACCTGTGATGTTCAGCAGGTTTGGAATGGTGCACTATGTGATTTGTTTTGAGAAKAATAATCTCCCCCTCTGTCCAGGACTTCTGTTTCCTGCTATCCACAAGAGCTGGAGGTTTGGGTATCAACCTTGCCTCTGCAGACACTGTGGTCATCTTTGACTCTGACTGGAACCCTCAGAACGACCTGCAGGCTCAGGCCAGGGCTCACAGGATTGGCCAGAAGAAGCAGGTATCTACAACTAGACCCACTGTCCTAAGTATTGAGGGAAGGTTTAGCTAAGCACACGATTGTTGGTCTTATTCTGGTGACTTGATCCTAATGAATAAAACCTGTGAGGTACAGTAGGAAGTTAGTAATCAGTTTGGCATACGTTTTCTTTGGCAGAGCCATCATGGAAAATGTTTGTCTTCCAACTTTGTAAGTGAGACGTTTAAATGTCTCCTTTCTTGTATTTCTGAACAGGTGAATATATATCGCTTGGTCACAAAGGGATCTGTGGAGGAGGACATTATTGAGAGAGCCAAGAAGAAGATGGTTTTGGACCATCTTGTAATTCAGAGAATGGACACCACTGGTCGAACTGTATTGGATAACAAYTCCGGAAATTCAAAGTGAGGAAACTTCACCATGCGGTCTACTAGACATGAGGTCCCTCAGGTTCTTAACTTAACATCAACATCTTTTCACAGCTCCAACCCATTCAATAAAGATGAGCTGACTGCCATTCTGAAGTTTGGAGCTGAAGATCTGTTCAAAGAGGCAGAAGGAGAGGAGACTGAACCTACGGTACACAGACACACATTTCTATTGATTATGTACTCTGTTGAAAGTTAAGTTGTATGAGTGATCGATTTTCAAACTTCCACATTTGCAGAATGTCTGTGTTCCTTGTAATTTACATTGTACCTTTCTCTATTCACCCTTGCAGGAGATGGATATTGATGAGATCTTGCGGTTGGCTGAAACCAGAGAAAGCGACCAGGGATCAAGTGCCACAGATGAGCTTCTCTCTCAGTTCAAGGTACCTAGAAGTTGATACAACTCTCAGCCTGCTTTTCACAATACTTCTCGGAATACCTTTAGCTACTATTCTAACTAAAGATAGAATAGTATTCCCAGTCTCAGACAGTACATGTGTGTCTCCCTCCAGGTGGCCAACTTCTCCAACATGGAGGAGAGTGCTCCAGAGATGGTGGAGCGGATGGTGCCTGACTGGGACGACATCATCCCGGAGGACCAGCGGCGGAGGCTGGAGGAGGAGCAGAAGCAGAAGGAGATGGAGGACATCTACATGCTGCCTAGAAGCAGGAGCTCCAATAAGAGGGTATACAGGAGAGAACACACATCTCACGTTAAATCTCTGGAGCATGACAGAGATGTGACTACTCCATGGTGCAGCTCTGGTGGCTGTGTGTGAAGGGGCTCCCCCAGGGAGTGTGTGTGCTGCTGAACTGTTTACTTTCATCCTCTCCTGCTCTCTGTCGGGGGTCTGATGGGGTGGTAATGAGGTGTTTACTGCCTCACGGTGTAGGTGAATCCCTGGTGATTCCACTGCCTGTGTATGTGAATCTACTGCATGAGAAGCTTCCTTAATGAATCATTAGGGCTTATAGCAGCGTTGTCCCTTGTGATGCAGCAGTGGGTATTTATATCACATAGATAATACCCTATGCTGTTGAAGGTTATCTAAATTCATGAAATGCATGGAAGAGTCACCTCAAAATTATTCATTGGTGTGATTCAATTATAGTTATTGATTAGATTTTCTCTTGATTTTACTTAATATTATAGTAGAGAAAACAAACATCCTTAAACATTTCAGCATTCGGAGTATTCATAACTCAAAAAGGCATTGGGCAATTACAATCAGTAGGAAATAGGTTTTGCTTGTTGTGTCTGAAGGTTGTATTGTGTCTATCAATTGCAGGCCCAAGCCAACGACAGTGACAGTGACGTTGGCTCCAAGCTGAAGCACCGCTCCTCAGGCTCTGAGAGCGAGACGGACGACAGCGGCGATGACAAGAAGCCAAAGAGGAGAGGCAGGCCCAGAGCCCGCAAGAACAACGTGGAGGGTTTTACTGATGCAGAGATCCGCAGGTTTGTAGGTCTCTTTGGCCATTTAGACTGAATAGTTTCTCAGTGTTTCATTAAACACTTAGTTCATGTTTTACTCTTTCCTTCACCAGGTTCATCAAGGCTTATAAGAAATTTGGAGCTCCGCTTGAAAGGCTGGAGGGCATTGCCCGGGACTCAGAGCTGGTGGACAAATCCCAGGCAGACCTGAAGAGACTGGGAGAGCTGATCCATAGCAGCTGTGTGACGGCTGTCCAAGAGCATGAAGAGCACCTCAGAGAGAATCCCAGTGAAGGTGAGTGTGTCTGACTGCTGCCGACGGCCTGCCTGTCTGTCTGACGGCCATCTGATTCAGATTTTTAGGAATCAGGGCTTAGAATGTGTGTAATGTTTTGACTCCTGTATACCGGTTTCTTTAGCCAAAGGTCCTGGGAAGCGCAGAGGTATTAACATCAAGATCTCAGGAGTGCAGGTCAATGCCAAGTCCATCATTCAGCACGAGGAGGAGTTTGAGCCACTGCACAAAGCTGTACCAGCCAATCCTGCTGAGAGAAACCAGTAAGTTACCATTGTAGATATATTTGAGGCCTGTGAAACATTTGATCAGATGACAATAAATATTACTATAACAGATGTGGGTCAAAGCGGTAACAACTGATGCAGACACCAGGGCATTGTCATGATGGGCTGCAGTAGCAGAGGGTTTGACCACCTCTCCTCCTCTTCCCGCCACAGGTTCCAACTGACCTGCAGAGTGAAGGTGCCTCACTTTGACGTGGACTGGGATCTGCAGGATGACACTCAACTGTTGCTGGGGGTCTATGAGCATGGCTACGGCAACTGGGATCTGATGAAGACCGACCCGGATCTCAAACTCGCAGACAAGGTAACCATCAGAATGTCAGAATAAAAAATGTTCTCAGAAAGCTGTGGAACTCGATGAAACTATAAAGCTGTGCGTTAGATTGGCTCCTGGTAACAAATTGTATTCTATAAGCACAGATTCTCCCCGATGACCCAGAGAAGAAACCTCAAGGGAAGCAGTTGCAGGCCAGATCAGACTACCTTCTGAAGATGCTGAAGAAAGAAGCGGACTGTAAAGATGTTACTAAGGAGGAGGTTAGAAAAGACATGGCTGCTCTGTTTAACAGGACCTCTCTTAAATAATAAATGTACAGTTTGTCGTATTGGTTTCTGCACAGTATATACCCCCTTGGCTCATCATATCTCTCCCCCCCAGGCCAAAGTGAAGAAGAGGAAGCCTCGGGTGAAGAAAGAGAACAAGGCCCCTAAAGATGAACAGGGCAATGACATCTCCTCCCCCCACATGTCAGACAACCCCTCAGAGGAAGGGGAGGTGAGAGTAAGTCATCTCAAAACACCCAGCTCTACCTGCCTGCCTATCAACCACCAGTCTTTTCACAAGGGAGTTTCCTGTTGGTTACAGAATACCGGGATAGAGAAAACAAGGGAAATRTGATGCAGTCTTTGTTGGTAGTCCACCAGAACTAGTTTACTTATTTACCGTTCTGTGTTCTTTATTTAACCAGGATGACGGGACTGAAAAAACTCCCACAAAGAAGAGGCAGAAGAAAAAGGATAACAAAGAGAACAAAGAAAAACACGGAACTCCTAAAAAAGAGAAGGACACGGACAAAGACAAAAAACGTCCGAAGCCAAAAAAAGAAAAGGTACTTTGGCAGTGGCAAACTTTATGCATTGTGCTGCGGTAGTTTGCAATTTCACACCCACTAACATTTTCTGTTTCCGAACAAATGGGGGAACATTTAGCTTTGTCTGTGTTGTTGGTGGTGGATGTAGGAGGAAGATGGGGTGTACAGATTAGGTTATAGGATTGCTCCTGGATCACTGGGGGGAATAGTGTCACTGCAGGTGTTTGTATGGAGATCTGTGTTAACCTGCTTGGTGGTGTGTCTGTTTGTTTGTCTGTGTCTCAGGCTAAAGGAGCTAAAGGGAAGAAGCCCCAGGGGCCGGTCCACATTACTGCTGGGAGTGACCCTGTTCCCATCGGAGAGGAGGACGATGAGCTGGACCAGGAGAACTTCAGCATAGTGAGTTATTGCACCCTGTCACGACTAGAGCATGGCCATGCTAGTTACCCACCGGCATGGACAGGATAAGGAAACATATGAACTACATTGAAGACTAATGTAGGTGTTAATAAGCCATTTAATATGTCAAACATAATAGATGTTCTGTTACAGCTGAGGGTAATTGAAACATGGTTCATCTTTGGCTTGGCGCTCTCTTGTACTTAGCGGAGTAAACTGTGTCTGTGTGTCTGTCCAGTGTAAGGAGCGCATGAGGCCAGTGAAGAAGGCCCTAAAACAGCTGGATAAGCCTGACGAGGGCCTGTCTGTTCAGGAGCAGCTCCAACACACACGCACCTGCCTGCTGAAGATAGGAGACCGCATCACTGAGTGCCTTAAAGCCTACAGCGACCCAGAGCATGTCAAAACATGGCGTCGGTAAGCCCTCAGCCAACCATAAGTTATAAACTGAGTGTCCAAAACATTAGGAACATCTTTCTAATATTGAGTTGCATCCTTTTTTGTATGGACTCTACAAGGTGTTGAAATCATTCCACAGGGATGTTGGCCCATGTTGACTTCAATGCTTCCCACAGTTGTCAAGTTGGCTTGATGTCGTTTGGGTGGTGGACCATTCTTGATACACATGGGAAACAGTTGAGCGTTTTTTTAACCTTTCTCCTCCCTTTCATATACACTGATTTGAAGTGGATTTAACCAGGTGACATCAATAAGGGTTCATAGCTTTCACCTGGTCAGTCTGTCATGGAAAGAACAGGTGTTCCTAATGTTTTGTACACTGTGTATGCACTGAAGGTTTGATTATGAAACGAACTCCTTGGTCATTTAGGTCAATCTATGTTTTTAATTCTGATGCCATTGAGTTTCATTAAAATAGTTCTCCATATTAAGGGTAACTCTCTTGTCTGTCACTTAACATGACTTACCAAGATGTCTCTTTGTTTGGCAGGAACCTCTGGATTTTTGTGTCTAAGTTCACAGAATTTGGAGCGAGGAAGCTTCACAAGCTGTACAAGATGGCTCAGAAGAAGCGGTCTCGGGAGGAGGAGGTGAGCTGGTCTCTTCTCCTAGTATGAAAACTCACAGGCTTCTGTAACAAGTACAATCAGACAAACCTTATTATTGCTTGGCCCTCTGCTTAACCCTTCCATTGCCCTTTGCTAATTTTCAGAAGGAGCATAGAAAAAAGGGGGATGACCCGTCAGGCAGGAAGAAGTCTTTCCGAGCAGAGGCGTCTGGTTCCAGTCGAGACTCCACCGGCACCCAGCCATCGTCCAAGTCTCATCCAGGCATGCCCCACCCCTCTCCAACGTCCCCCCATGGTCCCCACAGAGAAAGCTACAACCAGTCCAACAAGCGACACTTTGGAAATGATGGTAAGAGTTGTTTATTTTGTGTGAAGTATGCACAATTCTACAACTTTGCAGCACTTGTGTGGATTTCTATCAAWTTTTTTATGAGCACGATACCTCATGGGACACTATTTTATCTCATTATAAAAGATCGAGGAGATTGGCAGAGAGATCGTAAATACAACTACCCTGGAAATAGCAACCAGCCCTGGCAAAACGAGCGGCATCATCCATATGACGCCCATCGGTATAAGGACCATCACTATGGCGACCGTCGTCCGCGTGAAGACTCCTACCGCAGCAGCTCTAGTAGTTACCGTAGTGGCGGCAGCAGCAGCTCCCCTCGGAAGAGGCCGTATGACCAATATGACAGCGACAGAGAACACAGGGACCGTCGTGCCTATTACGACAGGTGAGAATTAGGCCTTTTCAAACACAATAATGTAGAGATTTGTATTTGTCAGTATTGGAATGTAATGCTAAAACCATATGAGTTGTGATAGCTTGTAGCTCTGTAGTAGTAAGCTCTGAAAGACATCATCCCTCTCGCTCCAGACATCCAGACTCAAAGCGGAGACGCGGCGATGACTTCCGTCCTCCCCAAGACTTCAGGGGGAGTGGAGGCCATCCCCAGGACTTCAGGGTGAGGATGCCAGAGCATAGGGGGCCCCCGGGGCCAGCAGGGCCAGAACACTTCACCCGGCCCTATCCAGACAACAAACCCCCCCCCCTGCTGGACCCACGCTCCCCACAGGCGCAGAAGTCCCCCCAGGACTCGCGCTCGCCAACTGCAGAGCGGACTGCAGAGCAGAAAGCAGCTGCGGCTGATTTAAACTGGAACAACAGGAAGACATGAGGACTGCCGCTGAAGGACAATATGAGTGTATTTTGTTCAGGTGATGAACACAGTGTGAACTCCACATGCTGCTGAAGGACAGGTCTGAGCTGGCTAGACTCACTGGTTTGCTTGGCCGGACACACACTCAGTCGCAAATACTCTGTTTACCAGCAAACACCAAACTCCAAACCCCTCCTCCAGGTGTGACTGTGGTAGTGAACTGTCTGTGCCCATATTGAAATCTATTACAGATGTTTGTTTTTTTTAGATGAAATGACAGGTGATCAGTCTGTGTTAGTGATGAGTCTGTAAAATGCCTGTGGATCACTAGTCCCATGGACTATTATCTGGGGAAAGCTTACAATGCCTAAAAGGTTGATGTTGACTGATCTTGGAACATAAAAGTGCCTACAGTATTTGGCCTTTTTGACTGTTAGAGGTATGGGATTATTCCCAAAGGAACCATGACTTTGATTTTCTTTTTTGTGTTTAGCTTTATGCCATTATGATGTCCATAGGAAATGTTTCTGTAAAAATGTCATATTTATCATGTCACCCTCACCTTCAAATGTTTATGAATCTTAATGTTGAGATGGTCGTACAACTATCATTTCATAAAGAGATGCACCTTCTTCCCCAAATCCAAATGGGAGTGCATCCATATGTCTAAATTGAAGTGGAGAATAGTAAGTTAGTCAGCTTGCCAGTACCTAGTCCTCAGAATGACTATTTAAAAGGTTTTAATGAGAATTTCTCATTACTGTTGATAATCATTCTTCTGTAAAGACATTCAWCATTGCAAGTTTCTTTAAGTTGATAAAAACCACTTACTCGCTGATAAGTTGAGGACCTAATGAAAGGACAACTTTCTAAGCAGTATTTAAGGTAATTCCTTGTGCAAAGGTTCAGAAGAACACTATGACAATGTTTAAGCCTAATATCCCTAATAACATTTATTTGTAGATGTGCAAAGAATGAAGCTATTTCAACCATATTTCTGTGTCTTATGTATGAATGGTACTTTTGCATCTTACATTGCACTAGAAGTACTGCACTCTACCGCTTTATTCCACCCATAAAAGTATTGAACAATGTTTGAGAAGACTGGAAATCATTTTCTCTTTCTCTAAAGTTAAAAGATTGTTTGATTCCCAGCGACAGCAATGTAACTAACTTCTGGTAAATTTTCAAAGGGACATTTGAGTGTTTTACGAATGTGGTTGATGACAAGCTGTTATTGGTCAATCTGGTTCAGTTCCAAACTAGAGACTGGCCCTGCTCTGGTTCTTATGATTTCTGGTGTTTTGGTGTGCTTCTCCCATTTGTGCCTTATTTTTGTGTATATTTTCATACTGTATATGGGTTCATGTACATTAGTGTACTCAACTACAGCAATGATGCAGTATTAAACAGTCATGTTTTGAGACTGTTCTCAATGGATGATTGTGGAACGCTTGTTAAGTGAAGACTGGAGGTGGGAACAAATTGTTTAGTTTGTCATGTTCTTCTGTAACTCCCCACAAGTTATTGGGAAAAGGATAAACAGCATTACACAGGTGAATCTGTGTATTATGTCCTCTGTGGGTAGATCTGTTACAAGGAATAGTCAACCAACACCGCCTTCCTTCCTTTTCTCCACGCTACAGTCCCTGGACCTGTCCTCTTGAAAACAAGCCGAAATAATTTATATTTGTGAAAGCCACTCTTCACATGAAATCTACTGTAAAAATGTTAATAGACATATGTATTAAACTTTCCTACATTATGAAACGCATCGTCACTTGTTTATTAATCTAGTAAAGTATAAGACCAACAATCAATCTGATTATGATAAAGGTTAATTGCTTTGTGAATACTATTAATGTCATTGGGAATCTTGACCCTTCCCATAACATTTACAGTGCATTCAGAAAGCATTCACTTTTCCCACATTTTGTTCGGTTACAGCCTTATTCTAAAATTTTGTTTTTTCCGTCAATCGACACACAATACCCCATAATAACAAAGCAAAAACTGTTTTTTAGAAAATTTAGCAAACGTATAATTTTTTTAAACAAAAATGGCAATTACATAAGTATTCAGACCCTTTACTCAGTACTTTGACGCACCTTTGGCAGCCTGGAGTCCTCTTGGGTATGACGCTACAAGCTTGGCACAACTGTATTTAGGGAATTTTCCCCCATTCTTCTCTGCAGATCCTCTCAAGCTCTGTCAGGTTGGATGGGGAGCGTCTCTCCAGAGATGTTCGATCGAGTTCAAGTSCGGGCTCTGGCTGGGCCACAAGTACATTGAGACTTGTCCTGAAGCCACTCCTGCATCGTCTTGGCTGTGTACTTAGGGTCGCTGTCCTGTTGGAAGGTGAACCTTTGCCCAAGTTTTAGGTCCTGATTGCTCTTTAGAGGTTTTCATCAAGGATCTCTGTACTTTTCTCCATCTTTCCCTCGATCCTGACTAGTCTCCCAGTCCCTACCGCTGAAAAACATCCCCACAGCATGATACTAACACCAGCATGCTTTACCGTAGGGATGGTATTGGCCAGGTGATGAGTGATGCCTGGTTTYCTCCAGACCCGATGCTTGGTATCCAGGCCAAATAGTTCAAATCAGACCAGAATCTACTTTCTCATGGTCTGAGAGCCCGCTTGGCACCTAAAGGACTGTCCTGCCTTTTACTGAGGAGAGGCTTCTGTCTGGCCACTCTACGATAAAGGCCTGAATGGTGGACCGCTGCTGAGACAGTTGTCATTCTGGAAGGGTCTCCATCTCCACAGAGGAACTGGAGCTCTGTCACAGTGACCATCAGGTTGTTGGTCACCTCCCTGACCAAGGCCTTTCTCCCCCTATTGCTCAGTTTGGCCCAGTGGTCAGCTCTAGGTAGAGTCTTGGTGGTTCCAAACTTCTTCCATTTAAGAATGGAAGTCACTGTGCTCTTGGGGACCTTCAATGCTGCAGAAATGTTTTGTTACCCGTCCCCAGATCTGTGCATCGACACAATCCTGTCTTAGAGCTCTACGGACAATTCCTTCGACCTCACGGTTAGGTTTTTGCTCTGATATGCACTGTCAACTGTGAAACATTATATAGACAGTTGTGTGCCTTTCCAAATCATGTCCAATCAATTGAATTTCCCTCAGGTGGACTCCAAGTTGTAGAAACATCAAGGATGATCAATGGAAACAGGATGCACCTGAGCTCAATTTCGAGTCTCATAGCAAAGGTCTGAATAGTTATTCAGATAAGGTTTCTGTTTTTAATACATTTGCAAATGTCTAAACCTGTTCTGTTTTTCATTATAGGGTAGTGTGTAGATTGAGGAAATGTTTTATTTAATCAATTTTAGAATAAGGCTGTAACAAAGTGAAGGGGTCTGAATACTTCCGGAATGCACTGTATCTGCTAATATGAACATCCATGGCTAACACCTGGATTACTATCGAGATGCTTGTTTTGTATGATATGTCAGGACTCCCCGGAGCAGTTCAAATGTATTCATACCATTAAACGCTTACACCAGGGGGCAGTGTAACTAAGCAAATCAAGGCACTGAATGCAACAGCACTGGGAATCAAGAATTTAAAAAGAAATCATTATCACAATGAAACAAAAAGGTTAACTTTGGGTGCTGTCTCTTTTATTTAATAAATACTTTACAGTATAAACAGTTTGTGTGGCACCGCTTTTGTCCTACAAACACAATTTGATCTTTCTGGCTTCTCCCAATCGGACATGTTTTTTTTATTCCATATTTTTCTACCGTTACAAGTCTGACAACCTCTATTCACAATCAAGTTCAAACCAAGTAAGAGCCAAGTGAAAAAACATAAAGTGCTTTAAAATTAAAGACATGAACACCAAACAAACTTTCTTGTATTCCCTTTGTAGATATCTAGGTGGATGGAATCAAGGTTAACTTGTCTGCTCCTGAGCAGGTAAAGGAATGCTCTGAAACTACAGTAACCAGTATAGGATTCCTGCCATTAATTGATAGCTGAAAACTAGGCCCTGACAACCCAACAGCTTTGTAATGTTCACGTTTTCACTAAATCCTTTTTAAATAAAAAGGTCACATTCAACAAACCTTTTCTCATATACAAAACTGTAGTGATAAATTCAACACAACAGATAATACAATATTTTAGCAATTCAACAACACAAACATATATACAATCACACATTACACATGTAGAACCATATATCAAACTCACAATACAAATTACATCTATAAACACAAGATTCAGTGTTACAATCATTTTTGTTTCTTTGATCATCTTTTTAGGCCAGACTAAGAACAAACTGCACATGCTCCCATAGCAGTAGTTAGGGCAAATACTTCAGTGTAAGGATATATTACCTTGTTAAGTTGTTTAATAGATGAGTGCTAAGGGACTAGGAAGGTAAAACCCCAAAATATTCAACAAAGATGAAATCGAAAAAAAAAAACAAAGCAAATCGTCTGACAAGGTTTTATCCTTACTTGGGTATACAACAAATAATGCAAAATAAAGATCCAACCAGAATGAAAGGTTCAATGTCTTCTTCATATAACATGCCTTTGAAGTATTAGTACCTCAGCCTCAAGATTTACAACTTGATTAAATCTGTATCGTGGAAGTTCAGCGCTATAGCATGATTGACATTTAAAGGCAAGGTTCCTGGCTCGCGGAGACTGCATTCACGATAAACGCTGCATGTGTCGGCTCAATCAGAAATTACCTTTCAATTTCGCTGAACTTCCTCTGTACGAATTTAAACGAGCCCTTAGGCTTACTAGTGAATGAAATAATTACACAGACAATGCAATGGGGAAACTGCAACACATCAAAATGGTACTGTAGATCAGTGGAGGCTGGTGGGAGGAGCACGAGCTCATTGTAATGGCTGGAATGGAATCAGTGGTGGAAAAAGTACTCAAATATCATACTTGAATAAAAGTAAAGATACCTTAATAGAAAATGACTCAAGTAAAAGTCCCCCAGTAAAATACTACTYGAGGAAAAGTCTAAACGTATGTGTTTAATATACTTAAGTATCAAMAGTAAATGTAGTTGCTAAAATATACTTAAGTATCAAAAGTAAAAGTATGAATCATTTAAAATTCCTTATATTAAGCAAACCAGACGGATAGCCAGGGTCACACTCCAACATCTACAAACAAAGCATGTGTTTAGTGAGTCCGCCAGATCAGAGACAATAGGGATGACCAGGTGTGCGAATTTGACAATTTTCTGTCCTGCTAAGCATTCAAAATGTATCGAGTACTTTTGGGTGTCAGGGAAAATGTATGGAGTAAAAAGTACATACTTTTCTTCAGGAATGTAGTTAAGTAAAAGTTGTTAAAAATATAAATAGTAAAATACAGATACCCCAAAAATGACTTAAGTAAAACACTTTAAAGTACTACTTAAGTAATTTACACCATTGAATGGAATAAATGGAAAGGCATTAAACAATAAACATATAGAAACCATGCGTTTGACTCATTTCCATTGATTCCATTCCAGCTGTTAAAATGAGCCAGTCCTCTTATAGCTCCTCCCACCAGCCTCCACTGCTGTAGCTGCATGCATGTCACATATGACAGAAGATTCAATTCAAAATCAAGTAGTAGCACCAGCGTTCTACACAATCCAAATGGAAACTATCGCAAAAGTTCACAGAGAAAGAGAGAAGTGAAAATTCAGCTGTTGGGAAAATTGTTGGCACCAGGGCTTGTTCTTTGGCAAAGATTAAAGCCATCAATTAACAGGTCTACAGACAGATGCAAGTCGTACGTTCCCTATAGCGGAGCCATGTCAACACCCTCTTTTACATACAGGGCCTGCTCTCTACGTTTCCATCCACAGTTATGTGAGTAAAATTATACCGTATAAAACAAATCACGACAGTGGTGTTAGAAACAGGAGGTTTTGGTATAATTTTATAAATGCCGAGAAATAATTTGTTCATTCAACATGGTGGGATCTTTTTGTGTTGGTAAAAATTAATTATGCGAGAAATGGCAGTGGAAACCCCTTTGTGCACAAATATTAATAGAATAACCATCATATCGAAGAACTTGGGAGTCACGTGATGATATGGTGTGTCCTCCGACTAGGGAAACAATGCTATTTATTAGACTACAGATGAAATAAATTAACTTCACAGGTGGTGAAAGTGCACAGTGATGAGCTTGATGCTCCTTTCCAATAAATGTTGAGGGTCTTATTCTGGTGACATGATGATTGACTGCCATTTGACAAATATTCTTGCTCTTATCCATAATAATGTAGACTAGCCTACCTGCACTGTATCTGCCAGCTGTTGGCTAGAGCGCATGTGTCAAGACCAGAGTAGGTACATTTTCTACAATTTGTGACAAAACTATCGGTAGAGTTGAAAATACGATGGAAACACATTGAACTTAAAGTACATGTTGTGTGCACTACGTCATCACACTGATTTGTATCCGCAACAAGTCCATTTGGTGGAAACACACCACRGGTGGGAAAACATTTTATTTTAACCTAGTGTGACTATACCTTTCTCAAACCCATCACATTGCCAATATACATACATCTGCGGGGAATTGTTGACTGCCTAGACAAGACAAATCATTCACAAATGATCTGTAGAAATTGAACATGAAAGTTGGTTGGTTGATGGGTTGAATGAAGAGAGATACTGTGTAAACGTGATCTGCGTTTCTGCATTGTGTGCCCTTGGTAAAGTTTGCTCCGGGCTTTTTCCTTATTAACATCTCCATTCCTAATTAGACCTGATACAAAAAATACATTTATCATACTTAACACTTTAAAAACGGCAATATTTGAACTAAGTCTTTTTGACACTGATTGACAAGTAAAAAGTTGTGAAAATATTTTTTTACTGTCTGCCAGTTCACTTAGAAGTAACCACTTGGCAGGCAGAGGCAGTTTCAACTGACTCTAGGCCACCATGACGGGTCTATATTGGAACCTGTGGTGCAATATAACAACATTAGGAAATATTTCTCCCAAGGAAAGATTTCTTGCACTTTTGAGTAACACTCACACACAACCGTTTCTGGAGCACACAATTAACCAGAGGTGCGCAACGCACACACAGACAAACAAACAGACAAACAAACACACAATGTTACAAAAGACCTGGCGTTATGACCTATTAATCTCCACAGCAGACAACTAGACTCGCTGCTCTGACATCCTTTTGGCTGAGAGCTTCCTCCAAAAAGCTACAGCTTTTCCAAAGCTGGAAGATCAAACAGGGAGCTASTTCTGGCCAGCGGTTAACAAAAGCCCCTGTCATGTCGTCTAGCCCACACCCATGAGCCACAGAGAGCTCCACTGGCTTGGAACCCGTGAGGAGATCAGCAAACTCTTCTTTCTGCAAGAGATAATCTCATCTCACTTCCCATAGGCACATGCAGTCCCAGTGGAAATGTGGGATTTAATCCCAGCTTGATATCCAAAGTACTGGGGCTCCTGGGCTCTTCTCACTCACCACCGCTACCCTTCATCAAAGGGCCAGTCCTTAAACCAGCAGAATGAATGTAATGATAGGTGGGAGCACATAGAGCTCACCTCACCACCAGATGGAAGTCAACACATGATGACAACAACAAAACAATGATGAAACCATGGCTGGGATGAGTTTGATTGCACATGGGCTGCTCTGAGAGCACTGTTTCACACCCACTGACAGCTAGCATAATGAGGATGATGTTGGCAGGGGACTATAGATGAACAACAACACAGCCAGAAAGTTGAGGAGGACTAGCGAGAACACATCTGATCCCCTTGGCGCCGTATTACTCCCAAATGCATCCTTTTCATAAATGTGGTATTTGTCCTTGTTGGAGTGGAGCATTTTCACATCCTCAAAGGCATAGTAGGCAGCCATGGTGAAGTTGACGTCCCCAGAGGAAAGCAGGTCGAACACACAGGACTGGAAGTACAGGTCCTCCACTGGGAGGCGCTCTTTACACTTAGCCATGGCAGCCTTGTAGGTAAACCCATGGGGAGGGCTGCCAGTCCTGCTCAGGCCGTGGCCCTCCACTGCACGGGCCCTGAATGTCCTGAAGTCGATGCGTTGGTTGGCGGGGCAGCCGTGCAGGCAGAGGTACAGGTCCTGGTTGTCTCGGTCTTCTACAGAGTTCACTACTTCCTCTGGCATCCGCACAGCAAAGGTCAGGTATCGCCCCACCTGCCGGACCACAATGGTTGTACCGATGTAGCGTGCGTGGATCTCCACCTGCTGCCCAGGCACCTTCTCCACGATGCGTAGCGTGTTGGCCCCGTGGCGGTCTCCGCCGTTCTTGGCGCCATCGGCGAACGCTGCAGGCAGCTCGTCTGTCTCTGCATGATACATCTTCTGGTCCACACACTCCTGGAAGTTCTTGAAGATGATTGTCAACTGTAGCAAGAGAGAGAGGGGATTAGAAATAGCAGTGAGCACAACAATAGTTAGCTCATTCAATACGTTTCAGGTAATGATGGAGCCTTTTGAGGCTGAAAATAGAAAAGGTACATAGACATCAAATTAATGAAATCATTGAACACCAGTTGAATTTAAAAACTGTATGGAGGCTCTCTATTGTCAGGTTTATGTGGACAAGAGTTAGTGGTAGGGCTACACAAATGACTAAGGGGTAATCTTTGTGCTTTGGCATTAAGAACACCAGTAGTTTGTGTAATGCAGACCCCACCCCAGTGTCATATTTCAGCTCTGCCTCAACATGGGGAGGCCAAAGTAAACGGCCTCAGAAAGCATGGGTATAGGCCATGTTAAATCGGGCCTCAGTGTGCAGACACAAAGACGAGCCATTCATAGTGGTGAAAAACATGCCTGTGAACCCCAGAACTGTGCTCTGGGGAGTGGCAATGTACCAGTAGGGGAGAGCATGCTCTGCGGCTAATTAACTAAGGCTGGTCACTTCTCCGCTTGCATGGTTTCATTAGGACGCCAGTGAGCCGTTGTCACAGAAGTGACCCCGGTACAGCCGAGAGGCTCTGATCTCAGAGTGGAGGGGGCAGGGGAGCACCAAAATGCCTTACCCAGTGAAGTCATCTGCCACCCAGCACACCCCTCAATCTCCTGTTTTCAAAGGACAACTTTATCTAAGAACATGCAAAAACCTCTACAAAAACCCTGTGCATAAAGAAACAATTTGCTTCATTAACCATCCCCCTTAATGAAGGTAGTCAGTGTTTCCCCTATATTCATTTGGCAGCGGTGGCCCATCGCTGCTAAATTGTCGCCACCGCTAAAACAATATCCTTTTTTATATATTTCTGCTGAGAAGAGCTTTTAAGTGGATAGTCATTGGCTCAATGACTGGAAGTCTAAGGGAACAGCTAGCATGTCACACTGGTAGAGTATACAACCGACAGTTCCCATACACTGCAGCAGGAGCCAATATTAAGCAGAGCTCCAGCAATGCCATGGTYTATCTATACCCAGGGAAGTCTTGTTTGTATAGGCTGTAGCATCGTTTTCCCTTTGTCCAGACTGAATAACTTAAAAAGCTGTCTAATTTGTTTCCAAGTACAGCTGTGTACAAATATAAATTACCTTAAGTGCACAGAAAAAAGCCTGAATGCTGAAAGTGCATCATTAGGTCTGATGATGGAAAATTGGTCTTTCTCTTTATGTGATTGAGGACAAAGTTTCAGTGTAAACCCTGATGTCAGGATACAGTGCACGGAGGCCTTTTGGTCACACAATCACGATTGCCAAAATTTCACCAAATGTGGACCGAATATTAAGTGAATTCACAGACTACAAATGTTCAGGGTTCTTTGTTTTCCCCTTAAGTTAGTGAAAGCCATTTCAGGGTAAACCCTCCAGGCCGTCCAATGTACCATAGAAGCAAAACAATGATAATTGATGAGGTATGAGGGCCAACTAATGTGGAGAAAATGTCTGCAGTTTCCTGCATGGCTTGAGCACTTAGTTAAAACAACAGTTTGTAATTCACATACACACAATGCTAGGGTATGGACTGCTACACATACAGTGGGCCTAACATTAGTCTTGGCTGTTAACAAAAAACAAAAGAAAGCGAGAGGACTGGAGCCACCTGGTAACGTTTGATGTTTATACTGCTGTTATAATACTGGCATATCATTTGTAAACCTTATCAAGATCCCAACAATTGGTATGTGTATTGCCTCTTGGTCTGCGATGGAACTGATCCAAACATTAACCAGAGTCCACACGGCTGTTCCTACTTCTCTACCCACATTAAAGAGGCCCAGAACCTTACATGCGAAGGTCTTACTTACGATACTATTTCTTGATTTGAGAGCTCCTACAAACTAATCACTGCAGTACAATTTGTCTGTTTACTGATTCAAACAAGCAGGCCAACATATTTTTCCATTCCCTGAAAGGGCTTTCTTTAGTAAGAAAATGGCAGAATAGAGGAGTAACAGTCTTGGTCAGAACAGACAACAAAATGTTCCCTTTCCTAAAAACATCTACCTGGCATTTTAACACAGCTTTCCTTTATGGGCCCATATTGCAAGCTCAATTATGTAATAGTGGACATAGCTAGGTAACAAGCTATATTTTTTGCTATTTCTGAGTTCTTTACTTAGAACACTTGTACACTCCTCCGCAGTGATGAGAAGACAGGTGCTATCAGAAGTTTTTTTGCAAGGTCTGTTGGTATTTCTATGATGATAAGAGAAGTGGTGACATTTTACTTCAAGGGAGTAGTTTTGCACGGTTTCAGTCCTTGGCAAAGAATTAATCACAGAATACTTGATCAGTAGTTAGAGTGTCTGGGGATGCCTGACGTTGATAACTGTGCTGTGCCCACAATATAGTCAATATGTCATGGATTCAACATGTGAATATGATAGAGAGATGTAGAGGCTCCTCTCACCTTGCTGGTGGCCGTAGCAGAGGAGCCAGGCACGACAGGTGTGTTGGTCACCTGAACAGACAGGTATTTGTTATGGATAAGGGGCCAGGCTCCCTCAACCTTGCAGGTCTGGAAGTCATCGCTGAAAGTACGGAGGTGCGGGTCTCCAAAGAAGCCACAGTGGGTRTAGTTGGGTGGTGAGGCTTGGCGATGAAGGCTGCGTTCGTAATGACACTGCTCCGGCCCATCGGAGCGCTCCTGGCTGTCAGGCTGGAGCTGTGGTGGTGGAGCGGGGGTCCGGGCTCGAGGCTGAGTTGTAGGCCCCTCCTTGGAGCAGTTGTTCTGGCTCATGAGATCCTCTATGCCATGTTGGGCTGAGTGGTAGGCTAAGTCGCCTCTGCAGGTGCGTGCAGTGCGGCGTACACAGTTGTTGTACGCCCGCAGCGCAGTACAGAACTCCTCCTCCGGGCCGGAGCTTGAGGTGGAGGCCCAAAACTCTGAGTTACACTTGAGGATCTTACACTGCAGACTCACTGTAGAGAGAAGAAAACATTAGGACCATAGTTCACACAACAATGGAAAAACCAATACTTACAAGCGACAGTTTTTTTTATGTACTATTTTTTTTTTAATAAAAGCAAGTGTTATACAGTCTTATCTGTGTGTTTGGAAACCTTAAACAATAACCTACGTAAGGGCAATGCCTTCTATAATTCCAAAAAGCCCTGCAGCATCCTTTTAGTTTTTCCATGTTTTTTCAGTGTCTCAAGACAAATTGAGCATTTATTTCCATTAAATAACTCTGACCTCATGTGTAAAGAAACCCAAAATTCCACCACATGTGGATTCCAAGTGGCTGCAATTTGCCAAGTTCAAATCAATTCTGCTCTGAGACTTCATAACCCTCAATGAACACAACCGCATTCTTAAAGAACATACAGCACACAAAGTGAGATTCACAGTTTCCAAGAGATACAGTGGACATGCAAAAGTTAATGCATCACCAAAAAATATATTTTTGTGGAAGACAAGGTGTATTAATTGAACTTGTAAAAAAAATACCAACTTTATTTCAACAGGGACATATTATTAAAAACACCAACATACACCTCAGGCCACTCTTGTAATGGCACCGGAGGAGTTGACTGACGTTTTACGAGCTCCTAACCAATTGTGCTATTGTGTTGTCCTTTTTCGCGCTATTTGTAACTTATTTTGTTTCTGCCACCGTGTCTTATGACCGAAAAGAGCTTCTGGATATCAGGACAGCGATTACTCACCTCGTACTGGACGGAGGCGAAGGATTTACTTCAGACACCAGACAAGGCACAAATCCCCATAATTTTCATAAAGAGACAGAAATATCGGGGACGTAGGTCGGGGTGCCATGTAAGGATCCGACGGCAAATGGCTAATCCGCCGCTGCTATCAGTCCTATTAGCCAACGTGCAATCATTGGATRAAAAAATAGATGAGTGCCGATCAAGACTAACCTACCAACGGGAGAATAAAAACTCCAATATCTTATGTTTATCCGAGTCGTGGCTGAACGACGACATGGATAACATACAGCTGGTGGAGTTGTCCGTGCATCGGCAAGATAGAACAGCTGCCTCCGGTAAGACAAGGGGTGGCGTTCTGTGTCTATTTGTAAATAACAGCTGGTGCACGAAATCTAATATTAAAGGAAATCTCTAGGTTTTTCTCGCCTGAGGTAATGTATCTCATAATAAGCTGTAGACCACACTAGTTACCATTTTTCGTAGCTGTCTATTAACCCCCACAAACCGATGCTGACACTAAGACTGCACTCAACGAGCTGTATAAGGCCATAAGCAARCAAGAAAATCCTCATCCAGGTAGCGCTCCTAGTGGCYGGGGACTTTAATGCAGGGAAACTTAAATCCATTTTACCTAATTTCTACCAGCATGTTACATGTGCAACCTGAGGAAAATAAACTCTAGACCACCTTTACTCCACACACAGAGACGCATACAAAGCACTCCCTCGCCCTCCATTTGGCAAATCTGACCATAACTCCATTCTCCTGATTCCTGCTTACAAGCAAAAACTAAGGCATGAAGTACCAGTGACTCGCTCAATACGGAAGTGGTCAGATGACGCAGATGCTAAGCTACAGGACTATTTTGCTAGCACAGAGTGGAATACGTTCCGTGATTCTTCTGATGGAATTGAGGAGTACACCACAGTAGTCACTGGCTTCATCAATAAGTGCATCGATGACATCGTCCCCAGAGTGACCGTACACACATACCCCAACCAGAAGCCAAGGATTACGGGCAACATCCGCACTGAGCTAAATGGTAGAGGTGCCGCTTTCAAGGATCGGGACTCTAATCCGGATGCTTATATGAAATCCCGCTATGCCCTCCGACGAACCATCAAACAGGCAGTGTCAATATAAGACTAAGATTGAATCGTACTACACCAGCGTCAATGCTCGTCGGATGCGGCAGGGCTTAAAAAACTATTACGGACTACAATGGGAAGCACAGCCGAGAGCTGCCCAGTGACGAGCCTACCAGACGAGCTAAATTACTTCTATGCTCGCTTCGAGGCAAGCAACACTGAAGCATGCATGAGAGCACCAGCTGTTCTGGACGTCTGTGTGATCACACTTTCCGTAGCCAATGTGAGTAAGACCGTTAACCTCTCTGAGATATGTGGGACGGTAGCGTCTCACCTGGCCAACATCCAGTGAAAACGCAGAGCGCCAAATTCAAATAAATTACTATAAAAATTTAACTTTCATGAAACCACACATTCAATATACCAAATTAAAGCTACACTTGTTGTGAATCCAGCCAACATGTCATATTTCAAAAATGCTTTACGGCGAAAGCAAACAATGCTATTATCTGATGATAGCACCCCAGCAAACAATCACAGACCATCATATTTCAACCCTCCCGGCGCGACACAAAACGCATTAATAAAGATATAATTCATGCCTTACCTTTGACGAGCTTCTTCTGTTGGCACTCCAATATGTTCCATAAACATCACAAATGGTCCTTTTGTTCGATCAATTCCGTCGATATATATCCAAAATGTCCATTTATTTGGCGCGTTTGATCCAGAAAAACACCGGTTCCAACTTGCACAACGTGACTACAAAATATCTCAAAAGTTACCTGTAAGCTTTGTCCAAACATGTCAAACTACTTTTGTAATACAACTTTAGGTATTTTTTTACGTAAATAATCGATCAAATTGAAGACGGGATGATCTGTGTTCAATACCGGAGGAAAACAATGTGTTTTCTGGTCACGCGCCTCTAAAAAAACAGTACATTTCACTGGAGCCTCATTCTGAACATGGCTACTTCTTCATTTCTCAAAGGAAAAACTTCAACCAATTTCTAAAGACTGTTGACATCCAGTGGAAGCGATAGGAACTGCAGAAAGGTCCCTTAGAAATCTGGATTCCCAATGAAAACCCATTGAAAAGAGAGTGACCTCAACAACAACAAAAAATCTGAATGGTTTGTCCTCTGGGTTTTACCTGCCAAATAAGTTCTGTTATAGTCAGACATGATTCAAACAGTTTTAGAAACTTCAGAGCGTTTTCTATCCAATACTAATAATAATATGCATATATTAGCATCTGGGAATGAGGAGGAGGCAGTTTACTCTGGGCACGCTTTTCATCCAAATGTGAAAATGCTGCCCCCTATCCATAAGAAGTTAAAACAGGTCAACATTCACAAGGCCACAGGTCCAGATGGATTACCAGGACGTGTACTCCGAGCATGCGCTGACCAACTGGCAAATGTCTTTACTGACATTCTCAACCTGTCCCTGACCGAGTCTGTAATACAAACATTTCAAGCAGACCACCATAGTCCCTGTGCCCAAGAACACTAAGGTAACCTGCCTAAATGACTACCGACTCGTAGCACTCACGTCTGTAGCCATGAGGTGCACCATTATCTCAGAAACTATAGACCCACTCCAATTTCCATACCGCCCCAACAGATCCACAGATGACGCAATCTCTATTGCACTCCACACTRCCCTTTCCCACCTGGACAAGTGGAACACCTACATGAAAATGCTGTTCATTGACTACAGCTCAGCGTTCAACGCCAAAGTGCCCTCAAAGCTCATCACTAAGCTAAGGACCCTGGGTCTAAAAACCTCCCTCTGCAACTGGATCCTAGACTTCCTGACGGGATGCCCCAAGGTGGTAAAGATAGGTAACAACACATCTGCCACCCTGATCCTCAGGGACCCTCAGGGGTGTGTGCTCAGTCCCCTTCTGTACTCCCTGTTCACCCACGACTGCATGGCCAAGCACGACTCCAACACTATCATTTAGTTTGCCGATGACAGCCTGATCACCATCAACGATGAGACAACCTATAGGGAGGTGGTCAGAGACCTGGCAGTGTGGTGCTAGGATAACACACCTCCCTCAATGTGATCAAGACAAAGGAGATGATCGTGGACTAGAGAAGGTGGGCCGAGCACGCCCCCATTCTCATCGACAGGGCTGTAGTGGAGCAGGTCGAGAGCTTTAAGATCCTTGTTATCGAAATCACCAACGAACTATCATGGTCAAAACACACCAAGACAGTCAGTCAGTAAGTGGGAACAACGCCTATACCCCCTCAGGAGACTGAAAATATTTGGAATGGGTCCTCAGATCCTCAAACGGTTCTACATTTACATTTAAGTCATTTAGCAGACGCTCTTATCCAGAGCGACTTACAAATTGGAAAGTTCATACATATTCATCCTGGTCCCCCCGTGGGGAATGAACCCACAACCCTGGCGTTGCAAGCGGCATGCTCTACCAACTGAGCCACACGGGACCACAGCTGCACCATCAAGAGCATCCTGACAGGTTGCATCATTGACTCTGTACCGGTACCTCCTGTTATACTGTTATTTTATTGTTGCTCTTGAATTAAATATTTTTTTATTTTTTTACTTCCGTTTATTTTAGTAAACACTTATTTTTCTTAAAACTGCAATGTTGGTTAAGGGCTTGTAAGTAAGCTGTAAGTTCTACACCTCTTGTATTCGGCGCATGTGACAAATACAATTTAATTTGAATTTGTCAAAACAAGCTACTCAGAAGTGTTAACTACATAAATTCACCAGTTGGTATCCTACCCAGTGTTTCATTTATACTATATCCTCCTGTTGCATGGCTAAAAGCCAGAAATCAGTCTTTAAAATAAAAAAAAACACCAGGGGTGAGGAAAGACCTTCCCTTTTGAGAATCCAGCTTGTTGAAGTGAACCAGAGGGGGTATGAGTTTGTGTGAGCCAATGTGGGAGGGGGTAGTCTTACAGCTCTGAATGAAGACAATGTAATTTGCCATTGAGAAGAGACCAGCAGAGTCATAAATTAGCCCTGTGTGAAGGGATTAGATTGAGTTTCATCAGCAATGGGTTGAGGCAATGGGGGGGGGCTCCAGGACCAGAAGTTGGAACAGAAGAGAGGTCTCACCATTCCACAGAAGGCCATAATCAAAGAGTAACGCAATTTTCAACAGGCATTCCCTGGTACTTAAATTACATGACCTGAAATCTAAGTTGCTTTGGGAGGCATGAAATAAGGGGTGGGTATATAGGAAATAGATGTAATTAAAAGCAAATACCAATACAATTGGATCTCCTAGCTGTCGCCTAATAAACAAACTTCAGTTTAGGCCTTCATTTCCTCCACCAAACTTTCCCTCAGAACTGAGCAGCCCACCCCCCCCCACCACCAAATGACACACCAATCCCGCCTCAACAACAAAAGGCATTTATCACCTCTCTGATAAATGGCAATGAACTAATACACTTTAAAAACGAACACTTGCATTTGTTAGTAAGTGATTTGAAAGAAACCAATAAAAATGGTAGGCCATCATTGTAAATAAGATTTTGTTCTTAACCAATTTGCCAAGTTAAATAAAGGTAAAAAATAAATAAAAATAAAGGTTGGCAAATGGGCAAATTGAGTTCTATGGGGCATGGAGATATGATATTTTTGTATCGCATAAACAGGAAAGTAAGACCATTATTAGCTGTGCTTGTTCAAGTTTTATCTCATGTTTACTTTTACTAAAACCATACAGGTCAAACAATGAATAACCTAAGCATGGTTATGAATTGCTCATGGGGAAATTCGATGTACAGTTCAGGGTAACTTTACTTGTTTTGACCGACGCCAAAATAAAAAGTAAAATCAAGAAAGTAGGCTACTTTAGTAAAGAGGGATAGAATCCGTAAACTCTACCCCCATACCCCCAAACAAACAACCACACGGGGGTGTAGCACTTGAGTAGCCTAGAGCTGCATAAAACGKTTAAATTAAAATAAGACGTTATTTCTATAACTAACAGAAAATTATTACGACTAGCATAGGCCTCAAACTCACAACATGGAGCACAAGAAAGGCGAAATAATTGGCTGTTTTCACCGACAGTCGATTCCAAAGGTCTCTGATATTTTATGCATTTTACCAGTTTTGACATGCAATTTATTAAGTAAGTCTTACATTTTTGTTGATCTTCTCAAATATTGTCTTTGTAATACTATGTGAGCTGCAAAACTTGCAAATGGATGCTACATTTGTAGAAAATGTGCTACTTTGGCACGACGGCAAACGCTTTTGCTAAATGTAACAATGCATAAATGTAGCCATTCTGTGAAGCTTGTTTCAATTTAACATTGTATCCGTGAATATTGCCTCAATGTAACAATGTGTCTTGTCCTTTTCATTGTGTTGATTTTGCCATCATCGTGGTACTGGGCTAACCTTGCAAGACCTCAAGAGAGTATAACTAAACAAGGATTGTAATAACTACATAAATCATATTAACCCTGTTTACAGAGGCATGATTCAATTAGTATTTCTAATATTATCTTACCAGAAGGAAACAGGCAAAGAAACACAACAAGGATCTTGCCGACTTCAAGCGCCGAAGGTCCTCCTGCTCCTTTCCCCATAACCATCCATCCAGCACGGGGTCGCACTTCTCTCCTCTCCCTGGTGGAATCAAATGAGAAGGTGGGAAAAAATGAATTAGGAGAAATTCGTATCGTCTATCTGGTTGAATAACCCAAATCAGAAGGCTACATGAGGTCTGGAGTTAAGGAATGCAGTCATGTCCTCGAACAAGAACTTGGTTCGAACTCTCGAAGTAACTTCGCCTTCTTTCTAGAAGCCTATTGACTGCACTCGAATTCCTCAGCAAACAGTGAAAGCTGGCAATCGATCTTCCATTTACGGAGTGAGGGGATTCGATTTTATCTTGCCCGGTTTTGCACCGGCTGAAAAGTGATTGCGTTCGTTTTGTTGCTTCCTGGGCGTGAGCCGTCATGTCTAGATGGGATACAGCTTTTATCCCCCCMAAAATGTGGGGTGCATTATAGCTCACCCTATCCCCTTTGCTAACCTTAACCAAATCATCCTAAACTGCTACATTAATTATCCTAACCTGCTGTGTAAGTTCTTCTAAACCTGGTATGAAAACAACATTTTGACAAAAGCTGTATCCTAGACAAAACCTGCCTGAGTCAGATGCCAAACAACTGGCCTACGCTGGCTCAAAACAAATGGTTATGCACGTGGAGTAATGAGTATGATTTTATGTTTTCACATGCAAAAGTGATTGCTTTTGATTTATAAAAAAAATCTACCTTCCCAATGAAGACTAGTTTGAAAATTTGAACATATATTTTATGGAAAAGAGATGTATGTTTCTGAACGAAGACCAATGCTCCCTTGTTGACAACATAATGGAGCAGCGCAGATTACTGTTCGATTTGAGCAGGTTCTCCTCCCTCACCGTTTTTGCCCTGTCACGTCACGGGCCATAGACTGGTGCACCGCGAGTCAGTTTAATCGAACTTCCTCAGTGCCAAGAAGGTGCAGTTTAGGCAATTGCCTACTACTGACTGAGCCAATGAGGTGCGGTTGTTCCAGCTTTCGGTCCCTCCTAAGTGTCAAATTACACCTCAATGTGTAGATTTGTTCATTGTCGTCACTTTGGTTCTCTTGTCAATAGTTTAATGGGAACACTGTTTTGCTTTGTTGCTAACAGCACATGCTAACCTAAATAATAGTATATGTCGAGTAAATATATGTTGGAGCAGGTAAACCTGTAACGTGGTGAATCGCACTTATCGTGTGCTTTGACCTGTAGTTTATATGAAACGTACTAACCATCCTTATTAACTACACTGAACAAAAATATAAACGCAACATGCAACAGTTACTGTTCATATAAGGAAATCAGTCAATATAAATACATTCATTAGGACCTAATCTATGGATTTCACGACTGGGCAGGGGCGCAGCCATGGGTGGGCCTGGGAGGGCATAGGCCTACCTACTTGGGAGTCAGGCCCAGCCAATCAGAATGACCTTTCCCCCACAAAAAGGCGTTATTACAGACAGAAAAACTCCTCAGCAGCCCCTCCCCACTCAGACAATCCCGCAGGTGAAGAAGCCGGATGTGGAGGTCCTGGGGTGACATTGTTACACATGGTCTGCGGTTGTGAGGCCGGTTGGACGTACTGCCAAATTCTCTAAAACGGCATTGAAGGCGACTTATGGTAGAGAAATTAACATTCAATTCTCTGACAACATTCCTGCAGTAAGCATGCCAATTGCACACTCCCTCAAAACTTGAGACATCTGTGGCATTGTGTTGAGTGACAAATCTGCCCATTTTAGAGTAGCCTTTTATTGTCCCCAGCACAAGGTGCCCCTGTGTAATGATCATTAATCAGCTTCTTGATATGCCACACCGGTCAGGTGGATGGATTATCTTGGCAAAGGAGAAATGCTCACTAACAAGGATGTAAACAAATTTGTGCACAACATTTTAAATAAGCTTTTGGTGCATATGGAAAATGTCTGGGATCTTTTATTTCAGCTCATGAAACATGGGACCAACACTTTGCATGTTGCATTTATATCTTTGTTCAGTACTGTTCAGTTGGGGAACCCTGCTATAAGAGGTGCAGAAGCTCAAGCAGTAGAACATTTGAGGTGCCGCTACTCAGCTCAAATGAGCCCCTGCTCAAGTCAAGCACTGAATAGTAGTACAAAAGCTCTATCTATGACACCATGATGACTGACACCTGACAATGTCAAATATGTCAAATGATTACAGTGACATAGGCAACTTAAAGCCATCATGTAGGGTACAAAAACAAATGAAATCTACACAGAATGATTCAGTTAAATATTGATTAGATGCTATTTGTGACAATCTGTGTAGAATTGAAAATGGGTGAAAAATTATGGAGATAAAAAAACAGCAAAAAAGATAATAACCTTACTAATCAAAAAGAGGGTGAGAAATCCTGATATAAGTAAAAAATACTTAAGATACTTAAGCAAAACTTGTTCTTTAAGCTGTGTCAAATGATATGTTATGCTGGTTAGTACACTCTCACCAAGACCAGTAGAGATGTCACTAAAGCAAGTCATGTTCTTTGTATGGCATAAAATGTTTCTGACCATGTTGATCCATTCTTTTTATCCTTAAATATCAGGTGGCTGATGTAATAAGACATTGAACTTATTGCTGCACAATTGCACTTCAATGAGAAGATATTTAGAATAATATCCAGCTGAGAGGTTATGTAGGCTTACATACATACTGTGTAGGCTAATAAGGTTAAACCATTGAGATAGAGTACTCATCATGGATATAACCCATTTTAAAATGGACATTGCCATTGAGGGTGTCCACCATTTTAAAGGAGTCAACTGGGTGGGGATTCCTATGAGTTGGGATAAATCAGCCAATGAAGAAGAAAATGTACTACTTTAAAATGGAGATAGCCTCAGTGGCACTGCCCATTTTGTCACATGCGTTATTATGGCACAGATACAAAGATGGGTCTTCTATCTATCTCTATGGGTTATACTAGTCTATTGGGGTTGATGAAAAACCCTGGGGACATTAGCCTACTGGAGAACCACCAAACACCATCCAGACAAGCTATTTTTCTGGAAAGAGATAGAACATGGGCAATGGCTATAGATTAATATGACTCTAAATTATCAAACCAAATTAAACAGCATAGTTTGTTGGAACTACATGTGTTTTAGTGTTTGGTTGGGTCACTTGAGTGGTATTACAGTGATAGTAGGCTATATTTCTTAACATACTCACTTATGTTCTGTAAGGACTGGGAGGTGTTTTGCATTGCTTATGAATGTGTGGTAATTGACATGTAGCCTAGACTTGTAGAACATTTAATGACATCTCACTGTACATATGTAGGATCTTAACTTGAGCCAGTTTGCTACACCAGCAAAATACTCCTGCAGCAACAGGAAATGTGAATTATTATGTGGATTATAATGAATGGACATTTTGATAGGGGCTGCTAAATTTTTCTTACGTTAAAAATCTAGTATGAAATTTAAAAGTGGAAATTTCAAACTTCAGAAGCCTTTTTAAACCTCAAATACACTCAWTTTTTACATTTTCTGCATTGCAGGAATGTTCTCCTGCAACAGGTTGATCAAATTAAGATCMTACATCTGTAGGCCTAATAGCGCATATCAAAGGCCCCCATGTAATGCCTYCTGTAATGCTAGATAAAACCACATTCACCCCAAACTTAATCAGTCCATGGAACAAATGGATGTTTTGATCTCATTTTGCCATCACTGACCTTGGAATATAAACGTAAGGCCTATCCGTACGCTTACAATACCAAGGCCTACATGTCGATTGAAATTCATAAACTTAGTCTACTACAATGTTCCAGTTGGTTTCATTAGGCTATATTTTGTGGAGATACACTAATAATGCATCTGGCCCATAGACACATATGGTCTGTCTTAGCCTATACTGTATGACACCGGGGCAGTTACTTCACACTTTCCAACAGATGACACCTTTATTAACTCTAGATATCAAACCTCTCATCATGGCAAACGCACATGGCATTATGAATGCAGACACATGGCATTATGAGTGCGGGGATACGTTTATATGTCATAAAATGTGTCTTTATGGCGTTTTAGCGCAATTATTAGGCTACAGTAGCCTACAACTGTCAATCAGTCATTGACATTGAATCGTGATACTTTCCCGTTTCCTTTCTATCACAGCGAATAATGAAGCCCATCTCTTTCTCTTTTTTATTTATTCAAAACACAAATATGATAGGCGCTTAATTGGAAGCATCCAATTGCATTTTTTTCCTGAATAATGCGTGCGTAAAGTGTTTGATTTGAGCAATGTGAAAGAGGAGAAGCATATGATATTGTAGGCCCAATATCATCATATTGAGTACATATAAATATTCTTAACAATGGTGAACTTACAATTACACATAGGCCTATGAGGCTATACAGTTATTGATAAAGCAATGCCATATGTCAACACATTGCCATGCTTATAATAACATTCAAAACATGTTATTACAGTTGGACAACTTGCATTGCGAATTCTATTTTGTAGCCTGTACTGTGTATGCAATTGGTCTATTTTGCCCAAAAACATTTTACATAAAGAAAATATCTATAGCCTAGCACACAATACAGGGGCTAATTTATTAAAATAGTCATCAACACATGGATAATCATTACTCTTTACAATATAAATTGTCTCCTATAGTCCACTGACAAAAATAGGAAAGAACCCTTAGACAAAAATGACCCATTGACAGAAATATCACCAATCTCCATCGGCATTACGAGTTTAGATTTCAGACTTCAATTTCTCTCTGAAAATAGCCCAATTGTCACTATATTGAGAAACAGCCAATACCAACCTTCGCGACTGCATGGAGCTCTCCAAGTTTAGCTGCGGAACGCGAGGAAAGCGCAAATGCGCGAGCAAGAAGCCACTCCGAAATTCCACCCGAAATACCGGTAGCTAGGTGTTGTACAGCACGCTAATCCAAATGTAGCACGTATAACATTGTTTAAATTGGTGGGAAATGCCGCCTTCCATGCACGGTTTCATCGATGGTGTAACAGATAACGAGTGTGATTAAAGTAATTTTTTTCACACAATAATTCGCTGGTAGTTGAGATAGAGAACCTGGTCAATTAACTGATTCTCCTACACTTGGAGGCAATTCGTCTGCCTCATTCCTTTGACTAAACAGTCACCCGATATAACGAACATGTCTAATAAAATATGAATAGAATTTAACTCCAACAGTTGTTCTCATCTTTGCGCTTGTATTCCTGCACTCAGTTTAGTTGGTTCTCGTTGTTGTTGAGAGGAAGAGCCCTCGGGACACCGCTGCTGCTCCACATGGACTGCTGATATCTCTGGCCTGGCTCGATTCCTCGCCTCGCTGTTGTGAAATGGCTAGTTAGAAAGTGTGAGAGAGACAATGATCGTCTCTGCATGACGCCGCTGGGACCCCACTTCGGGACCCCACTTCAGTCCCCCGACACCTCACGCCGTTTCTGGCAATTGGCGAATGTGTAGAGTGAGTATGATTATTATTCAAACATTACGCACAAGCTGCTGCAACAAATGTTAATAAACCACAATAACTACGATTCATGCTCCTCCTCCACATTTCGTTCATCCCACTACTTTGTATTACAACTATAGCAACTATAACCACTGTTATCAAACGGTAATAATAGTAATGCAGACTCTGTTATAGTAGGCTACAAATCAAATTGTATTGGTCACATACACATATTTAGCAGATGTTATTGCGGGTGTAGCGAAATTCAGAAGTATCTAACAATTCATTAGACAGTAGGCCTACTTCACATTTACGCTAAAATAGCCTACTATTTACCTAATTACCTAATTGAGTTTGAATGAGAAACAGCAATGGATAGACAGTAGTACAGTGCCAGAATAGAGCTAGGGTACACATCCAACATGAGTATACATTAGAGATAAGAAAATAGCTTAGGATTTGGTGGGGAAGTTCAAAAATGGATCAGATTCAAAGACAGACGTGGAATAGGTGAATTACACTGCACCTGTGTTTTAGGATCAAAATCAAGAAGAGTGACCAGACCACTCCCTCGTTCTAGGGAGCCATTACAAGGCCAGCCTCCACCCCATCCCTCTGAGGAGAAGGCTCTCATTGCCCCAACCTCCCTGTGATTAGGAAAATCCATCAAACAAGTGATTGGAGTCAACAATATCACTGAGTCAGGGGATAGACATTCACTAAACTCCAATGGTGTATTATGCCTTCTTTCCAGCTCTAGTGGGACAGGAAAACATCCAGCATGGATTGGCACCAGAAATAGGTAGCCTATGTTTTTAAACATATTTCAGGACATGAACCACTACATACAGTTGACGTTGGAAGTTTACATACACCTTAGCCAAATACATTTAACTCAGTTTTTCACAATTCCTGACATTTAATCCTAGTAAAAATTCCCTGTCTTAGGTCAGTTGGGATCACCACTTCATTTTAAGAATGTGAAATGTCAGAATAATAGTAGAGAGAATGATTTATTTCAGCTTTTATTTCTTTCATCACATTCCCAGTGGGTCAGAAGTTTACATTCACTCAATTAGTATTTGGTAGCATTGCCTTTAAATTGTTTAACTTGGGTCAAACGTTTCGGGTAGCCTTCCACAAGCTTCCCACAATAAGTTGGATGAATTTTGGCCAATTCCTCATGACAGAGCTGGCGTATCTGAGTCAGATTTGTAGGCCTCCTTCCTCGCACACACTTTTTCTGTTCTGCCCACAAATAGAACTGTTTGGCCATAATGACCATTGTTATGTTTGGAGGACAAAGGGAGGGGCTTGCAAGCCGAAAAACACCATCCCAACCGTGAAGCACGGGGGTAGCAGCATCATGTTGTGGGGGTGCTTTTGCTGCAGGAGGGACTGGTGCACTTCACAAAATAGATGGCATCATGAGGCTGGAAAATTATGTGGATATATTGAAGCAACATCTCAAGACATCAGTCAGGAAGTAAAGCTTGGTTGCAAATGGGTCTTCCAAATGGACAATGACCCCAAGAATATTTCCAAAGTTGTGGCAAAATGGCTTAAGGACAACAAAGTCAAGGTATTGGAGTGGCTGAAAAAGTGTGTGCGAGCAAGAAGGCCCACAAACCTGACTCAGTTACACCAGCTCTGTCAGGAGGATCTGGCCAAAATTCACCCAACTTATTTTGGGAAGCTTGTGGAAGGGTACCCAAAACGTTTGACCCAAGTTAAACAATTTAAAGGCAATGCTACCAAATACTAATTTAGTGTATGTAAACTTCTGACCCACTGGGAATGTGATGAAAGAAATAAAAGCTGAAATAAATCATTCTCTCTACTATTATTCTGGCGTTTCACATTCTTAAAATGAAGTGGTGATCCTAACTGACCTAAGACAGGGAATTTTTACTAGGATTGAATGTCAGGAATTGTGAAAAACTGAGTTTAAATGTATTTGGCTAAGGTGTATGTAAACTTACGACTTCAACTGTAGCAATGTAGTCATTTGCAGTCACAGCTTAGGTCTGCCCATCATTGATAGCCATTGAGAAGCAGCATTTTAACATTGATGTAACAGCACACACATGAAAGGCTGCCACCCAAGTGTGAAAATAATGGCTTTAGAAGTGCCGGATGCTGGCCCGTCTCAAACACAGCTGGTGGAGCGGGTGCCTGCCTCGCTGCAGCAAGAGGCCTATGGTCAATTAATACAACTAGTCAGTTGACATCAGTAAGACAGACTGCAGTTTTGTAGAATGATTTACTGTGCTGACATAGTAGATAGAACCACTATCGAAGGCCCACTGTATTTYTTTGCGTTAAGATATAAAGATGTCAAGCTCATTGTATTTCATCTGTCATTGTCAGATGCAATCAGCCATATTATTACACAGAGTAAAAGAAAGGATCAATAAATCCTCCCTGTGGCTCCATGTGATTTCCTTTAATTTGCTTTCACCACTGAATACTGACATGAGGAATCTCATTATGTTTCATTTAATCCATTATACCAAGTCTGTCAGGTCTACACCCACAGAAAACTCCAGCCAATGAAACAGAAACTGGAGGTGAAAATCGGATTTGGAAAGGGTCCAACTGTCAGCTCAGGATATTCCTTTTAATTATCATGAAAGGAGATCATGAGTCGCTGATACTAGCGAAACCATTTATTTTCCAATTTGTTCATGTAAAAAGGAGTAAGAAATCAAATGGTTACGTACTACTTTATTTTATGTTTACTCAATTAATCTATGCATGACCCAAAAATGCAAAAATAGCCATAATAAACAAACCATGTTATTTTTGCTCACTACGACTGAAAGTGTCTCTGACAATAAAGTCTAGATGTGGTTATTCAACTCAAGGGGGATTTTCCAAATGTCCTATACTGCATTAACTAGCCCATGCTATCTATTGTGCCATATAAAATTACGGAAAACATTACAGCGCAGCATTAATAGTGTTTCATTATATGAGGAATCCAGATGTAATGATGTAGACACTTCTCTATCAAGTAGTATTACCTTGTAATAGTATCCCCCTGCTCTATACCTTACATTTCTAAAAGTGTCTCTTTGACACTGTTTTGAAAAGGAAATATTTCTGATTGCACTTTCAAAGCTTTATCAAATTTATTTTGCTTAAAGGTTAAGGTGGCAGATAAGATGTTGGAAGGGTCAGGCTAATATATGAAACACCTTTGTAATGTGTATGTCAGGCATTTATATGCAAGGTAAAAGTAAAGACCCCTATATTTGACACCATTCTAGCTCTATAAATGATATCTTTAAATCACATTTTGTGTGTAAATGTCACCTTGGCTATACACGATAATCAACCTTACATAACAGACTGGGGTCATACATGGGACAACAAAAGAAAAAACAATGGTGGCAACAGAAGATAAATAAACCAGGGTAATTAATATGGGTACTGTTAGGTTAATGCCTCCTCTCAATGTTTTTACTTTCCCCATCATCAGTGAAAAAGGAGGAATGAGCCATCAGAGAGCTATACAGGAAAGAGTAACTGTCTTCCTTATGTTCAAAGTTCAACTGCAAGAACATCATGTGTCTGGGTTTGTTTATAAAGTTATTTTTCAGCACATCGCTAAGATCACAACAATTTTGCACGCTATTTGTGCCTCCCTTGCATTTGGCCGCAAATTAAATATTAAGTATTGTATGACACTAAACAATAACCTTTTTTCAAAAACAGTATTAATTTCATCTGCTTATCATTAGAACCTCTCGTAAATCTAAGCTTGTGATGACAGCCTCTGTTTGGATACAGGTTTGTTTACATTCTCAGCCATCGCTCTGTTTTTGCTTGGTGGATATTCCAGATTCTGATTTGTTTGCACAGGAATGCAAATAGGTGCAGAACCCTCATAATGTTAAGTTTCACCTAATACCAAACATTGAACAGTAACAATCAGTCATACAMGTTTTTTCAATTTGTAATGTGTTACTTTAAGTGGTAAATTGACCACTGAACTATGTATTGACAGAACAAGTGTTTAGGGGATTATAGAGGTACAGAGATAATTATTCAGGATTCTCTAACAAATTACAGAGATTATTTCTTAAATGAGTGTTGACATTGACTTGAATATGACGGGATGCTAGCATTTTGACTGCCTAATGGCTGCCTAGCCCACCTGTCTACTACCTAGCATAACAACAAGGTGCCAAAAGTTAATCAGGCAGTTGTCAGTGAGCTGAATATCTGCTGAGGTGTCTGTGCATTTTGCAGACATACACCAGACAGATTTGTCAGGACTGTCAGAGAAGCACACCCCCTCCTGTGATTGTTGTGCCAACTGAAATAAACATGTTTATTTATCTCTCTTTCACACAGCGTTTAACAAGATAATCCCTACTCCTGTGGACTTCATGAAAAATGCATTAACTTAATCCATGACAACAGTTGACAGGTGAGAGTACGGCAATTATTTAAGTGTAATTCTCCTCACAAATTAGAAGAACAATAGATATTAATAAATAAAGAGTTGCATTTGATAATATGTAACCTTCATAAAATGCAGTGCTACAATACAGTAAATGTTATCAAGAGACTTCCTCTGTTTTTCTATCAATGGGCGATAAGAAATTATGTGGTCATTAATTGTGTTGAACGGGCAAAGAAACATACCAACAGCCATAGGGCACTGGTTCCACTGGTCAATTTTTCCCAAAGCTCACATCTGAACTGACATCTTTATCATGACATGTCAGGACAGAGACAGAGAGGTGATGGAGGCACCACGAGTGACCAATGATGAGCAATGGCAATAGAGAAGCCATGCTTGAGACTGTTTGCAATTTAGGCAGTAATACTGACAGTGATTTGCATTGTACACTGCATGACCAAAAGTATGAGGACACCTGGTTGTCGAACATCTCGTTCCAAAATCATGAGCATTACTATAGAGTTGGTCCCCCCTTTGCTGCTATAACAGCCTMCACTCTTCTGGAAAGGCTTTCCACTAGATGTTGGAACATTGCTACTGGGACTTGCTTGCATTCAGCCACAAGAGCATTAGTGAGTTCGGCACTGATGTTGGGCGATGAGGCCTGGCTCGCAGTTGCCATCCCAATTCATCCCAAAGGTGTTTGATGGGGTTGAGTTCAGGGCTCTGATCTCGATTAACCAGGGCTCTGATCTCGACAAACCATTTCTGTATGGACCTCACTTTGAGCACAGAGGCATTGTCATGATGAAACAGGAAAAGGCCTTTCTCAAACAGAATCGTCTAGAATGTCATTGTATGCTGTAACGTTAAGATTTTCCTTCACTGGAAATAAGGGGTTTAGCCTGAACCATGAAAAACAGCCTCAGACCATTATTCCTCTTCCACCAAACTTTACAGTTTGCACTATGCATTCAGGCAGGTAGAGTTCTCCTGGCATCCGCCAAACCCAGATTTGTCTGTCAGACTGGCAGATGGTGAAGCGTGATTCATTAATCCAGAAAACGCGTTTCCACTGGTCCAGAGTCCAATGGCTGCTAACTTTACACAACTCCAGCCGACACTTGGTATTGTGCATGGTGATCTTAGGCTTGTGCGGCTGCTCGGCCATGGAAACCCATTTCATGAAGCCCCAGACGAACAGTTTTTGTGCTGATGTTGCTTCCAGAGGCAGTTTGGAACTCAGTAGTGAATGTTGCAACCGAGAACAGGCAATTTTTAGACGTTTCACAATAACAGCACTTATAGTTGACTGGGGCAGCTTTAGCAGGGCAGAAATTTGACGAACTGACTTGTTGGAAAGGTGGCATCCTATGACGGTGCCACGTTGAAAGTCACTGAGCTCTTCAATAAGGCCATTCTACTGCCAATGTTTGTCTATGGAGATTACATGGCGGTGTGCCCGATTTTATACACCTATCAGCAACGGGTGTGGCTGAAACAGCCAAATCCACTAATTTGAAGGGGTGTCCACATACCCCTGGCCATGTAGTGTATCTTTATTTGTCCTCTGATCCATGAGTCAAACTATTGATGCCAGTGTTGTGACTCAAACAATAGGCTTCTGCCAAAAATGTTAGTCACTCGGATATGACACTGTATAAGGGTGTGAGATCAGATCACAGAGATGATGACATACATTCTAGTCAGAGCATGAGGAAAACACCACAGGTACATTTTGTTTTCTTTTCATACATTTTAGAAGGATTCCATTATGGTATTATTGACTGTATTATTAAATCATGAGGAAGAAAAATATAATTTGCTTACATACTAAAAAACAAACATGTTTCAAGACAAAGTGGATATGAAAAGGAAATGTGTTCCATCAAGAAGTTAAATAGACATTAAAATCTGATTTCATTGTTACCAGTTTGACCTGGAGGCCTTCACAGAGTGTAAACACACTAGACTGATATGGACTGCATATATTACACATACATTATGTATTAGGCGCCTTGTTCAGCTGAATAAAGAATTGTGTGCTGTTTCCCAATCTGAATATCAGATATCAAACTAAATTGAATACAACGGCAAACAAAGAAAAATKAAGACGAGTCCATGTCTTCTCTTCACTGCTGGTGTACAAACTCAAATGAAATTGGACTCAAAGGTATCATAGACTGGATGAATGACGTCTGAAATGAGGGGGGGATGCCCAGCATCATTGTCATTGATAATGAGATGTTAGAATTAATTTAATCTATTTGCTKGTGTTATGTAGAGAGCAGGCACTGCATAGAATTACTCAGACGTAGTCAGTAACAATGTGACATGCAGGAAAGCCGTAAATTGGCAGAACCTTACACAGAGGTACGGAGTAGAATGCTTACACCCTCATTAAAAAAACACATTCTCATTCTAGGCAGTGAATGTTAATCTTTTTTTTTAAAGCCCAGACACTGATCCAGTGAGAATTATGTGCAATGTTTAATTCTAGACATGTACCAAACCGGACGAGGGAATGTGTATGGACTGCGAGTATAAACAGTCCTGATGCAAAATAGAGAATATCAGACTGAATGACACTGCATGTCAAACTTAATGACCATTAGGAACATTGGTAAGTGCAGAGCCATACACAGCGAACAGAATGGTCCTTGGAATAATGCATGTGGTTTGTCAAAAACATTGCATTGCAGTATGGGTTGGAGGCCTGCTGCTATTTGCATGTTTAGTCTTGTTAATTTATCCCACAGTACAGAGGCTTATCTCAATAAAACAGCTGTCTTGTGAATTTCTTGCTGCATAACGTCTCCCAAATGGAGAGGGCAGATCCCAATTTTCTCAAGACATGGACTATATATTCCCACATTTAGATGAGCTGCCACTTTGCACAGACTTTGGAATGCACATTATCATAGATGGCTGTCTTTAGTCAAATGATATATAAGGGAAATTAGTTCACTGACAGTCCCAAAATTAACAGCAGAATTAACATTGACACCATGCCAATCTTTGGTTTAGTTGTCATAGAAACAGCCTGTGTTGCCATTTTGTGTTTAGTATTTGATCAAACATTCATATCGCTTCATCCCAAATGTTGGTACACATTGCAGAAATTATACATGTGGGTGAAAGAGGTAAAGATCATTATTTGTCATTCATGTGAGCGGGGAAATTACAGTGCAATACAGATTATGTCAACAGAACCCACCTTGCATGGAGACTGCAGATAATCCACAAAATATGACTGGATAAATATGAATCTTTTACTCTGATCTGTGGAAGCTGTTGTATTATGAATCATACATAGAGACCTGTCATGCTTATCCAAGCTATTACTAAATCTCTATAAAAATACATTTCAATAGACTAGACTTTATGTGGAACCTGTAAACATTAGGAACACCTGCTCTTTCCATGACATAGACTGACCAGGTGAATACAGGTGAAAGCTATGATCCCTTATTGATGTCACCTATTAAACCGTACCTTCAGGCTCTGATCAGGCCCTACACCCTAACAAGGGCACTGCGTTCATCCACCTCTGGCCTGCTCGCCTCCCTACCTCTGAGGAAGTACAGTTCCCGCTCAGCCCAGTCAAAACTGTTCGCTGCTCTGGCACCCCAATGGTGGAACAAATTCCCTCACGACGCCAGGTCAGCGGAGTCAATCACCACCTTCCGAAGACACCTGAAACCCCACCTCTTTAAGGAATACCTAGGATAGGATAAAGTAATCCTTCTAACCCCCCACCCCCCTTAAAAGAGTTAGATGCACTATTGTAAAGTGGTTGTTCCACTGGATATCATAAGGTGAATGCACCAATTTGTAAGTCGCTCTGGATAAGAGCGTCTGCTAAATGACTTAAATGTAAATGTAATGTAAATCCACTTCAATCAGTGTAGATGAAGGGGAGGAGACAGGTTAAATAAGGATTGTTGAGCCTTGAGACAATTGAGATATTTATTGTGTGTGTGCGCCATTCAGAGGGTGAATGGGCAAGACAAAAGATTTATAAGTGCCTAGCAGGTGCCAGGCGCACCGGTATGAGTATGTCAGGGTACTGCAACGCTGCTGGGTTTTTCAATCACAACAGTTTCCTGTGTGCATCAAGAATGGTCCACCACCCAAAGGACATCCAGCCAACTTGATAAAATTGTGGGAAGCATTGGAGTCAATATGAGCCAGCATCCCTGTGGAACGCTTTCGACACCTTGTAGAGTCCATGCCCCGATGAATTGAGGCTGTTCAACTCAACTCAACTCAATATTAGGAAGGTGTTCCTAATGTTTAGTCCACATAGAACACTTTTTGTTTCTCAGTAGAACCCTTTTTGGTTCCAGGTAGAATTATTTTGGCTTCCATGTAGAACCCTCTGTGGAAAGGGTTCTACATGGAACTCAAAAAGCTTCCACCTGGAACAAAAAAGGGTTCTTCAAAGGATTATCCTATGGGGACAGCCGAAGAACCGCTTTAGGTTCTTTAGGTAGATAGCACCCTTTCTTTCTAAGAATGTACACTCAGTGTATATTTTGCATTGGCTTTTAACAGAGGCAGATCTAGAAATGACAACATTTGCTGAGTAATGCATTATCTTAGTTGAACCTTTTCCCTCTCTACGTGTGACTATCGTCGGGACTGAATCAATAATAAACAGACACCAATGCCTGCTCTATGTGTTAGAGAGGCGTATTTAAGATGGTGCAGAAGAGGATGGCTGACGTTTTATATGCTCCTGACCAATTGTGCTATTTTGTTAGTTAATTGTTTGTAACTTATTTTTTAACTTATTTTGTACATAATGTTGCTGCTACCATCTCTTATGACCGAAAATAACTTCTGGACATCTGAACAGCGATTACTCACCACGAACAGGAAGAAGCTTTTTCCTTTAATGAGTCCGAAGCTAAGGATATACTGCTCTCCTGGGACAGGCCCAGATCCCCACCATTTGCGTGAAGAAAAGACGGAGGAAAAGAAGACGCTGATCGGGCTGCCTTTTGAGAAACYGTTGGCAAGCGAGTAAACTCCTACTGCCTTCCGTTCTACCTGCGAACATGCAGTCAATGGAAAATAGTGGTCATCCGCGTCAGATAAGCTAAGCTACAGGACTGTTTAGCTAGCACAGACTGGAATATGTTCCGGGATTCATCCAATGGCATTGAGGAGTATACCACCTCAGTCACCGGCTTAATCAATAAGTGCATCGACGACGTTGTCCCCACAGTGACCGTACGTTCATATCCCAACCAGAAGCCATGGATTACAGGCAACATCCGCATCGAGCTAAAGGCTTTCAAGGAGCGGGACACTAATCCGGGCGCTTATAAGAAATCTCGCTAAACCCTCAGACGAACCATCAAACTAGCAAAGCATCAATACAGGATTCAGATTGAATCCTACTACACCGGCTCTGACGCTCGTCGGATGTGGCAGGGCTTGAAAACTATTACGGACTACAAAAGGAAACCCAGACGTGAGCTGCACAGTGACGCGAGCCTACCAGATGCGCTAAATGCCCTTTATGCTCGCTTCGAGGCAAGCAACACTGAAGCATGCATGAGAGCACCAGCTGTTCTGGATGACTGTGTGATAACGCTCTCGGTAGCCGATGTGAGCAAGACCTTTAAACAGGTCAACATTCATAAAACTGCGGCCAGATGGATTACCAGAACGTGTACTCAAAGCATGCATGGACCAACTGGCAAGTGTCTTCACTGACATTTTCAACCTCTCCCTGACTGAGTCTTTAATACATGTTTCAAGCAGACCACCATAGTCCCTGTGCCCAAGGAAGTGAAGGTAACCTGCCTAAATGATTACCGCCCCGTAGAACTCATGTCGGTAGCCATGAAGTGCTTTGAAAGGCTGGTCATGGCTCACATCAACAGCATCCTCCCGGATACCCTAGACCCACTCCAATTCGCATACCGCCCCAACAGATACACAGATGACGCAAAGTCAATCGCACTCCACACTGCCCTTTCCCACCTGGACAAAAGGAACACCATGTGAGAATGCTGTGCATTGACTACAGCTCAGCGTTTAACACCATAGTGCCCACGAAGCTCATCACTAAGCTAAGGACCCTGGGACTAAACACCTCCCTGTGTAACTGGATCCTGGACTTTCTGACGGGCCCCCCCAGTTGGTAAGGATAGGCAAAGTCTGCCACGCTGATCCTCAACACTAGGGCTCCTCAGGGGTGTGTACTTAGTCCCCTCCTGTACTCCCTGTTCACCCACGACTGTGTGGCCTAACATGACTCCAACACCATATATAAGTTTGCTGATGAGGCCTACAGTGGTAGGCCTGATCACCGATAACGATGAGACAGCCTATAGGGAGGAGGTTAGAGAACTGGCAGTGTGTTTTGTTCCCCCTCAGGAGACTGAAAAGATTTGGCATGGGTCCCCAGATCCTCAACAAGTTCTGCAGCTGCACCATCGAGAGCATCCTGACCAGTTGCATCGCCGCCTGGTATGGCAACAGTTGACCGTAAGGCGCCCCAGAGGGTAATGCGAACGACCCAGTACATCACTGGGGCCAAGCTTCCTGCCATCGAGGACCTATATAATAGGTGGTGTCAGAGGAAAGCCCATAAAATTGTCAGAGACTCCAGTCACCCAGGTCATATACTGTTTTCTCTGCTTCCGCACGGCAAGTGGTACCGGAGCGCCAAGTCTAGGACCAAAGCACTACTTAATAGCTTCCATTCAGCAGCCATAAGACTGCTGAACATTTAATCAAATGGCCACCGGACTATTACATTGACCCCCCCTCCATTTCTTTTGCACACTGCTGCTACTCGCTGTTTATTATCTATGCATAGTCACTTCACCCCTACCTACATGTACAAATTACCTCAACTATTTGGTAAATATTTTCTCTCTTCTTGAACTGCACTGTTAGTTAAGGGCTTGTAAGTAATTATTTCACGGTAAGGTCTACACTTGTTGTATTCGGCACATGTGACAAATAAAGTTTGATTTGATTTGATTCACAGACTGCCACAGTCTTACACTGTTTCACACTCTCTCTCTCTCTCTCTCTCTCTCTCTCTCTCTCTCTCTCTCTCTCTCTCTCTCTCTCTCTCTCTCTCTCTCTCTCTCTCTCTCTCTCTCTCTCTCTCTCTCTCTCTCTCTCTCTCTCTCTCTCTCTCTCTCTCTAATAACACATCACTCAACAAGGATATAAACACCTGGACAATGTAGATCAATTCCAATGCCATCCACAACCTGCATACCCAAAATTTAGAGTTGAGCGTCACCAACATCTGGGATTCTGGCATTAGAAAATAAGCAGTAGGTCTGTAAATTCTTTGGAGCCATTTTATTTATTTATTTATTCTGCTCTGCTGTTGAACTTTACCAGTGTCCTGTAGTGTTGTCCTGTGTGCACAGCTGCAGGGGCTAAGGCTTGCCCTTCCTTTTGTGGCATCCTGTCACAATGGCTGCAACGAGAGCTAAAGTTATTGCAGCTGCAAGGCAATTATCGGCAGCCTTAAATCATTTTTCAGCYTTCATGCTCGGGCGATAGTGGAGAGTAGAGCTTTGAAATGGTGTTTGTGTAATTATGAGGGCGACTGGTTCCTCGGACAGAACAGACAGTTCTTGAAGGCCCAATGCAGCCGTTTTTATAACAATATGAAATAATTTCAGGGTAACAATTAAGTGCTTTACTGTAATAGCTTTCCATTAAAATTGACAAAAATACACTGAACAAAACACAACATGTAAAGTGTTGGTCCCATGTTTCATGAGCTGAAATAAATGTTCCCAGAAATGTTCCATAGCACAAAAAAGCTTATTTCTGTCAAGTTTTGTGTACAATGTTTTTTTTACATTCTGTTAGTGAGCATTTCTACTTTGCCAAGATAACACAATGCCACAGATGTCTCAAGTTTTTAGGGAGTGAGCAATTGGCATGCTGACCTCAGGAATGTCATCCAGAGCTGCTGTCAGAGAATAAAATGTTAATTTCTCTACCATAAGCGTCGTTTTAGATATTTTGGCAGTACGTCCAACCGGCCTCAAAACCGCAGACCACGTGTAACCACACCTGGGGAATCGTCTGAGACCAGCCAACCGGACAGCTGATGAAACTGTGGGTTTGCACACTGAAGAATTTCTGCACCAACTGTCAGAAACCGTCTCAGGGAAGCTAATCTGTGTTCTCATCGTCTTCTCCAGGGTCTTGACCTGATTGCAGTTCGGCGTCGTAACTGACTTCAGTGGGCAAATGCTCACCTTCGATGACCACTGGCATGCTGGAGAAGTGTGGTGTCATCATTACGTACAGACATTACGATGCATGACTCTCTTGCAGAAATGATGTTGACTCCTGTGGGATAGAGACCTTACTTATAGTGATCCAGCAATGAGAACCCACAGCCTCAGTGGACTGAAACACAAAAAAATGATATATTGCAACAAGCATGTGACCTTTCCTGTAAGTAGACCAGTCAAGATAACCTTATGAGCACATTTATATTCAGTGTACATATAAAATACTTTAACTGTGCTTGAAGCCAATATCATGGGTCAATAGCTAGATACCAGTTCAGAGAGTAATATTATCTTTGTTCAATAGTGGGAAAATAATTTGTAACTCTAACGACTTGGAACAAGGTCATTTACATACTGAAATATTTATAGTCTTCTTAAATTTAGGGGAGTGTAGAAATCTGTGGTGGCTGGAAGAGCAGATTCATTTGAAACTCATTAAGACGTGCTATCAGCTCAATGTGCTGGAGAGTAAGCTAGTAGCAGTATCCCATTAGATGCTGCTCCCAGTAGACTGCTGATATTGTTGGTTAGASAGGGATGTCATGGAACTCTGTGTGATACATGTTCATTTCCCACTGCCCCCGTGTAGTCCACTCCGTCTCCCCAAAGTACACTGTGGCTCGTTAATGAGCCGTGGAAATGTCATCGCTCAGATCCACATTAATTAAAGAGTGGGCAGACAGCTGATTACAGGAAAATTACTTACAGATTTCCCCAAATGACTTACAGATATCCCCAGTCCTCCGAGATAACAGACCTCTCCTCTGAGCTAAATGATGCTGTTATTGATTGTTTTCTTTAAGATGATATTGTAATTGCTCAAACTTGGCTGTTACATTAGAACTCTATTAATTAAAAACTCTTAAGAAAAAATTCCTGATGCTGAATTACACATTATAATGATTTGTTATTCAGCCATAAAACCACCCAGGGACACAGTGTAGACACAATTATACGTTCACAAAACTCAGGGTGGATGGTACACCATGTTTTAAAAATGTTATGGTCGACACCACCAGCCCAAACATTGACAGGMGGGCTGATGCAGAGGAATGGTATGAAACCTGATGTCTTTGACATGTCTCTGTGACACTGCAGCGGAGCAGCAGCACGTGATACAGACAGGCCCTCAGTACAACACTCTCAGCCAATAGTCGGGAGACAGAAGGCTGAAGCCCAACATAACTCCCAATGCCAAAATAATACCAGTGAGTCATAGTTGCCTTTAGGCCATACTGCCATTATTTTCCTTGTCTCAACATGTAGTCTAGTCCTTTCACCAGGAACTTTAATTAAACATGGTATAAGCTGACACCAGATACCAAACCTCACCATTCTCCCTCAGTCTGACTGTAAAAGAAGGTGTTGACATGTCTTCTTCAATTCTCCTCCTGTTTCATGTGCAATGTCTTCTTTAATTCTCCTCCTGTTTCATGTGCAGTGTCTTCTTTAATTCTCCTCCTGTTTCATGTGCAGTGTCTTCTTTAATTCTCCTCCTGTTTCATGTGCAATGTGCCCAACTATGTGTGCCATGTATTGTGTTTGTGTACGTGTTAATATCTGTAGTTTAATACTTGGCTGGTATAAACATTAATTTAACTCCAAAAGGGGCCATCCCTGGTAAAATACAACTCAAATTATATTAGCAGATGTGTGCATGCTTTTGGTGTCCCTCAAGTGATATGGGAGTTACTTTTTGTAAATGCAATGTGTAAAAGGGAATGGTAAACTGGGATACTGGAAAAAGTCTGTCTCTCTGCCAGTCCAATTGGAAACAATACTCAGTATCCTCAGATTCCCTTCTCCGTCCAATCAAAGCAAAGCGTGGGAAATACCGCTTCTTGGCCAATAAATATGTGACATTAGGACATGCCACTTATTGGACGAAGTGCTACTTTTTAAAAACAACAAGTGTTTGGCTATGTTACCTTTGAGCCAACAGAGATTGCCAGTCTAAACAGCTATCCCACTGGGCACACACTGGTTGAATCAACTTTGTTTCAATGTAATTTGTCAAGGTATCAAATCAAATGTCAAATCAAATCAAATTTCTTGGTCACATACACGTGGTTGGTTATTGTGATACTGAGATGTGATGTTGAATCAACGTGGAAAACGTGGAAATTTTAAAAACAACAAGTGTTTGGCTATGTTACCTTTGAGCCAACAGAGATTGCCAGTCTAAACAGCTATCCCACTGGGCACACACTGGTTGAATCAACTTTGTTTCAATGTAATTTGTCAAGGTATCAAATCAAATGTCAAATCAAATCAAATTTCTTGGTCACATACACGTGGTTGGTTATTGTGATACTGAGATGTGATGTTGAATCAACGTGGAAAACGTGGAAAACGTGGAAAATACATTGGACTTGAAAAAAAGTAATCAACCAGTAGGGTTTCCATCTTATTTCAATCAGCGTCATAAACATTGAAATAATTTACTTTCACATACAGCTTGTGTAAGAAAAGTTAGAGGAGTTACTTTTAACTATTCAATGTTATTTAGGTAGTCTACACAAATGAGTATGGAAGCAGATCAGTGTCTAAATGTTTTGACATCACAGCTTAGCTCAACTGAAAACAGCTAGTATTCCAAAGCTAAGCAGGGTACATAAAGGCAGGCATTTAGATGGTAGACTTGTTCTTACTGAATTGCATTACCCCTCATATACCAGTAAAAGTCACTGTTCAGGCAGGAATCGTTGGACTGTGCATCACATTTTATTTTAATATACCTCTATTTAGGTTGATGGCATGACATTGAAACAATGACGTGAATTCAAACGTACCATTTTACTATTATCATTGAAACAAGGTCAAATAACATGTCTAATCAAATATGAAATTCAACATAATTTCATCCAATAAATATTGAATATAAGATTAATTAAATAAAACAAATATACGTGCAATTTCTATTTATTACAACGTATACATACACTACATGACCAAACGTATATAGACACCTGCTCGTCCAACATCTCATTCCAAAATCATGGGCATTAATATGGAGTTTGTCCCTCCTTTGTTGCTATAATAGCCTCCACTCTTCTGGGAAGGCTTTCCACTAGATGTTGGAACATTGCTGCAGGGACTTACTTCCATTCAGCCACAAGAGCATTAGTGAGGTCGGGCACTGATGTTGGGAGATAAGGCCTGGCTCACAGTCAGAGTTCCAATTCATCCCAAAGGTGTTTGATGGRGTTGAGGTCAGGAATCTAAGCAGGCCAGTCAAGTTCTTCCACATTGATCTTGACAAACAATTTCTGTATGGACCTTGCTTTGTGCACGGGGGAATTGTTATGCTGATTACCACAAAGTTGAAAGCACAGAACCGTCAGAATGTCATTGTATGCTGTAGCGTTAAGATTTCCCTTCACTGGAACTAAGGGGCCAAGACCATTATTCCTCCTCCACCAAACCGTTGGTTCTATGCATTGAGGAAGGTAGCATTCTCCTGGGATCCGCCMAACCCAGAATCGTCTGGCGGACTGCCATACAGTGAAGTGTGATTTATCACTCCAGAGAATGCGTTTCCACTGCTCTAGAGTTCAAAGACGGCAAGCTTTACACCACTCCAGCCGACGCTTTGCATTGTGCATAGTGATCTTAGGCTCCCGAAGAACAGTTATTGTGCTGACATTGCTTCCAGAGGCAGTTTGGAACTCGGTAGTTAGTGTTGCAACCGAAGACAGACGATTTTTATGCACTACGTACTTCAACACTCGGCAGTCCTGTGTGGCCTACCACTTTGCTGCCGAGCCGTTGTTGCTCCTATACGTTTCCACTTCACAATAACAGCACTTACAGTTGACCCGGGGCAGCTCTAGCAGGGCAGACATTTGACGAACTGACTTGTTGGAAAGGTGGCATCCTATGAGAGTGCCATGTTGAAAGTCACTGAGCTCTTCAGTAAGGCCATTCTACTGCCAATGTTTGTCTATGGATATTGCATGGCTGTGTGCTCGATTTTATACACCTGTCAAATCAAATCAAATTTTATTTGTTACATACACGTGTTTAGCAGATGTTATTGCGGGTGTAGCAAAATGCTTGTGTTTCTAGCTCTAACAGTGCATTAATATCTAACAGTAATATCTAACAATACACACAAATCCGAAGTAAAGGAATGGAATTAAGAAGATATAAATATTTGGGAGAGCAATGTCAGAGCGGCATAGACTAAGATACAGTAGAATAGGATAGAATGCAGTATATACATATGAGATGAGTAATGCAAAATATGTAAACATTATTAAAGTGACTAGTGTTCCATTATTAAAGTGGCCAGTGATTCCAGGTCTATGTACTGTATATAGGGTAGCAGCCTCTAATGCGCTAGTGATGGCTATTTAACAGTATTTAACAGTCTGATGGTCTTGAGATAGAAGCTGTTTTTCAGTTTCTCGGTCCCAGCTTTGATGCACCTGTACTGACCTCGCCTTCTGGATGATAGCGGGGTGAACAGGCAGTGGCTCGGGTGGGTTGTCCTTGATGATCTTTTTGGCTTTCCTGTGACATTGGGTGCTGTAGGTGTCCTGGAGGGCAGGTAGTTTGTCCCCGGTGATGCGTTGGGCAGACCGCACCACCCTCTGGAGAGCCCTGCGGTTGTGGGCGGTGCAGTTGCTGTACCAGGCGGTGATATAGCCTGACWGCAACGGGTGTGGGTGAAATAGCCAAATCCACTAATTTGAAGGGATGTCCACATACTTGTGTATATATAGTGTAGTTCTGATTATTTTGAAATAAGATTGTTGTAACAACATGTTAGTCAGGTTAAGTCAATGTATTAAAGTTCAAGTTGTACCCTAATTAATTTACAACGTTGGTTGAAATGAGATGAAAACAGTAATGGTTAATTACTTTTTTTAAATCCAATGTATTTTCCATGTTGTTTCCACGTGTCACGCCCTGACCTTAGAGAGCTTTTTATGTCTCTATTTTGGGTTTGGTCAGGGTGTGATTTGGGTGGGCATTCTATGTTCTATTTTCTATGTTTTTGTATTTCTTTGTTTTGGCCGGGTATGGTTCTCAATCAGGGACAGCTGTCTATTGTTGTCTTTGATTGGGAACCATACTTAGGTAGCCCTTTYCCCTCCTTTCTGTGTGGGAAGTTGACTTGTGTTTGTGGCACTTAGCCCTCGTGAGCTTCACGGTTGTTTTCTTTGTTTGTTGTTTTGTTGGCGTCATTTTCTATAATAAAAGGATAATGTACGCTCACAACGCTGCCCTTTGGTCCACTTCCTTTGACGGCCGTGACAGAACTTCCCACCACCAAAGGACCAAGCRGCGTGGTGCAAGGGACTCCTGGACATGGGAGGAGATCCTGGTCGGTAAGGGACCCTGGAGGCAGGCTGGGGAGTATCGCCGTCCAAGGGAGGAACTGGAGGCAGCTAAAGCAGAGCGGCGGCGATATGAGGAGGCAAGTCAGCGAAGCAGGCACGGGGAGATTGGCGGAGTCAGGTTAAAGACCTGAGCCAACTCCCCGTGCTTACCGTGGGGAGAGAGTGACTAGTCATGCACCAGGTTATGCGGCTCTGCGCCGTGTGTCTCCAGTGCGCTCTCATAGCCCAGTGCGCTCTCTCCAAGCTAGTGTGTGCCCAGTGCGATGTAACTAATTTAGCCTGTGTAATACTGCTGCATTGTAAGGCAAAGCACAACAAGAGGAATACTATTGTGTAACTAATCTGTGTTCCAGTCAGATTGTACAGTACTGGCAACTCAAAGGAAAACAACAGCTTGGAAATTAATGTGCAGTCGAGAATACAGAAACAGAGCAAAGCTTTTCAAAAAGTAAAATTACTCCTTTGTCTGAGCTCAGAGGATGCACCTTGTTTTGGGTGAGTTATCCAGATGGCTAACACATGTTAATTTGCTTTCCTGCGGCTATCAGTCTCTTTTCCACAGTAAGGTGATCTGCACCAGTGATCCCAGCTGTATCTTTGCCACGAATTCTATTATTTCAGCAGTCCAGCGCCTAGATCTAAATTCAAAATCTCTTTTCCCAAGACCCACCTGTACTCCATTTGGCATAACGCCTGGCTGTCCCCCTCCCACACAGCTCTGACAGGAGAAAGAATGCTCAAACACTTCTCAGCAGATCTGCATGGACACACATGCAGAGGGCAGACCAAGGCAGATAGATGGATGAATATAGACAAAGCCAACAGGAAGAGAGAGAGAGAGAGAGAAAGAAAGAGAGAGAGATGGGGTAATGTTGGAATCCAAACTGTATGAGAATATTTCAGCTGTATTGATTTTGTGTGCATAAGTGTGTGTGCTTGTGAATATGTGTGTGCTTGTCTGTCTGTCTGTCTATCTGTGTGTGCATGTGCGTGTGTTTGAGTGTGCATACATCTGAGTGTGTGCATGTGTGTGTACAGTTATATTTTTCACACATTGGCACTACTGTCAATATCACTCAGTGTGGAGCTCTGAATATAAATCCCAAGCTTTTAGTCAATACCAGGGTTTAATGTTTCCCCGAAAATCTACCAATTGTCCTTCCCAATAAAATTGCAATCATCCTGGTAATATTGCGCTATTCCCGTTCAAACCGGAAATGCTATTTAAAAGCATGCACTGACTGTACAAAACATTAAGAACACCGTCCTAATATTGAGTTGCACCCTCCTTTTGCCCTCAGAACAGTCTGAATTTGTCGGGGCATGGACTCCACAAGGTGTCGAAAGCGTTCCACAGGGATGCTGGCCCATGTTGACTCCAATGCTTCCCACACTTGTGTCAAGTTGGCTGGATGTCCTTTGGGAGGTGGACCATTCTTGATACACACAGGAAACTGTTGAAAGTGAAAAACCCAGCATATTCGTGACACAAACCGGTGCGCCTGGCACCTAGTACCATACCCCGTTCAAAGGCACTTAAGTATTTTGTCTTGCCCATTCACCCTCTGAATGGCACACATATACAATCCATGTCTCAATTGTCTCAGGGCATAAAAATGAATCTTTAACCTGTCTCCCCTTCATCTACACTGATTCAAGTGGATTTAACACATCAATAAGTGACATCAATAAGGGATCATAGTTTTCACCTGCATTCACCTGGTCAGTCTATGTCATGGAAACAGCAGGTGTTCTTACTGTTTTCTACACTCAGTGTATAATACCAGCGAAAAAAATCTGACTTGATTATACCACTGAAAAATTAAGATTTATGGACAGGAATTGAATGGTTTCTTGTTGTAGCCAATTTGTCATAATTTAATCAACTCAAAGTTATGTCAAAGTCACCACACAAATTGTTGATGTAGCCTAGTTTAAATGTAGGCCTAAAATATTATGAGGTTATTAGCCTACAGCCTAAAGCTATACTGAACAAAAATATAAACCCAACATGTAGTGTTGGTCCCATGTTTCATGAGCTGAAATGAATGTTCCATACACACAAAAAGCTTATTTGAACATTTTCCCTTTGGCAAGATAATCCATCCACCTGACAGGTGTGGCATATCATGAAGCTGATTAAACAGCATGATCATWACACAGGTGCACCTTGTGCTGGGGACAATAAAAGGCCACTCTAAAATGTGCAGTTTTGCCACACAGTACAACGCCACAGATGTCTGAAGATTTGAGGGAGTGTGCAATTGGCATGCTGACTGAAGGAACGTCCGCTATAAGCTGCCTCCAATGTTGTTTTAGAGAATTTGGCAGTACGTCCAACCAACCAGTCTCACAACCACAGACCAAGTATATCTATGCCAGCCCAGGACCTCCACATCTGGCTTCTTCAGCTGTGGGATCGTCTGAGACCAGCCACCGGACAGCTGATGAAACTGTGGGTTTGCACAACCAAAGAATTTCTGCACAAACTGTCAGAAACCGTCTCAGGGAAGTTAATCTGCGTGCTCGTCGTCCTCACCAGGGTCTTGACCTGAYTGCAGTTTGGCGATGTAACTGACTTCAGTGGGAAAATGCTCACCTTCGATGGTTTCAAATGTACCGGGTAGATGGCAGAAAGAATGTATGGCATTGTGTGGGCGAGCGGTTTGCTGATGTCAATGTTGTGAACAGAGTGCCCCATGGTGGCGGTAGATTTATGGTATGGGCAGGCATAAACAACAGACAACAAACACAATTGCAATTTATCAGTTATTATCCCAGTTTTTCAATGACTTGCATACTCAACAGACATGTTATCCATTGAGCATGTTTGGGATGCTCTGGATCAATGTATACAACAGCGTGTTCCAGTTTCCGCCAATATATAGCAAACCTTGCACAGCCATTGAAGTGGAATGGGACAACATTCCACAGGTCACAATCAACAGCCTGATCAACTCTATAYGAAGGARATGTGTCACGCTGCATGAAGCAAATGGTGATCACACCAGATACCGACTGGCTTTCTGATCCACATCCCTGCCTTTTTTTCAACAGATCCGTATCTGTATTCCCAGTCATGTGAAATCCATAGATTAGGGCCTAATTTATTTATTTCAATTGACTGATTTCCTTATATATATGTAACTCAGTAAAATCTTTGAAATTGTTGCATGTTGCATTTATATTTTTGTTCTGTGTACATTCGTTTTAGCTTACTTTTGACTGAAAGATGTCAGCAAGCTTGTTGGCCCTTTTCGCTCACCTTGCACTTGGCTATCAGGGGAATTTCCGAAGGTTTAGGCTGTTTGTACTGTATGATAATCTGCTTATTGTGGTTACTTTGTCACAGGGAACATCTCAGATWTTTCACGAAACAAATAGACAAGCAAATATAGGCCTAGTAGCGGAGAGTCAGCACCATGGATAGAGCCGAGGTTGATCAAATCCCMAGGAATCTGAGTCAAGCTTGTGCACTCGCTTTTGTTATTGTAACATAATGGAACAATGTTGCAAATGTCTATTTTCTCGAGCGCGTTTGTAGACACAAATTCAAAATGGTCCATACCTATATCGTAAATATTCAGGATTTTTTGGTTTGTGCCTTTTTGGTCTTAATTTAAGTTTAGGGTTAGGCATAAGGTTAGCAGCGTGGTTAAGGTTAGTGTTAAGGTTTATGAAAGACAAATAGTAAAAATAGTCTGGGTTTATGACTAGTGACGACCATGTTGTAGCCAATCAGCCATTTAGTTAACAGTGAGTAACTTCAGTTTATATTTTGAGCCAGTGCMACAAAGACAGTTTGGAGATTTGTGACTGTGAGAGATCGTCTGTAGCCTACACATGATAGTAGGCAATGCAATTTATAGAAGTAGCCGAAGTGAAGTTTTATATTGGGGACTTTACATTGAGTTGTAGGCCTAGGCTAAATACGGTAGGCTGCTAGTGTTGCAGGGCCGGCGCCAGAACTAATGACTTGGACAGGCATTTGATTTCCATAGGGGGGCAGTTTTTTTTTCACGGGACCTCCTATGTCCACATGCAAAACATTTTTCAATAGGTTTTTTAGTAAATGTGTAATTTAACTCGGAAAATGTATTACCTTTTAATGTGTTATGAACACAACCAGTCATGGTGTTTTCATCTGATTGTCAAACAAATCACTTCATAGGTGGTGCATGAGTTTCAAGTTTGGGGAAGCTTACAATTAATCCTAACATTTCTACCGATCAATTGTTACTAGCGAACTAGCAACATTGTATCAACTAGCCTATTCCAGGCCCTCAGAATTTACAGCAGGAGTGAACTCGGGACAGACAGYTGTTTTTGCACAAGGAAAAAGTATTCTGTGACGTTTCCAGATTATAATATTTTGCTCTTTCACACCGAGGCTTGATCATTATCGAGGGGGAGAGTGTTGGAAAGATTTTTKAAATACTGTGAGAATTGAGGAACTAATATAATTTGCAATTGATGTTAAAAAAACTGACATAGTTTACTTACTGTGTGAGGTGAAGATAAAATTACTGAGAAGCTCAGCTTATTAAATCAAATCAAATCAAATTTCATTAGTCACATRCGCCGAATACAACCTTACAGTGAAATGCAGTTGAAAAAATAAGAATAAAAATAAGAAATAAAAGGAACAAGTAATTAAAGAGCAACAGTAAAATAACAACTGCGAGACTATATACAGGAGGTACCGGTACAGAGTCAATGTGGGGGGCACTGGTTAGTCAAGGTAATTGAGGTAAAATGTACATGTAGGTAGAGTTATTATAGCTACTATGCATGATAATAACAGAGAATAGCGGCGGCGTAAAAGAGGGGGGGGGGACAATGCAAATAGTCTGGATAGCCATTTGATTAGATGTTCAGGAGTCTTATGGCTTGGGGGTAGAAGCTATTTAGAAGCCTCTTGGACCTAGACTTGGCACTCTAGTCCCGCTTGCCGTGCGGTAGCAGAGGCAACAGTCTATGACTAGGGTGGCTGGAGTCTTTGACAATCTTTAGGGCTTAACCTCTGACACCGCCTGGTATAGAGGTCCTGAATGACAGGAAGCTTGGCCCCAGTGATGTACTGGGGCGTACGCACTACCCTCTGTAGTGCCTTGCGGTCAGAGGCCGAGCAGTTGCCATACCAGGCGGTGTTGTAACCAGTCAGGATGCTCTCAATGGTGCAGCTGTAGAACCCTTTGAGAATCTGAGGACCCATGCCAAATCTTTTCAGTCTCCTGAGGGGGAATAGGTTTTGTCATGCCCTCTTCACGACTGTCTTGGTGTGATTGGACCATGTTAGTTTGTTGGTGATGTGGACATCAAGGAACTTGAAGCTCGCAAACTGCTCCACTACAGCCCCGTCGATGAGAATGGGGGCGTGCTCGGTCCTCCTTTTCCTGTAGTCCACAATCATCTCCTTTGTCTTGATCATGTTGAGGGAGAGATTGTTGTTCTGGCACCACACGGCCAGGTCTCTGACCTCCTCCCTATAGGCTGTCTCGTCGTTGTCGGTGATCAGGCTTACCACTGTTGTGTCATTGGCAAACTTAATGATGGTGTTGGAGTCGTGCCTGGACGCGCGTTCATGAGTGAACAGGGAGTACAGGAGGGGATTGAGCACGCACCCCTGAGGGGCCCCTGTGTTGAGGATCAGCGTGGCGGATGTGTTGTTACCTACCCTTACCACCTGGGGGTGGCCCGTCAGGAAGTCCAGGATCCAGTTGCAGAGGGAGGTGTTTAGTCCCAGGGTCCTTAGCTTACTGATGAGCTTTGAGGGGACTATGGTGTTGAATGCTGAGCTGTAGTCAATGAACAGCATTATCACATAGGTGTTCATTTTGTCCAGGTGGGAAAGGGCAGTGTGGAGTGCAATAGAGATTGCATCATCTGTGGAKCTGTTGGTGCGGTATGCAAATGAGAGTGGATCTAAGGTTTCTGGGATAATGGTGTTGATGTGAGCCATGACTAGCTTTTCAAAGCACTTCATGGCTACAGATGTGAGTGCTACGGTCAGTAGTCATTTAGGCAGGTTACCTTAGTGTTCTTGGGCACAGGGACTATGGTGGTCTGCTTAAAACATGTTGGTATTACAGACTCGGACAGGGAGAGGTTGAACATGTCAGTGAAGACACTTGCCAGTTGGTCAGCRCATGCTCGCAGTACATGTCCTGGTCATCCATCTTTCCCTGCGGCCTTGTGAATGTTGACATGTTTAAAGGTCTTACTCACATCGGCTGCGGAGAGCGTGATCACACAGTCGTCCAGGACAGCTGGTGCTYTMATGCATGTTTCAGTGTTATTTGCCTCGATGCGAGGATAGAAGTAGTTTAGCTCATCTGGCAGGCTCGTGTCACTGGGCAGCTCTCGGCTGTGCTTCCCTTTGTAGTCTGTAATGGTTTGCTAGCCCTACCACATCCGACAAGTGTCGGAGCCGGTGTAGTACGATTCGATCTCAGTCCTGTATTGAYTCTTTGCCTGTTTGATGGTTCGTCGGAGGGCATAGCGGGATTTCTTATAAGCTTCCGGGTTAGAGTCCCGCTCCTTGAAAGCGGCAGCTCTAGCCTTTAGGTCAGTGCGGATGTTGCCTGTAAACCATGGCTTCTGGTTGGGGTATGTATGTACGGTCACTGTGGAGACGACATCATTGATGCACTTACTGATGAAGACAGTGACTACTGTGGTGTACTCCTCAATGCCATCGGAAGAATCCAGGAACATATTCCAGTCTGTGCTAGCAAAACAATCCTGTAGCTCAGCATCTGCTTCATCTGACCACTTTTTTATTGACTGAGTCACTGGTGGTTCCTGCTTAAATTTKWGCTTGTAAGCAGGAAATCAGGAGGATAGAATTATAGTCAGATTTGCCAAATGGAGGGTGAGAGTTAAAGAGTTTTTTTCCGTCTGGTTGCAAATTTAACATGCTGAAATTTGGTAAAACTGATTTTAGTTTTCCTGCATTAAAGTCCCCAGCCACTAGGAGCGGCGCCTCTCGATGAGCGTTTTCCTGTTTGCTTATGACGAAATACAGCTCATTGAGGGGGGTCTTAGTGCCAGCATCGGTCTGTTGTGGTATGTAGACAGCTACGAAAAATACAGATGAAAACTCAAGGTAGATAGTGTGGTCTTCAGCTTATTATGAGATACTCTACTTCAGGCGAGCAAAACCTTGAGACTTCTTTAGATATCGTGCAAAGGCTGTTGTTTACAAATATACATAGTCCGCCACACCTTGTCTTTCCAGACGCYGCTGCTCTATCCTGCCAATACACTTATGTTGATAATGTCKTCGTTCAGCCCTGACTCCGTGAAGCATAAGATATTACAGTTTTTATTGTCCCGTTGGTAGTTTAATCTTCCTCGTAGATCGTMAATTTTATATTCCAATGATTGCACGTTAGCTAGTAGRAYGGAAGGCAGAGGGGGTTTCTTCGATCACCTACGAATTCTCCTAAGGCAGCCTGACATCCGCCCTCTTTTCTCTGTCTTCTCTTTACCCAAATGACAGGGATTTGGGCCTGTTCCTGAGAAAGCAGTATGTCCTTCGCGTCGGGCTTGTCTGACTCGTTAAAGGGAAAAAAGCAACTGCCAGTTCATGTGAGAGTTCGCTGTTCTGATGTCCAGAAGTTATTTTCGGGTCATAAGAGACGGTAGCAGCAACATTATGTACAAAATAAGTTAAAAAACAAGTTACAAACAACCCCAAAAAACCGAACAAAAAACACAGTTGTCAAAAAGAAAGGAGGACCAAGGCACTCTTCATATAATTAATTAAAATGCCTTTATTAGTATGGCATGTTCAATAGAAGCAAAGTTTTCAAAAATYCAACGCGTTTCGGCTGCATGGCCTTTGTCATGCAGCCGAAACGGCCATGCAGCCGAAACGCGTTGAATTTTTTAAAACTTTGTTTCTATACCCCTTTTACCAAAGAGCACCTTCTGTCTACCAAATGTACTATTGTGTACCTTAGTAGCGCTTCCCTTCCTCCTCTTTCTACTAAAAAACACAGTTGGTTAGGAGTACTTAAAACATCAACCATCTTCTCCGGCGCCATGATATTAGTGGTGGAAGTGGTGAGTTGAGATAATCAAAATCAGACATCCCCAAATGGCACTTTCCCACATATGTGTGCAGCAGGCCGGGTACTTCTATGCGTGCCCAGRCACGCAAACGCTCCCTCAACATTAACAGGACAGAGAAACCAGACACATGCGCATTGCTCACATGGAGCACTCCAATCCAAAGACAGTGAAAACATTTATTAAACTCGTATGATGGTTATGGATTAAACCAAAACTTTTTTCTCACAAGTGTAGCAAGTTGTGAACTATGTAAACATTTCCACTCCAAGAATAAGAACAGTARATGACTGTAATTAATACATGCATTAAAAGAAACGTATGTAACCAAATGACAGGGATTAATGGTACATTTACTACTGGTGACATATGTAATGGGGAATTTATAAMAATATACATTCAAAGGATAAAAAATTCACACAATGAATGCGCAAGAATTGGCGGRAGACATCTGAGCGCATTCTGGAGAGCTGAGTACATGCGTTCTGGAGAGAGAATTGTCTATATCTCTGCTACATCCCTCCCCTTCTTGTCTCAACATTTTACATGATACTGAAGACATATATTATCTTCRCACTTTCACTGGCAGCCGCAACTCTATAATCAACAAGGCCAATGGCCCCTCGAGCTACACAAATTGCGTGTTTCCAAAATAGGCATAGGCTAATGATGCAGAGTCTGTGGCTAAGTCATGGTCTTTGGTGAAGTATTTTGAATTATTTAATTTATTTCTGTGTAGACAGGAGTAAATATATAATTTGTGCAAGTGCATTTCAAATTACTGTAAGTCTATTGGAGGCGCCACCTATKCCAAAAAGTAGGTTACCTTTGCACATTTGTCCAAAATAATTCCAGCAWCCGCCGCCAACTTTCTTCAACAAAACTATTTCAACGAAGAAAGCATCCGAGCGAGCGAAACAGAGCACCTCTGTCTTACTGTACAGTATCCCATGTATTTGATGCTGTCTGGCCAAAAAGAATATGAGATGCCATACTCTTTTTGACCAGACAGCATCAGATACATGGGCTACACATACTGAGATAGAGCGGCGCTGTTTTGCTTGCTCTAATACCTTTTCTGAGATTCTCGGTCAAATAAATTATCAATATTTAAATATTTTATTTGGGCAAGGAGGTACGGTAGGGTGGACTAGGCCCCCTAAGGCCCGCCCATTACACTGGCCCTGTCACGTTCTGATGACTGGTCTAATGTAGGCTATGAATGAAGCCAGATTTGATGGTCTCGTTCATGCATGCAGCTATTCGTACATGCATATTTTGTGTTTTTTGCATTAGTGCTGCATAAAATATTTATATTATTGGTTCACGTGACCCTGAATATTTTTCTCGGGAAACAGGGAAGAGCTTGGTTGGGAAGTGTGTGGGCTATACACTAATCAGTATAGCCCACACAGAAGACATTTGACATCACACAGCAGTTTTAGATAAGAAACTGAATTCCTGTCAGATCACAAAGCCAAKACTTCTACAGCTAGAGACACTCTCAGAGTATCTGCCCATACTTGCCTCTTGTTGCATCTATCAATACTGAACAAAGGTGTTGACTGTTTTGCATGTATTAAAACAGAAAAAGATACTGAGTGAGCTGTTGAGGAATGAGGCCTCTGTGCTCTTAGCAATAGTGTTTGCCCTCTCTTTACTACAATACATGCCCTCATCTCAGTTCATGCAGTTGCTTGTCACATATTTAACCCATGACTAACAAAGGAACTTTTCCCAACGCACACCTAATGAGAAAATATTAAGTGTTGAAAGTTCTGTTAAGTCTTCCATTCTCGCATCAAGCGGTAAACATTTCCATCCTTAACCTGCACAGACATGCTTACCTCTGTTTTGGTATCATCTATCTCTTTCTTGAAATTAGATTGTTTATTTATAAACACACACACACACCAACACGAAAACCACACACACACACACACACACACACACACACACACACACACACACACACACACACACACACACACACACACACACACACACACACACACACACACACACACACACACACACACACACACAACACCAACACACACCCACACACACACCACACCCACACACACACAACCACACAACACACACACAACCACCAACACACCACACACACACACACACACACACACACACACACACACACCTCCCCCACCCTGTCTCTAATAGTTTACAAATTCCTCCTTTTTGCACCTGCAAATCCTTTGACACAATATAGCAGGCTGACAAAGAAGTAAAACACCCAGTTTCAGTGAGGCAATTTTCAACCAATGTAGTTTCTGCACAATGGGGAGAATAAAATGTATTCTTTAAAGGCCTTGAATTGAAACCACAGAGGCAAACAGCTCAAATAAAAAGAGGTATGGAGAGTGAGGTAAATGTTAGATGGATATATACAGTTTGGAGGGAGAGGGATAAAGAGGGAGGGATCAAATGAAGAGGGAGTTAAGGACCCAGAGATGCACACAGGCAGACCCTGCTTCTACATCTAGAGTGGCTTACACCCTCCACACTCATGGGTATCCACCCTTCTTTTATCAACAAAACTGAAAGAAAAGCAAAGACTTTTGATAGAAAAATGTATTTGGCTTATGCACATTGAACCACATTCATTAAAATAACAGTCATTTGTTCTGCAAAAACAACAGTCATGGTCTCTCTCATTCAGCAGTGGTTTCACACTGTGGTTAAACTCTATAGGTTGAATCTCCTTTTATGAATCAAATCAAATCAAAATCAAATCAAATTATTTTGGTCACATACACATGGTTAGGAGATGTTAATGCGATTGTAGCGAAATGCTTGTGCTTCTAGTTCCGACCATGCAGTAATATCTAACAGTCATCTCTAAGTAATCTAACAATTTCAGAACAACTACCTTATACATACAAGTGTAAAGGAATGAATAAGAATAAATATATGGATGAGCAATGGCCAAACGGCATAGGCAAGATGCAGGAGATGGTATTGAGTACAGCATCACTTTACATACATACATATGAGATGAGTAACGTAGGCTATGTAAACATTATATAAAGTGGCATTGTTTAAAGTGACTAGTGATACATTTATTACATCCAATTTTTWATTATTAAAGTGGCTAGAGATTTGAGTCAGTATGTTGGCAGCAGCCACTCAATGTTAGTGACGGCTGTTTAACAGTCTGATGGCCTTGAGATAGAAGCTGTTTTTCAGTCTCTCTGTCCCAGCTTTGATGCACCTATTGATGCACCTATCCTCGCCTTCTGGATGATAGCGGGGTGAACAGGCAGTGGCTCGGGTGGTTGTTGTCCTTGATGATCTTTTTGGCATTCCTGTGACATCGGGTGGTGTAGGTGTCCTGGAGGGCAGGTAGTTTTCCCCCGGTGATGCTTTGGGCAGACCCCACTAGCCTCTGGAGAGCCTTGTGGGTGGAGCAGTTGCCGTACCAGGCGGTGATACAGCCCGAAAGGATGCTCTCGATTGTGCATCTGTAAAAGTTTTAGTGTTTTTGGTGACAAGCCAAATTTCTTCAGCCTCCTGAGGTTGAAGAGGCGCTGTTGAGCCTTCTTCACCACGCTGTCTGTGTGGGTGGACCATTTCAGTTTGTCTGTGATGTGTACGCCGAGGAACTTAAAACTTTCCACCTTCTCCACTACTGTCCCGTTGATGTGGATAGGGGGGTGCTCCCTCTGCTGTTTCGTGAAGTCCACGATCATCTCCTTTGTTTTGTTGAAGTTGCGTGTGAGGTTATTTTCCTGACACCACACTCTGAGGGCCCTCACCTCCTCCCTGTAGGCYGTCTCGYCGTTGTTGGTAATCAAGCCTACCACTGTAGTGTCGTCTGCAAACTTGATGATTGAGTTGGAGGCTTGCATGGCCACGCAGTCATAGGTGAACAGGGAGTACAGGAGAGGGCTGAGAAYGCACCCTTGTGGGGTCCCAGTGTTGAGGATCAGCGGGGTGGAGATGTTGTTTCCTACCCTCACCACCTGGGGGGCGGTCCGTCAGAAAGTCCAGGACCCAGTTGCACAGGGCTGGGTCGAGACCCAGGGTCTCGAGTTTAATGACGAGTTTGGAGGGTACTATSGTGTTATTGTTTGTAGAAATTGTTTGTTTGTTTGTTTTCTCAGGTCTACCAGGCATAGATCAGTGGAGGCTGGTGGGAGGATCTATAGCAGGACGGGCTCATTTTGATGGCTGGAATGGTTTAAATGGAACGGTATCAAACGGATCAAACATATGGAAAMCACATTTGACTCCGTTCCATTGATTCCATTCCAGCCATTACAATGATCCCGTCTTCCTATAGCTCCTCCCACCAGCCTCCACTGGCGCACATGAAATGCACAACTTGAACGTCAGATCAACAAAAAATATTTCAATGTGTCCTTATCCACATCTCTTTTTCCAAACAGCTGTATACTGAATTTACTTTTGATGATAATCAGTGGCATTCAACTGATAATAATTTACAAATACTAGAATCAAGAGACATCAGACCAAACTGATTGTGACATATAGGAATAGTTGAATCATTAGTTGACCTGTGAATCTTTCATGCTGGACATAAGCCAAGATGGAGCTGTTGTGTCAAAACTGTGAATGACTCATATCCACAGGCCAATGTTGTCTACATTTCACTTCTCAGCTCCAGAGCTACCCCACTGGGCACACACTGGTTGAATCAACGTTGTTTCCACGTCATTTCAATKAAATGAYGTTGAATCTACCTGTAATAGACGTTGAATTGATGTTTGTGTCCAGTGGGGCTGTAGCTTAATGGGCAATTTAAGATCACACTTTCATAGCTCCAGACAGTACTAAAGCTTTGCCTGTAAATGTGAGTGTCTGGAAAAAATGGAAGCAGTAATTTGAATGTGGCACTCTTTGTGGTTTCAGCATACCTGCTCTCTTAATCCAGAACATAAAGCTGGGATGAGCACTGCCTTTGTATGTGGGTCTTTCTATAAACTAGGGTACCAGTGAGGATTTCCTACACTGGACAAATTGTTACAGCTGTTGATAAGTCATTGATAATAATCAGCCAATTTTTTTTCATGTCATTACTTTAACCCTCCTGCTGTGTTCCGGTCGAATTGGATGGATTTACAACTTTTCTCTCTGAAAAATGTTGTTCATTTAATCTGATTGTCATAAKGTTCCTTGACTTTGTCCACACAGGGCATCTGAACACACAAAATACATTTTGATGATTTTCATTACATTTTGGGTGTTTTATTTAACTTTTGTACGCTTGTGGTGTTCCCGTTCAAAAATTACCGGTCATTACAAATGAATGGGTGACACTACAATTAGTGTATAAAATTGAGTTCAGGCACATGGCCATTCATCAGATAGACTCAATTCCTCACCCAGACCCCCACATGCACATATGTTTGTGTACACACACACAACACACACAACACACACACACACACACACACACACACACACACACACACACAACACACACACAACACACACACACACCAACACACAACACACAACACACACACACACACACCAACACACACACACACAACACACACACACACACTCACTCCCTTCTTGGCTTCCATGGTAACCCCCACGGGAACCTTTCCTCAATAGAATCTTTCCTCCACAGGAACCACACCTGTTTGGCATTCTCACAAACAATCGCAACATTGCTTCAATAATATATAGAACTTTTCTCGCAGCTCTGGTATATAAAGCTTTTTTGAGGCCTTGCTCACAATTCATTCTGTGGCAGCACAATGACCAAACTATRTACTGTATGTGAGGCTCTTGATCATATCTTTGATCATGACACTGGTGAGGAGGAGAGAGTCCTTGTTAAACTTTGACACAAAGTAGTCTGTGATAAATAGCACAATATGTTTCATCTGAGTATTTGTTAGAGTTAAAATAATCCATACATTATGCTTTTTTWAAACTCAAAAACTACTTGTATGAGCTCAGGTCAATGAGGCCTACAGGCCATAAATAGCAAMTAGAAGTTCAAAATGTTCACAATAGCTTAAGTTGATAAAAAGATCTAACACAACATTAGGTGAYAATATATGGATTATTATGGATTTCTAATCAGCTATAATGGAGCGGTCATATTGGACCGGGAACACAGAATGAATTAACATGAAAACTAACACAAAAGGAGGGTTAATTAAGAGATAAGGGGGGTCATAGCCATCTATATTCAATACAATTCACAAGTTCATTTAAAATGTTTAACCCTTTATCATGGTTGGTGTCGATGGATTTGTCCAAAATCGTGTGACCTAAAACATTGCTTTTCTGTATTTGCATTTATGGCAGTGTAAGTTGTTGTTATATCATATATTAAGCATTAATCAGTTAAATTAGACAATGAACTTGAAACCCGTAATAATCTTGGATTTAGCTGTCAGACAGTTTTTTTGTATAGAGATCTCAGAAATTCAGTGTAACTACCTAACATTTCGGGTCTCCTTATGTTACAGGGTGAAAACTGTTTTCATGGGCACACAAATCTAAAATAATGATTGCATTGCAAAATTGAATGCTTCTAACCAAAAGAGTCACCTTACCTTGATATTTAAAACCTAAGTCAATACAGTCATTAATGTGGTACTTCAATAATTATGCATAATACTTGTTGGATGCGCATTTGGTGTCCAGCTGATTAGTTACACCGTAATATTTTCACACATCATCATATGAATGACAGTCAAGTGATGAACAGCTGTAGTGATATCGCATGTGATGCAACAACAGCCCAAGTGCTAGAAAAAAAGGTGTTATCGAGGAATGTCCAGAATATTTTGGTGTCTCAGTCGTTACACTGGTGAAGACAGTTGTGCCTGGATCCACCTTGGATCTAATATCCCTAGCAAATAGATGCTGATCATCTGTTGTTGTCTGCTTGATTTACAGCAGGGTCTCGTTAGATTTAACAGAGAAAGTATCAGGGTAATGAGTTCATGTTTTTATATATTTTTGTGCCTTGGATTGGACACCAAGTCTACTGTGCACTATTGTGTAGGATAGACTGGTGCGCAACACCCAATGCTATTCCTATTATTTTATTTTGGATATAATGACAACAAATTRCATAGCCTAGTAGGCTTATTCACAATATGATCTGGTAATGAAATAACATGACAAATATTTTTTTTCTTCCCACGTTAGACCTGCAATTTTAAAACAATTACAAGGGGTTTGAAGTAGCCTACTTGAACTTGAATTTGGAGCTCTGAAWTGTAAGTACTGGAATAGGCCTACCTTGAAAATCAGACATTTCCTCAATTTGGTGCTTGAAATGTTTTTGCAATTATTGTAGCCAACTTATAAGTTCTCCTGGTCCCTTATAATTATCTGTGATTTCATTTTTGTGAGAGGTGTGGCCAATTTTGTTTGTTTCCCACTGCTTTAATTGAAGGGTGTTGCACTAATCTGTTGTATGTGCAGTTATAGAGCCCCACCTTGGAGATGTCATAATACCCATAAAACCTAGCGGTCAAGCAGGGAATTGGTTCCAAATCATTTTCCCTCTTTTCGTTTTTCCCATAGAGAATTTTCTTGTGGGCTTACCCTGGCGTGATGTTTTGATAACCATATAMATTTTGCTCAGACAAGGTGACTTTTATTAGTATATTTCGCTCTTTTACTCTCAGATTCTMAAATGTTAATTAGCATCAAAGTAGACATCATGCGAGACTATAAATCCCTGCAAGCTCCTGCATGTTATGTCTAGCTTACACCTGTCACGCCCTGACCATAGAGAGCCCTTGGTTCTCTATGGTGTCGTAGGTCAGGGCGTGACTAGGGGATGTTCTAGCTATATATTTCTATGTTGGTGTTTCAGCCCGGCACCATGGCCGGATCCGGGGTCTGGGGGGGGCTACGACCCGCACCGGAGCCGCCACTGACACTAGTCACCCCCCCTAACCCCCCCCATTTGGTTTCAGGTTTTGCGGCCGGAGTCCGTACCTTTGGGGGCGGGAGGGTACTGTCACGCCCTGACCAGAGAGCCCTTGGTTCTCTATGGTGAAGTAGGTCAGGGCATGACTAGGGGGTGTTCTWGCTATATATTTCTATGTTTGTGTTTTGTATCGTTCCCAATTAGAGGCAGCTGGTAATCGTTGCCTCTAATTGGGGATCATATTTAGGTAGCCATTTTTCCCACTTGTGTTTGTGGGATATTTTTTGTATGTGCATGTTGCACCACTGAGGTTAAGTTTCATTGTTGGTTTATTGTTTTTTTCTGGAAGTTTCACTGCAAATAAAGATGTGGAACTCAACACACGCTGCACCTTGGTCCCGTCCTTATTACGAACATGACAACACCTTTGCTAACAGGTATTGTGTCAATTTAAAACGTGCACAAGACAGTTCAAAGAATTGTCAGTTTAAAGACATTTTGCCAATTTATTCATTTCTAAATGTAGCTAACATTTGATTATAACGACACAAGGCGAGAACCAGATGCAGACACAGGAGGCAGATRGTTTGAGCTCWGATATTTATTATAGTCCAAGGGATAGACAAAAGGCAGGTCTGGGACAGGCAAGAGTTCATAGCCAGGGCAGAGTCCTAAACGGTACAGGGTGGCAGGCAGGCTCGAGGTCAGGGGCAGGCAGAGTGGTCAGGCAGGCGGTCAGGCTCAGACAGRACAGGCAAGGGTCAAAACCAGGAGGGTGAGAAAAAGAGAGACTGGGGAAAAACAGGAGCTGAGAGAACTGCTGGTTGATTCGGCAAACAAGACACACTGGCACAGACAGAAAACACATGTATAAATACCCAGGGGATAACGGGGAAGATGGGCGACACCTGGAGGGGCGTGGAGACAAGNACCCAGGGGATAACGGGGAAGATGGGCGACACCTGGAGGGGCGTGGAGACAAGGACAGGTGAACAGACGGGCAGCTCAGGCGGCGCTGGACAGACGGGCAGCTCAGGCGGCGCTGGACAGACGGGCAGCTCAGGCGGTGCTGGACAGACGGGCAGCTCAGGCGGCGCTGGACAGACGGGCAGCTCAGGCGGCGCTGGACAGACTGGTGCTTGGGGCTGCCACAGGACCCACCAGGCTGGGGAGACCTACAGGAGGCTTTGTGTTAGGAGGAGGCACCTGAAGGACCGGGCTGTGGGGGAGCACTGGAGCTCTGGTGCGCAGCCTTGGCACCACTCCCCCAGGCTGGATAACTACTCTAGCCCGGACCCTCCAGAGTGCAGGCACAGGTTGAACCGGGCTGTGGGTAAGCACTGGAGATCTAGTGCCTACTACGCGCACCTCTCCCTTAGGCTCCACTCCCACATTTGCCCGGTACGAGCGGAGCACAGGCATAGGACGCACTGCACCCTCCCAGCGCCCCGGAGACAAGGCACGCAGAGCCGGCGCAGGATACCCTGGACCGAAACGGCGTACTGGAGACCAGACACGCTAAGCAGGCACAATACGCCCTGGCTGGATGCCCACACTCGCATGACACTTTAGGGGGGCTGCCCTATAGCGCACAGGGCTATGGGCACGTACTGGCGACACCGTGCTCTTAACCGCATAACACGGTGCCTGACCAGTAACGCGTTGCTTATAATAAGCACGAGGAGTGAGCTCAGGTCTGCTACCTGGCTTAGCCACACCCCCCGTGTGCCCCCCCCACATTTTTTTGGGGGGGCTGCCTCTCGTACCTGTCGCGCTGCCGTGCTGCCTCCATTCGCCGGTATCCCTCCTCACACTGCTCCAGAGAATCCCAGGCGGGCTCCGGCACTCTCCCTGGGTCCCGACCACCTGTCTATCTCCTCCCAAGTAGTAACATAGTCCAGATCTCGCTCCCATGTCCAGGAGTCCTGTAATCGCTGCTGCTGCCCGTTACCACGCTGCTTGGTCCTTTTGTGGTGGGTGTTTCGTAACGATCGTCTGTGGTGGTAGAAGGATCGGACCAAAGCGCAGCGTGGTAAGTGTTCATGTCTTTAATATAAAACCAAAAACTGAACACAGGAACAAAAACAATAAACGATGATCAAACRAAACAGTACCGTGTGGCGACAAACACTGACACGGAAACAAACACCCACAAACCAAAAGTGAAACCCAGGCTACCTAAGTATGATTCTCAATCAGGGACAACGATTGACAGCTGCCTCTGATTGAGAATCATACCAGGCCGAACACAAAACCCCAACATAGAAAAACATAGAAAAACACACATAGACTGCCCAMCCCAACTCACGTGTCGGCAACATATGCTACAGAAAAATYGCYATGCATACATGCAATCTATTTCAGTCAGGCAATGTCCACATTATTCTCACATATTTTAAAATGTAATAATATTTTTTTTAAATCAATGCATTGGCAAAAGCCCAAAAACKGCATTATTGTTAAAGTGGTAATGGCCTTCTTTTTGGCACATTTTGCATGCTTTTTTTGTTGGGTAGGGGGTTCTATACTACACCCCGTATGTACAATGATACAATTGTATAACATTGAGGTCCTTGGAAATTACAATTAAGAGCTTGAAAACGTTCCTAAAAGTCCTTGAATTTGATTTGCCAATGTCTGTACGAACCCTGCTTAAATGATGTATAGTCCTAGGACTAAATTATTGTTTAGGTGGAGTCATAGGACGATTTGCATATATTCACTTCTATTCCTCATGAAAATCTATTTTATTTTTGTTTCAAACCATTTAGAAATGTTTGATCCCAATATCACACATTGGCCCCATTATTTATAGAAAGACCCATATGCCAGAATGTCAGACTAGAAAAGCAAGCCCCGGCATGCACAACTTTTTGTACAGTGGCAAYACTATGGCAAGAAGGAATCTTAAGTTACAATGAGGGTAGAACAACATGGAGCAATGGTCAACATTTGTGTCTTTACTCCTCAGATTTTTCTTGCCTATGGTAGGATAGCAAACACAGATGCTACGCTACAGGACTGTTTTGCTAGCACAGACTGGAATATGTTCCGGGATTCATCCAAATGTTCCGGGATTCATTCATTCATTGCATTGAGGAGTACACCACCTCAGTCACCGGTTTCATCAATAAGTGCATCGACGACATCGTCCCCACAGTAACTGTACATACATATCCCAACCAGAAGCCATGGATTACAGGCAACGTCCTCACTGAGCTAAAGGGTAGAGCTGCCGCTTTCAAGGAATGGGACACTAATCCAGACGCTTATAAGAAAGCCTGCTATGCCCTCAATWCAGGACTAAGATTGAATYGTACTACACCGGCTCTGACGCTCAACGGATGKTGCAGGGCTTGCAAACTATTACTGACTACAAAGGGAAACCCWGCCGTGAGCTGCCCAGTGACGTGAGCCTACTAGAAGGGCTAAATGCCTTTTATGCTCGCATCGAGGCAAGCAACACTGAAGCGTGCACGAATGCACCAGCTGTTCCGGAAAACTGTGTTCACGCTCTCTGTAGCCGATGTGAGCAAGACCTTTAAACAGGTCAACATACACAAGGCCGCGGGGCCAGACAGATTACCAGGACGTGTTCTGACCAACTGACAAGTGTCTTCACTGACATGTTCAACCTCTCCCTGACCGAGTCTGTAATACCTACATGTTTCAAGCAGACCACCATAGTCCCTGTGCYGAAAAAAGCAAAGGTAACCTGCCTAAATGACTACTGCCCGTAGCACTCATGTCGGTAGCCATGAAGTGCTTTGAAAGGATGGTCATGGCTCACATCAAAACCATCATCCCAGAAACACTAGACCCACTCCAGTTCGCATACCGCACCAACAGATACACAGATGACGCAAAGTCAATCGCACTCCACAATGCCCTTTCCCACCTGGACAAAAGGAACACCTATGTGAGAATGCTGTTCATTGACTACAGCTTAGCGTTCAACACCATAGTGCCCACGAAGCTCATCACGAAGCTAAGGACCCTGGGACTAAACACCTCCCTCTGCAACTGGATCCTGGACTTCCTGACGGGCTGCCCTCAGGTGGTAAGTGTAGGCAACAACACAACTGCCATGCTGATCCTCAACACGGGGCCTCTCAGGGGTGCGTGCTTAGTCCCCTCCTGTACTCCCTGTTCACCCACGAATGCGTGGCCAAGCACGACTCCAACACCATCATTGGAGTCGTGCTCAACACCACCCATTCACATCTATGGGGCTGTAGTGGGTTGAGAGTTTCAAGCTCCTTAGTGTCCAAATCACYAACAAACTATCATGGTCCAAACACACCAAGAAAGTTGTGAAGAGGGCACGACAACAGCTGTTACCCCTCAGGGGACTGAAAAGATTTGGCATGGGTCCCCAGATTCTCAAAAAGTTCTACACCTGCACCATCGAGAGCATCCTGACTGGTTTCAATACCGCCTGGTATGATAACTGCTCAGCATCCGACCGTAAGGCGCTACAGAGGGTAATGCATACGGCCCAGTACATCACTGGGTCCAAGCTTCCTGCCATCGAGGACCTATATGCTAGGTGGTGTCAGAGGAAGAACCATAAAATTGTCAAAGACTACGGTCACCCAAGTCATAGACTGTTCTCTCTGCAACCGGATGGCAAGCGGTACTGGAGCGCCAAGTCTCGGACCAAAAGGCTCCGTAWCAKCTTCTACCCTCAAGCCATAAGCCTGCTGAACAATTAATCAAATGGCCACCCGGACTATGCACTCTTTGTTTTTACACCGCTGCTACTCGCTGTTTATTATCTATGCATAGTCACTTTACCCCTACCTACATGTAAGGGTAACCTGTACTTTACCCTTACCTAACCTGTACCCCTGGACATTGACTCGGTACCGGTACCCCCTGTATATAGCCTTTATTAGTTTTTATAGCTTTTAGCTTTTATTATAGCTTTTATTGTGTTACAATTTAGTTTTTCAAATATTTTTAAATATTTTCATAACTCTATTTTATTAAAACKACATTTTTGGTTAAAGGCTTGTAAGTAAGCATTTCAAGGTAAGGTCTACATCTGTTGTATTCTGCGCATGTGAGAGATAAAATTTGATTTGATGGAAGTGCCTGAAAAGCTAGTTATGCTAATGTGTAKCCTTCAGCTTTCAGCTTGACTGACTAATCATGTCTCTAGTTAGAGGGAGAGAGATGGTTCTTCTGGGGAAGGGGTGGCATTTGGGGGTTGAAGTGTGTGTGTGTATGTGTGGGTGGGTGGGGGGAGGCTTCAGTACTGACATGTACAGTGCCTTGCAAAAGTATTCATAACCCTTGGATTTCTTCACATTCTATTATGTTACAAAGGGGGATTCAAATGGACTTAATATTTTTTTTTTGTCAACAATCTACACAAAATACTCAAATGTCAAAGTGGAAGAACAAACCGTACCAGTCAAAAGTTTGGACACACCTATTCATTCAAGTTTTTTTTTAAATTTTATTTAATTTTATTTTTTTACTATTTTCTACATGTGGAATAATAGTGAAGACATCAACACAAATAAATAACACATATGGAATCATGTAGTAACCAAACAAGTGTTAAACAAATCAAAATATATTTTATTTTTGAGATTCTTAAAAGTAGCCACCCTTTGCCTCGATGACAGCTTTACACACTCTTGGCATTCTCTCAACCAGCTTCATGAGGAATGCTTTTACAACAGTCTTGAAGGAATTCCCACATATGCTGAGCACATGTTGGCTGCTTTTTCTTCACTCTGTGGTCCAACTTATCCCAAACCATCTCAATTGGGTATAGCTCGGGTGATTTTGGAGGCCATGTCATCTGATGTAGAACTCCATCACTCTCCTTGGTSAAATAGCCCTTACACAGCCTGGAGGTGTGTTTTGGGTCATTGTCCTGTTGAAAAACAAATGATAGTCCCACTAAGCGCAAACCAGATGGGATGGCGTATCGCTGCAGAATGCTGTGGTAGCCATGCGTGTTAAGTGTGCCTTGAATTCAAAATAAATCACTGACAGTGTCACCAGCAAAGCACCATCACACCCTCTCCTCTGTGCTTCACGGTGGGAACCACACATGCGGAGATCAGCCGTTCACCTACTCTGCGTGTGACAAAGACACAGAGGTTGGAACCAAAAATCTCAAATTTGGACTCATCAGACCAAAGGACAGATTTCCACCGGTCTAATGTCCATTGCTCGTGTTTTTTGGCCCAAGCAAGTCTCTTCTTCTTATTGGTGTCCTTAACTAGTGGTTTCTTTGCAGCAATTTAACCATGAAAGCCCGATTCATGTTGTCTCCTCTGAACAGTTGATCTTGAGATGTGTCTGAGCTGTTCTTGCCATGATATGGACTTGGTCTTTTAYCAAATAGGGTTATCTTGTATACCGCCCCTACCTACTAGAAAGTGTGTGCCCTCAGGCCTGGAGGGAAGATAAAGTTATTCCGCTACCCAAGAATAGTAAAGCCCCCTTTTCTGACTCAAATAGCCGACTACCAACCCTTAGTTAAACCTTTAGAAAAAATKGTGTTTGACCAGATACAATACTATTTCACAGTTAACAAATTGACAACAGACTTTCGGCACAGATATAGGAAAGGACACTCAACAAACACAGCACTTACACAAATGACTGATGATTGGCTGAGAGAAATTGTTGATAAAATTATTGTGGGGGCTGTGTTGTTATACTTCAGTGCAGCTTTTGACATTGCTGATCAAAGTCTGCTGCTGGAAAAACACATGTGTTTTGGCTTTACACCCCCTGCTATAATGTGGATAAAGAGTTACTTTTCTAACAGAACATAGATGGTGTTCTTCAATGGAATCCTCTCAAACATAATCCAGGTAGAAGCAGGAATTCCCCAGGGTAGCTGTTTAGGCCCCTTGCTTTTTTCAATCTTTACTAACGACATGCCACTGGCTTTGAGTAAGGCCAGTGCGTCTATGTACGCGGATGACTCAACACTATACACGTCAGCTACTACARCGACTGAAATGACTGCAACACTTAACAAAGAGCTGCAGTTAGTTTCAGAATGGGTAGCAAGGAATACGTTAGTTCTAAATATTTCCAAAACTAAAAGTGTTGTATTTGAGACAAATCATTCACTAAACCCTRAACCTCAACTACATCTCGTAATGAATAATGTGGAAATTGAGCAAGTTGAGGTGACTAAACTGCTTGGAATGACCCTGGATTGTAAACYGTCTGGGTCAAACATATTGATACAACAGTAGCTAAGATGGGGAGAAGTCTGTCCACAATAAAGTGCTGCTCTGCCTTCTTAACAACACTATCAACAAGGCAGGTCCTTCAGGCCCTGGTTTTGTCGCACCTGGACTACTGTTCAGTAGTGTGGTCAGGTGCCACAAAGATGGACTTGGGAAAATTGCAGTTGGCTCAGAACAGGGCATTATGGCTGGCCCTTAAAAGTACACAGAGAGCTAACATTAATGACATGCATAATAATCTCTCATGGCTCAAAGTGGAAGAGAGAAGAGCWGTCTGTTTAAAATACTAGCCCACAGCTCGGACACCCATACATACCCCACAATACATGACACCAGAGGTCTCTTCACAGTCCCCAAGTCCAGAACAGACTATGGGAGGCGCACATTACTACATAGAGCCATGACTACATGGAACTCTATTCCACATCAGGTAACTGATGCAAGCAGTAGAATCAGATTTAAAAAGCAGGTCAAAATACACCTTATGGAACAGCGGGGACTGTGAAGTAACCCAAACATAGGCACAGACACATGCATATACGCTGTACACACACGTACACATGGATTTTACGTTGTAGATATGTGGTAGTGGAGTATGGGCATGAGGGCACACACTTACTGTGTTGKGAATTCTGTAATGAATGTATTGTAATGTTTTTAAAATGGTATAACTSCCTTAATTTTGCCGRACCCCAGAAAGAATGGGGTCCATAATAAATACAAAAAATACCTTGTCACAACACAACTGATTGACTCAAATGCAAGAAGGAAAGAAATTRCACAAATACATTTTTAACATGGCACACCTGTTAATTTAAATGCATTCCAGGTGACTACCTCATGAAGCTGGTTGAGAGAATGCCAAGAGTGTGCAAAGCTGTCATCAAGGCAAAAGGTCGCTACTTTGAAGAATTATTCTACAATGTGGGAAATAGTAAAAAAATAAAGAAAAACCATTGAATGAGTAGATGTGTCCAAACCTTTGACTTGTACTGTACATACATTTTTGTTAATTCAAGCCTGAATTAGTTATGGAGTAAAATTTGGCTTAACAAATCACATAATAAGTTACATGGAAATAATGATTTTTGAATGATTAGCCCTTCATCCGTAAGGTCCTTCAGTCAACTATTGAATTTTAAGCACATATTCAACTACATAGACCAGGGTGCTTTTCGAAAGCGGCATAMAGAAGGGCTGTGATTGGTAGATGGGTAACAATAACAAATCAGAGATTGAATATTTCTTTAAGCATGGTCAAGTTTATAATTATGCTGTGAAGTATATATGAAACCGCCCAGACACATCGAAGATATAGTAGTCCTTCTAAACTGAGCTGCAGGACAGGAATGAAACTGCTCAGGTATGTTACTATGAGGCCATTGGTGATTTTAAAACAACTACAGAGTTCAATGTCTGTGATGGTAATAAACTAAGGATGGATCAACAACATTGTAGTGACTCAACAATAATGACCTAAATGACCGAGTGAAAAGAAGAACACAAGTGTACAGAAWAAAAATATTATTGTATGCAACAAGGCGCTAAATTAATACTACAAAAAACAGCAAAGGAAAACACTTTTTTGCCAAAATGCAAAGCCTTATGTTTGGGAAAATCCAACACAAAATCCAACTGCCTCCTAATTTTCAAGCATGGTGGTAGCTGCATCATGCTAAGGGTATGCTTGACATCGGTAAATACTTGGGAGTTTTTCAGGATAAAAAGAAACGGATGGAGCTAAGCACAGGCAAAATCCTAGATAAAAACCTGCTTCAGTCTGCTTTACACCAGGATTGGGAGAGGAATTCACATTTCAGCAGGACAATAACATACAACAGAAGGCCACATCTACACTGGAGTTGCTTACCAAGAATACAGTGTATTTTCCTGAGTGGCCAAGTTACAGTTTTGAAAATCTATGACAAGACTTGAAAATTGCTGTCTAGCAATGATCCCCAACTTCTTGACAGAGCTTGAAGATTTTTTAAAAAGAGTAATGGCCAAATATTGCACAATACAAGTGTGCAAAGCTCTTATAGACGTACCCAAGTAGACTCACAGCTGTAATCGATGCCAAAGGTGTATTGACTCAGGGAGCTTAATACTTATGCAACAACTCGATTTTAGTTTAGTTCATCTATAAAAATGTTAGAATTTTTTCGTCCACTTTGACATTACAGAGCATTTTGTGTAGATTGTTGACAAAAAAAATTACAGTTAAATCCATTTTAATCACACTTTATAACACAATAAAATGTGAAGAAATCCAAGGGATCTGAATACTTTTGCAAGGCACTGTATGTGGGCTACTGTTGGGAGACTGTCAGTGCATGCATTATGTGTGTTTTTAGGTGTTTTGACAAATGTTGTGTGAGAAGGGCGGATACAGTTGGAGAAACAAACTTTGAAGCATGACTTAGAACAGCAAAACATTGCATCAAAGTCAGCTTCCCTTTATGTGTGTTTTTGTCTCCCTCCTCAGCCTGTGTGCTGACACGCTTGCACCTGGGGGTGTCCGTTCCTCAACTTCCTGGGAACAATAAAAAACTGTTGGAGACATAAAATACAGGCAGTCCTTCCAYTTCAACACCTAAAGCTAAGGTGGAGACAGGGAAAATATGAGCAGGCTATTTGTCATTGCTGGGGTGAGGTTGTTAGGGGTTAACTACGGTATTTGTTGCACAATTTTTTTATGGGTTAAGATATTGTGAAAAACATGACAGTACATACAAATGAAAAATCACAGTGAATAACTCACTCAGGCACACAGGCTCTCTGATATTTCAAGAGGGAAGGCAGGGATAGAGCCAGATAAGATGCTGAGGAAATTTTTTATGTTCCTACTAGAACATACAGAGAGGAGAGGAGCAATCAGTCACTCAAAAGTCTGGATGTCAACTCAGGCAAATGAGGTAAATCTCTTACCTTGTGGTGATTTATTACTCTTAATATTACAATACAACTTTTCGAAATGTACTGCATCTACAATTTGAGGAATCCTTTGAAGGATATTCTTCATAGGACATTTTAGAAAATTGAAATGTATTCAATTCAAATACGGTATATTCATTTAGATGTTGAGTTTGTACCAAGTTTGTGTACTTCTTGAAAAACATGGGCATCACATAAAACATTACCACGACAGCAGTATTTACTCAACTTTATTCTCTCCAGTCTTTAGAGCAGTATTTCTCTATTGTGATCACCGGTTAAGGAAGCTTTCATATTGTGAGAGGTAYAGGAAGGACAATGATATAAATCACATTTAATGTCATTGAAAGAGATAGCTGCTAGTAAAATATCCTACTCCCTAGTGCTTGTCTAGGTGGTAGTGTGAGGGTGCTAAAGCTAGGATGGAGAACATTTATATTTCTATGTTATATACATGCTATTGTTGGGCAGTCGTAAAATCAGCCAGTGCCATTTTTATTAGTGCAGCAGTGTTTCCCTKATGCTCCCCAAGGCTAAACCATCCTGGCAGCCTGACACATGCAGGATCAGGCCAACCACCTGTCAGCTCATTTCTACACATGGCCTCTTCTGTCAAACACTCACCAAATCCCCCCTCTGCCCCAACACAACACCTTTGATTGGCTTCTCTATTGCCACCCCAGCTGTCACGTTTACCATCAGAATTAATTAAAGTGATATCCCAAAACACACAAAGTACTCCCTATGTTGAACTATTTCAGAAAAGCTTATCTTGGCTAGACTACATTAGTATTTCTGAGGTAACCACAAATCTTTCTTGGCATCTTCCATCTGTTATCTTTATTTCTGACACAGCCAGTGGGCTGTAGTAAGCATCCAACATTATGCAATTTAGGTATTTTATTGAGGTGGTGTGAAACCCAGCCTACTCATTTTCTGAAAGTACTTCTGCATATTCAGGTGAAGGCAGCTAGGAATGTGGAGAAAAGCTGGGGAAAGGGGTTGCTATAGATATCCCATCCAACCTGCAGTAGAGGTAGACTGACAGGCAGCCAGTGCTTATTGCTTAGAATATCATTTATATTTTTGTCTCTTTACATATGGAGCCAGAATTGCAAAGGAAAATTCCAGGATCAGCTTGAGTAGATTCAGCAAATTAACCAAAGCAGATTAAAATGAAAAACAAATACCCCACMCCTGTGCGATTGGATTTGTGTCAACTTCATCTCTAGAGATTTTTGTTTCCGGAATTCCATGATTATGATATTCAGCGGAATGAGACAACGTCAATTATACCACATTGATCCAATCAATCCAGGCAACAGAGTAAACACTCCTGTGTTGTGTTATTAATTATCACTGTCTGTTATTGACAATTATTAGCATTCGCTACCCTAAATAATGATMATGTACAGGTATGTGTCTAAAGCGAATGTCAAGATATATTTTACACTTGTGAGAGGTCAAGATAAAAGTTTTGTATGAGATAGTTTGCTGTTGTTGGTTTCATGAAAGAATCTTGTAATATTATGCCCAAAATATACATAAATACAACATATTAAAAATAAATACATGGGAATATTCCCCAGTGAAGTTTCCTATCACGTTTTTCTCAGCCAACCAGCTGTGTTGCATGTCTGTGGACATTCAATTGAATGTCTGTTTGGGAGAGGAAAAAAAAGAGCATTCATTGTTTACAGAATTAATGTCATATTAATATTATATTAATAAATAGCTTAAGAATGTTAAATGCATCTTTACTGGGCATTTATCTCACACCCATCCTTATCTGCGGTTAGCTGTTTAGCCATCATTACTGAGCTTGACAATAGGGTTCCTAAAAGTGGTTTGTGTGTACAGGGATGAGGAATCAGTGTCTAGTGAGGGAAATAACACCATGTATTCTCACATAATGTGCCTGGGGCATTATAAATGAGCCAAGGGACACATGGCCATGGTAGTGTGTGTTTTCAAAGCCTGCCTTGTGTTAAGTGTCCATTTCTCTTATCAAGACTTCATCATGCATCCAATGAATGGTCATCCCAGCCAAATTGTTGGTATTACCTCATTATGCTGTGAAGCCAGTGCTTTCACAAACAGCAGGCAGTGAATCATTAGATAGTATTCATGCTTTATTAGTAGTACAATCAGGGMTTTCTCAGAGATAGAGTTTCATGGAGCAGTACTCCGGCTGTTTCCCTCCTGTGATTTCATTAGTGTGGGAAGAAATTGTAAAAATCACTAGCTGTCAGTAGAAGATATCATGGAGTCATTTGTGTACAGGCACAAAGGCAGAAATGGAGCAATTTTACAGACCGGGTGAAAGCAAATACTGTATACGGCATGACGCATTTTTATAATATCAGAGAGGGTTCTTGACAAGACATGAGTATGTGCTCTTCTTTGTGGATACGTAAAGGCACTAAGTTCCACCAAAATGTACATTTGAATTGGAAATTTAACCATGAATAATTCAACCTGAAAAAATAGAGCAACAAATTAACTCAATAACCACAACCCACAATGCATTATTCATATCAGTGACAGTTAAATTGGACCTCATTATTAAAGACAATTCCATGTYGAGTGTAAGGGAACTTTGGCCTCCTTTCTATTTTGGCCTCACATTCTGTGATACAACTCTGACAGGGGCTGGCTTTGATGTTTTATTCCAATAGAAAGAGTTAATGGGTGCAGAATTGAATGAAACTGCTGGGGACCAGTGTGTGACTGTCATCGTTTCCTTTCAGTTCTGAAAGGCAGTAGCTAAGCAGTCCCACAGCCATGCAGAAAGCATCCGATCTGTGCCCTCTAACACTGTTTTGCCTCCCCAGCCATTTCCTTTGCATAGACAATACCATTGCAGTTATATTGAAATGACAAAACAGGATAGAGAGGATAAAGAGGGCCAAAACTACATTAATAGAGAAAATCTTACATCACAAAAGAAGTTTAATCAAAGTGGGCAATAATGTAGCTTGGGAATTTTGTAAAAAAAATAAAAACGACAGCCATGATTTGTTCAGCTGACACAGAACAAACTCTGTTGTTGAAGCAGTTCCTGAGAAAGGGCTTGAAACGTCCAATTTGAAAATGACAGAGGGACGCTGAGTCCTTCGGTGCATCTATTCAGCTCGCAGGGAAGAATTTTCCCAAGCCCAGTGTTCTCACAATTGCGCTTGCATCTCAAATAAACCTCCTATGGTTTCCCAACTTCACAGACAGAGGGGTGAAGGGGGAGCTAGGGGGTTGGTGGAGTGGGGGAGTGGATTGTGAGTAGAAAAGCATTTTATAGAGATGCTGATTTCTTATTCACCCGGCCTCTGCAAGAGCAGAAACATGGAGGAATGCAGAAAGAAAGCCCTCCCTCTCATTGAGAGGCCATCGTATATGAATTCGAAAAAGGATTCCCTGGTGGGAAAAGGCTGACCCCCAAACCCATTGAGGAAAAAAGCTGCTGCTGTGCTGTGCTGCTGAGGGCCTCTCTCTGCAGAGGTGCCTTCTGGTACGAGGTGGCTGTGGTTCTCACCTGCAGATAGAGAGAGAGGGGGAATGAAAGAAAGAGAAAGAGAGAGAGGTAGAGAGAGCGAGAGACATCTCCGGATGTTCACGACAAGCCCTCATCTGCCTTTGCAGCAGAGCGAATGAATAACAGTAAAGTCCCGCTTGAGTTCGCTAAAATGCCCTGTTGCCAGATCATTATCACATCTTTTCAGAAGCAGTAGTAAAAAGACTAAAAGACATATCATCCTGCATTCCAGCTCATTTTGCCGATATCCTCTTGCTTTCTGTTTTGTCTGTGGTAGATCAAGATGTAGGCATTATGAGGCATGAAGATTGCCGTGACAAAGAGCTGTCAGACCTGATAAGAATCGTAAACACAGTAACAAAGTCTATGTGTGGCAGAGATAAACATCCCAGTGATAAACAAAATTATCTTTGSGATGTGATGTTCTGTTGTATAATTTCATGTGCTGTTGCCCTCTGACAATGAAAATAATTGAAAATAATTTTCCCCAAATTACTTTGATAAACAATGGCTGTACAAAATGAGTTACAAATGAATTTGGAGGCCTTTACAGCTGCTACATTCTTTGTGTGGACAATTTATCATATGTTCATCTATAACTGTATAATGTTTACTTTCAACATACTGTAAACACACCCCAGATTACCATTATGGTGATGAATAGTCTTGCTTGGTTCCATTCCAGATCAGAGGCACAATAGTGGTCAGAGGCAGCAAGTCCACATCCTGGCAGTGCGCTTTGGATGTGCATTTCTCTCATATCCTCTGATTTGAATTCAGTTAAAGTCAGTTTTATGCATGGACACTGGCAGATTTGGGGGAATTAGAGATAATTCACTTCTTCAGTTTACGTGACTATTAAGCAGATGTTGGAAGAAAAGTATTCCTCAGTGGAGAAGGGCCAATAATAACATTTGGATATCCACATTATCAGAGGTCGAACACATATGGCATTTGGGCAGAATGTGTGTGTGTGTTTGAGTGTGTGTGTGTGCGTTTACATGGGTTAACCTCGGAAATATCCTCTAATCCTTAAAAACAACTGGGTTTATGTCTCTCTGAAAAATGCTGTGTGGTCATCAATGACATAAAGTGCCCTAATATCAATGCATTACGTCTGATAATATGCACGACATTGATGTGTATGTGGTGAAGAAGAGGTGAAGTACACTATTTCTGGGTTATGTGATGAAATATGTCATCAATTTACCTCTAAATCAGCCRAAAAGCATGCATCATACTATGGACCTTCACATGCCTGTGAAAATGATGCCTTGATATTCACAGGCATGTGAAAATGTAACTGAATGCATTTTGTCAGAGGTATAACAAAAGTTTACCGCATAGTATTACTCATTATAGGTTGTACATTTATTAATAGGCACATTTAATGTAGAAAATAGGGGATTTTGATTGACCTGTTAATGTGATATTGTAGTTCCGTTCAACACCTTCCTAATATTGAGTTGCACCCCCTTTTGCACTCAGAACAGCCTCAATTTGTCAGGGTATGGACTCTACAARGTTTAAAAAGCTTTCCACAGGGATGCYKGCCCATGTTGACTMCAATGCTTCCCACAGTTGTGTCAAGTTGGCTCGATGTCTTTTGGGTGGTGGACCATTCTTGATATACATGGGAAACTGTTGTGTTTGAAAAACCCAGCAGCATTGCAGTTAACATGCTCAAACCAATGTGCCTGGCACCTACTAACACACCCCGTTCAATGGCACTTAAATATTTTGTCACACTCTGAATGGCACACATACACAATCCATGTCTCAATTGTCTCAAGGCTTAAAAATCATTCTTTAACCTGTTAAATAAAAAATAAATAAATCTATGTCATGGAAAGAGATCCTAATGTTTTCCACACTCAGTGTATATGTAGATGTTACGGAATTTTAGGAAAAGGGAAAGGGGATACCTATCAGTTGCACAACTGAATGCATTCAACCGAAATGTGTCTTCCGCATTTAACCCAAACCCTCTGRATCAGAGAGGTGTGGGGGGCTGCCTTAATCGACGTCCACGTCATCGGCGCCCCGGGAGCAGTTGTTGTTGGGGGTTAACTGCCTTGCTCAAGGGCAGAACGGCACTCTGAACCTTTCGGTTACTTGCTCAATGCTCTTAACCACTAGGCTACTTGCCGAATGTTGCTTTGATGGACATTTTTTGTGAGGAGATTCATAGCTTGCTTGCTGGATATTTATCAATTTTTATTCAGACTGAGCTGAAGATGCATCCCACTCATAACCTCCATCTCTGTATGTGAAGGACTGTTGTGAAAAAGTTATGGTAATGACAGCCCAGTGACAGCTCAGAGTTAAGGTTTCCAGYGTGACATAGCATTAGCATGAATTGTTCACAGCGGCCCCATTAAAGATGCTCTTTATTTATTCAGTGTTTCAGATAAACAAGCTCTGGAATATGTTCCGGGATTCATCCAATAGCATTGAGGAGTATACAACCTCTGTCACAGGCTTCATCAATAAGTTCTTCTTCAACAACGTCGTACCCACAGTAACCCACATTTCCCAAACAGAAGTCATGGATTRCAGGCAACATCCGCACCGAGCTAAATGCAAGAGCTATCGCTTTCAAGGAGCTGGACACTAATCCGGGCGCTTGTAAGAAATCCCGCTATGCCCTCCGACGAACCATCAAACAGGCAAAGCGTCAATATAGAACTAAGATTGAATCCTACTACACCGGCTCTGACGCTCGTCGGATGTAGCAGGGCTTGAAAACTATTCCGAACTACAAAGGGAAACCCAGGCGGGAGCTGCCCAGTGACGCAAGCCTACCAGACGAGCTAAATTACTTCTATGCTCGCTTCTAGGCAAGCAACACTGAAGCATGCATGAGAGCACCAGCTGCTCCGGACGACTATGTGATCACGCTCTCCGTAGCCGATGTGAGCAAGACCTTTAAACAGGTCAACATTCACAAAGCTGATTGAATCCCCAGCTGATAAGGTACAAATCTGTCGTTCTGTCCCTGAGCAAGGCAGTTGTACAACTGACTAGGTATCACACTCCACAATGCCCTTTCCCACCTGGACAAAAGGAACACCTATGTGAGAAAGCTGTTCATTGACTACAGCTCAGTGTTCAACACCATAGTGCGCATAAAGCTCATCACTAAACTAAGGACCCTGGGACTAAACACCTCCCTCTGCAACTGGATCCTGGATTTAGGGCCGCCCCCAAGTGGTAAGGGTAGGCAACAACACATCTGCCACATCTGCCACACTGATCCTCAACACTGGGCCCCTCAGGGGTGTGTGCTCAATCACCTCCTATACTCCCTGTTCACCCATGACTCTGACCGTAAGGCGCTACAGAGGGTAGTGCGTACGGCCCAGTACATCACTGGGGCCAAGCTTCCTGACATCCAGGACCTACAGTTGAAGTCGGAAGTTTACATACACTCAGGTTGTTAGAGTCATTAAAACTCGTTTTTCAACCACTCCACAAATTTATTGTTAACAAACTATAGTTTTGGCAAGTCAGTCAGGACATCTACTTTGTGCATGACACAAGTAATTTTTCCAACAATTGTTTACAGACAGATTATTTCACTTATAATTCACTGTATCACAATTCCAGTGGGTCAGAAGTTTACATACACTAAGCTGACTGTGCCTTTAAACAGCTTGGAAAATTCCAGAAAATGGTGTCATGGCTTTAGAAGCTTCTGATAGGCTTTGGAGGTTTACCTGTGAATGTATTTCAAGGCTTACCTTCAAACTCAGTGCTCTTTGCTTGACATCATGTAAAAATCTAAAGAATTCAGCCAAAGACCTCAGAAAAAAAATGTTGACCTCCATAAGTCTGGTTCATCCTTGGGAGCAATTCCAAACGCCTGAGGTACAACGTTCATCTCTACAAACAATAGTACGCAAGTATAAACACAATGGGACCACGCAGCCGTCATACGCTCAGGTAGGAGACGCGTTCTGTCTCCTAGAGATGAACAACAGCAAAGGACCTTACAAAGATGCCGGACGAAACAGGTACAAAGTGTCTATATCCACAGTAAACCAAGTCCTATATCGACATAACTTGAAAGGCCGCTAAGCAAGGAAGAAGCCACTGCTCCAAAACCGCCATAAAAAAGCCAGACTACGGTTTGCAACTGCACATGGGGACAAAGATCGTACTTTTTGGAGAAATGTCCTCTGGTCTGATGAAAGAAAAATAGAACTGTTTGCCCATAATGACCATCGTTATGTTTGGAGAAAAAACGGGAATGCTTGCAAGCCGAAGAACACCATCCCAACCGTGAAGCACGGGGGGGGGGGGGGGGCAGCATCATGTTGTAGGGGTGCTTTGCTGCAGGAGGGACTGGTGCACTTCACAAAATAGATGGCATCACGAGGATGGAAAATTATGTGGTTATATTGAAGCAACATGTCTAGACATCAGTCAGGAAATGAAAGCTTGCTCGCAAAATGGGTCTTCCAATGGACAATGACTCCAAGCATACTTCCAAAGTTGTGGCAAAATGGCTCAAGGAACACAAAGTCAAGGTATTGGAGTGGCCATCACAAAGTCTGCCTCAATCCTATAGAACATTTGTGGGCAGAATGAAAAAGCGTGTGGGGCAAGGAGGCCTACAAATCTGACTCAGTTACACCAGCTCTGTCAGGAGGAATGGGCCAAAATTCACCAACTTATTGTGGAAGCTTGTGGAAGGCTACCCGAAACATTTGACCCAAATTAAACAATTTAAAGGCAATGCTTCCAAATACTACTTGAGTGAATGTAAACTTCTGTCTCACTGGGAATGTGATGAAAGAAATAAAAGCTGAAATAAATAATTCTCTCTACTATTATTCTGACATTTCACATTCTTAAAATAAGTAGGTGATCCTAAATGACCTAAGCAGGAATTTTTACTAGAATTAAATGTCAGGAATTGTGAAAAACTGATGTTAATGTATTTGGCTAAGGTGTATGTAAACTTCGACTTCAACTGTATATACTAGTGTGTCAGAGACGGCCCAAAAAATTGTCAAAGCTCCAGTCACCCAATTCAAAGACTGTTCTTTCGCTACCACATCGGCAAGTGTACCGGAGTGCCAAGTCTAGCACCAAAAGGCTCTTAACAGCTTCTACCCCAAGTCATAAGACTGCTGAACAATTAAACCATCCGGACTATTTACATTGACCCCCCCCCCCCTGTTACTCGCTGTTTATTATCTATGCAAGTCACTTAGAACTGACTCGACTAACCTGAATTCCCACCACATTGACTCGGTACCAGTACCCCCTGTATATAGCCTCATTATTTACATTTATTATGTTACTTTTTCATTGATTTGATTATTAGTATTATTTTCTACTTTTGTTTATTTAGTAAATATTTGATGAACTCTATTTCTTGAACTGCATTGTTGGTTAAGGGCTTGTAAATAAGCATTTGTATTCGGGCGCATGTGACATATACAATTTTATTAGATTTTATTTTTATCATTGGAAAACCCACTAATCAATTCAGAGGCAACAGAAAATAATTAAAGTAGTGAGAACCTGAGCTGGGCCTGAGATGCCTGAGAGTTCCTAATGACCACAATGAATATGGCAGCGCTAGGCAACTGGCTTCCCCAAACACAGAGAGGGGGTATCAAGCCCTGGGGGCCGACCCAGGCAGAATGGCCTCTAATTGGCCTCTCACTAGTGACAGGGCCGGCTAATATGCAGCATTGTGCACAGAGGAATAGACCAGTGTGAGAAAGTTTATTACTCCAAGGGACTAGGCTGAAAATAGAGGAGCCTTATTCCAGAGTTACCTCTTTGGGAATCAGGCCAAATTAGAGAGATTTTTCACCTCTAACAGAGGTGCATGGCTGACACACTCCAATCAAGGACATTTACAGGCCATCTTCGTTGGAACATTCCTGTTTCACTCAGTAATGCATTCTAATTATTTTGTCAAGCATGGCATTCTCTGTGCTGATTATAACGAGCCAAGCTCCAACATCATAATGGGGAAAATATGTTTCTATAGAAATGTGGAGAGTTTGCTGTTTGTGTGGAATTCCGCACTTATCCTCCACAGATGCGCAGACATCCCCGCTAAATCAATTAAATGTTTGTGTGCTGAGTTGGAGCCCGAGTGAGAGAGAGCAACAGATGGCATGGTGAGATACCTGTCAACAGCCCTAGCCTCTGTGTGGGGCAGGTGGGAGAGGTGGGACCAGGGTTTGTTAGACCTCCCTGCTCTGTTTTGAGGAGTCAAATCAATGGCAAATGGTGTCATCCTAGTTTTAACCAAGTACCACACCACCCAAATGGGATGCTGTGACAGTTGTCATGATCTCACAATCACTGGATTGTATATGATAATGCATGGATGGTGTGGCTGTACTCCAACAACAGAGTGCATAGCTACTTTTAACCCACAGTGAATGACCCTTCAAAGTCCAAAGTGATTTACAATGGGATGGGTAGATATAACGGATAAAGCATASCCATACATTCTAACTGCTTGGGCTTACAAAGCAGTAATGTGATAAATGCCCGAGATTAAAATTCTTCATGCCAAATTAATGTGAAATTCCCCAGTATGTAGCATACCAGGCCGAAGACAACTGCTAAGCTGTCTCAATGGACATTCACCACTCTCTAAAATTAGCTGTGTCTGGTATGTAGGAGGACTTCTGTCAGTGTCRAACATGGTATGGCATTTCAGAGCTCAGTCAGGACAACAGAGATGGAGCCGACCAGGTCCTAACCGAGGCCAATGATGACAGCAAACACCAACACAGACAGTAACACCTGAAAGTGACCAGTCAGGGATTGACAATACATACAGCTTCAATTTACCATAGAAGGGCATTGCTTTCTCTGTGAACCTGTATTGCTCAACCAAAACCATAGCCAGTTATTTATGATCCTGATTAACACCCAAAGGTTAAACTAAGAGCAACAATAACATTTTGATTGACATAAYGCCAAGATGTTCTGTATGTGTCTGGCTCAACTGGCTGGGTGAGCTTTGCTKGATGTGAAAACTATATACCAACCTTTATTCAACTAGGCAAGTCAGTTATGAACAAATTCTTATGTACAATGACGGCCTACCCCAATTGTGCGCCACCCTATRGGACTCCTAATCACAGCTGGATGTGATACAGCCTGGATTCAAACCAGGCACTGTAGTGACTCCTCTTGCACTGAGATGCAGTGCCTTAGACCGCTGCACCACTCAGGAGTCATATATACTATAGACTATATACTCCTCCTAATGTGTTTGTATAATTCATTGAACTATTGAACACCTACTGCCATATTCACAATCCCATGAAGAGACACAGCTAAATAGTATTGCACATAAAGTATTCCATTCCTATGACAACATCAGAGTAGATTTACAACCTGTTCACTTGTTTCGCATCAATCTCCTGAGTTGATGGAAGAAAAAAGGCAGGACAGGAGAGAGACAGTGGAGGTGTGGAGGCGCAGGCCTCAGGTGTGAACAGGTGTGTGGGTTCACTGCCATACAGGAATGAGAGCAGCTCCAAGTGCACAGCTGCAGGGAGGGGCTCACAGACATGTATGCTGAGCCTCCCAGGCAGTACAGCCAATGTTGAAATAGTTTTTCCCAGGAGAGGAGAGTGTGGGTGGGTGGGTGGGGGCTTCTACATGTCTAGAGGTGGGGGTTGGTAGCTGCAAGAGAGAGGAAAGAGAAAGGGGTGAGAAAGAGTGAGATCTTGAAAATACTTTGCAGTGTGTGTGTTTGTTTGCTTATGTGAATATTTGTGTGCAATAGGCGTAGCTGAGTAAAAGAGCATTAGAGGGATAGTGAGCAGCAGAAGCTCGTTTGACTAGTCGCTGAATGCATGGTAGTCGGGTCACCCGGGCAACTACTGTCCCAATAAATCCATGATTAAACAAAGTCAGTAATTTGCAAACCTGCCATTATACATCCTGTTGAGATACCAATGAGACCATGCTAACGTTTTACTTTTCTAAGCCACTGGCTGCATCAATCAAAGCCATGGGACAGATTAGGTTTCAGACGAGATCCGTCCCTCCTGGCTGGATACAAACAAAATTAAATCAAATCAAAGTTTAAGTAGAAGTGTTTAGAAACATATTATATTCTTATTTATAATAAAAGTGACTCCAAAATGACACAATACATTATTTACCATTAATTTCTATTGGGCACAAAATAATCTGAAATACAACCAAAACAAACAGCAAATGCATCCAACAAGTTTGTACAGTCACAAGTTTGATGTAATCATTGCGTGCTAGTAATATAGGACCAAACACTCAACTTTGTACTAAAACAACAACATTGTCACTGTCCCAATACTTTTGGAGCTCACTGTATATACTGTATATTTATATTCCAGATTTTCATTGCAATCAAAATGTGGAAATTGAGATTTGGGTTGTTTTGGATACTTTAAATCCTTTACTTTATTGTAATGTAAAAATAATTGCATGATTACAAGCTATCTGCGGTAATGTCGCTATTTTGTAGAAAGACCTTGTTGATACTAGCCAGATGGCCACAGCTAGATAACTACCTATGATGAATAAACAATTTAATTCACTCTGCATTATCCCATTCTGCCAGTGCCAGTCCATAGACAAATGTTTAGCTAGCTAGCTAGCTAAGGTTAGCATATTCGCTAGCTAGCACAACAGCTATCTAGGTAGCAAAGGACACTGCACTAACTCGGTAGCTAACACAGGCAGCTGTTTCATGGAAACTAGTTAATCCATTGTGATTTAATTATAATGACAATACTAGCTACAGTGGTTAGCTATCTTGGAGAAAGTATTTAGTCTTGTGTGTATTGCGTCTGTGCACTTAGCTAGCTACCATCCCATAGCCTACATTGAATATGAAGTGTGACTTAAAAAAAATAAAAAAATAAAAAAAATTGTTGGCTCCCCCCCCGTGGGGGTTCGTGCTCTCTGATTGGCTCAAAGTCAAGTTGTTGGCCACTGACTAGCATTGCAATTCTACAGGTTCGTCTGTACCGGGTCGGCATGCAGCAGGTACCGCTTTTGTTCTAGCAAGAGAAGCAATGGCCTCCCACTGTGATAAGTACCTATCGGCAGTCTATGGCAGAGAGATTCTTGGTGTATTTAATGCTTAAAAAAGGTCCACACTTTCTTTCGATGTTGCTTGATAAATCTTGCTTGATAAGTGTGTAGGCCTATTAGCTGGCCAAAATAACATGAAAAAGGATACAAATATATGAACAGTAATTTCAGCAGTTCAGAATAATTTTGATTTTAGGTAGCAAAGCAGTCAATATCCTATCCTTAACTTGTAGGAAGCGAAAGGCATTTTGCTGTCATTCGTTAGCTATGTCATTTTTAGCCGCATCCCATTTCTTGCTAGCCCTGGCCACTTGCCTTCACTCCCCTCAAAGATGTAAAAGCATTGGATAGGTTTAGATTAATTGTCTACCAATGCAGTTACACCAATCCACTGCTTTTAATCTTTGAGGGGCTCTGAACAAGTGCACAGGTGAAAAGGGATGCATACACGCACGCAGTCTTCCCGTTTTCTAGTTAGTCGTCAATAATCGTTGAAGCTGACAGCTGACTTCTCAGATAAACAGCGATGTTGCTTGTTGTTTGATTTAGCCAGCTAGTTGTCATTACTTTAAACAAAGCCGCCAGTATGCTCTGAATTGAAGGTAACCTAGGATTATTTTACGAGTGGTCCCAACAATCATCTGTCACCTCAGATCATGGATGGAAAGATGAGAGCATCTTCAACGAKGACCAAGCGAGGTATGTTAAGCTACCACCCGGTACTCATACACCACCATTTTCTGACACAATATCATCCCAGCAGCTCCATCCACTGCCAGACAGTGAGCCAGACAGACATGCTGATCTTTGGTGTCCTTCAAACAGTTGATGCTGTGTAATGTATTCTGCAGTTGATTCCATTTATTCACCCTATGCATTTTAACAACTTTTTTCCTTCTCAATCTGTGTCTCAGACACTACTGGATATTATTCCTGTTATTATCTTTCACAACTCCAATCACTACAGGTCCTGTGGAGAAACAACGCTGAGTGACTCAGGCAAAGACGGGAACACTGCAGTGAATGCAAATTTCCTCCAATTCACTMTGAGTACACTGTCCTCGGCTTTAGAGGAAGATTAGTTGGATGTCAAATCTCACAGCTCAAGTGCTCAAACTTGATGATGCATTTGTAATGCCGATCTTAATAGGGATATGGTGAGTAATATGAAGGGGTGCTATAATGGATGCATTATATGGGTGCTATGGTGACACGTTTATGGGACTTCTTCATAATCCTCTTTAAGGAGACCATGACAAAATTCAGAATTGCAATATTTTCACAACAGGGACCAAAAAAGGAAAGTGCTAATCTAAACTTGGTATCAGCCTACGTACAGGGTTACACAAAACCCACTGTAAGGATGGTGTAAAATGATCAGTGACAAATGACAGGATACTCGTGTGTCCATCAGCATCTATTACTAGGCTGGTACTAATTAGCAGCGACTCAGGGGTTGATTAAAATAAATCACCAAGCAGCACCAGACACTATTATGCTAATGATAGCTCATTTGGAGTGGTCAGGTTTGGGGGCCTAAGAGGATTTGGACAGCGCTACCATTCTGGCTCAGGGAAATTGTTTATTGGGCACAATATCATTAGAACAGGGAATGAATATCAACACTATCCATCGCTTCCGAGTTTATTACTCGCTAATGTTCATTCTCTGGATAATAAAGTAGACGGTAAGGATCTCCTTCCAGAGAGACATCAGGGGCGAGGATCTCCTTCCAGAGAGACATCAGGGATTGTAACATACTCTGTTTCTCGGAAACATGGCTCTCTCAGTATATACTGTCCCCGTCCATACAGCCATTTGAGTGCACAGTACATCGCGCAGACAGGAAGAAAGAACTCTCAGAGAGAAAGAAAGGTATGTTTCGTGATGAACTACTCATGGTGTGATTGTGATAACATATAGAAACTCAAGTCCTATTGTTCACCAGACCTAGAATATCTCACAATCAAATGCCGACCGTATTACCTCTCAAGAGAATTCTCTTTGGTTATAGCCACAGTTGTGCATATTCCCCCTCAAGCCGATACCACGACGGCCCTCAAAGTACTACACTGGATTTTATGCAAACTGGAAACCACATATCCTGAGGCCACATTTATTTTAGCTGGGGATTTTAACAAAGCAAATTTGAGCAAAACACTACCAACACAGATTGTAGTACTCGCGCTGGTAAAACATTGGACCACTGCTACTCAAATTCGAAATGCCTACAAGGCYCTCCCTGGCCCTCCCTTCGGCAAATCTGATCACGACTCCATTTTGGTCCTCCCTGCYTATAGGCAGAAACTCAAACAGGAAGTACCCGTGCTAAGGTCTATTCAACGTTGGTCTGACCAATCGGAATCCATGCTTTAAGATTGTTTTGATCACGCAGACTGGGATATGTTTCGGGTAGCCTCTGAGAATAACACTGACAAATACACGGATACGGTGACTGAGTTCATCAGGAAGTGTATAGGAGATATTGTACCCACTGTGAATATTAAAACTTAAACCAGAAACCGTGGATAGATGGCAGCCTTTGCACAAAACTGAAAGCTCGAACCACCGCATTTAACCATGGCAAGGTGACTAGGAATATGGCTGAATACAAACAGTGTAGTTATTCTCTCCGTAAGGCAATCAAACAGGCGAAACGTCAGTACAGAGACAAAGTGGAGTCGCAATTCAATGTCTCAGACACGAGATGTATGTGGCAGGGTCTACAGACAATTATGGACTACAAAGGGAAAACCAGACACGTCGCGGACATTGATGCCTTGCTTCCGGACAATCTAAACACCTTCTTTGCCCGCTTTGAGAATGTCACGTTCTGACCTTTATTTTCCTTTGTTTTGTCTTTAGTTAGTATGGTCAGGGCGTGAGTTGGGGTGGGCAGTCTATGTTATTTGTTTCTATGTTTATGTTTGTCAATTGGCCTGATATGGTTCTCAATCAGAGACAGGTGTTTTGCATTGTCTCTGATTGGGAACCATATTTAGGTTGCCTGTTTTCACTGTTGGTTTGTGGGTGTTTGTTTCCTGTGTCTGTGTTCRTGCCACACRGGACTGTYTCGGTTAGGTTWCTTTGTTATTTTGTAWTTTTTGTCRTGTTCAGTKRATTATATTAAAACATGGACACTTACCACTCTGCGTCTTGGTCCGATCCCTGCTACACCTCCTCTTCAGACGAAGAGGAGGAAATCAGCCGTTACAGAGAATAACACAGTGCCACCGACCCAGTGCCCTATCAAGGACTGTGGGCGCTCCTTTTCTGTAGCCGACGTGAGTAAGACATTTAACCGTGTTAACCCTCCCAAGGCTGCCGGCCCAGATAGCATCCCTAGCCGCGTCCTCAGAGCATGCGCAGACCAGCTGGCTGGAGTGTTTTACGGATATGTTCAATCTCTCCCTATCCCAGCCTGCTGTAACCACTTGCTTCAAGATGTCCACCATTGTTTGTGGACCCAAGAAAGCGAAGGTAACTGAACTAAATGACTATCGCCCCGTAGCACTCACTTCTGTCATCATGAAGTGCTTTGAAAGGCTAGTTTCCTGACACTCTAGACCCTCTTCAATTTGCTTAGTGCCCCAATCGCCATTGCACTGCATACKGTCCTATCCCATCTGGACAAGAGGAATACCTACTTAAGAATCCTGTTCATTGACTATAGCTCGGCATTCAACACCATAGCACCCTCCAAGCTCATCATTAAGCTCAGTGCCCTGGTTTTGAACCCAGCACTGTGCAACTGGGTCCTGGACTTACTGACGGTCTGTCCCCAGGTGGTGAAGGTAGGAAACAACACTTCGCTGGTCCTCAACACAGGTGCCCCACAAGGGTGCGCGCTCAGCCCCCTCCTGTACTCCCTGATTACCTTTGACAGCGTGGCCACGCACGCCCCCGACTCAATCATCAAGTTTGCAGACGACACAACAGTAGTAGGTCTGATTACCAACAATGATGAGACAGCTAACAGGGAGGTGGCAGGAAAATAACCTCTCACTCAATGTCAACAAAACAAAGGAGCTGATCGTGGACTTCAGGAAACAGCAGAGGGAGCAAGCCCCTATCCACATCGACAGGACCGCAGTGGAGAAGGTGAAAGCTTGAAGTTCCTCGACATAAACATCACTGACGATCTGAAATGGTCCACCCACACACTCAGTGAGTTGAGGAAGGCGCAACAGCGCCTTTTCAACCTCAGGWGGCTGAACAAATTTGGTGGCCCCTAAAACCCTCAGAAATTTTTACAGATGCACAATTGAGAGCATCCTGTAGGGCTGTATCACCGCCTGGTACGGCAACTGCACTGCCCACAACCACAGGGTTCTCCAGAGGGTGGTGTGGTCTGCCCATCGCATCACCGKGGGCAAACTACCTGCCTTCCAGGACACCTACAGCACTCGATGTCACAGGAAGGCCAAAAAGATCATCAAGGACATCAACACCCCGAGCCACTGCCTGTTCACACGGCTATCATCGAGAAGGCAAGGTCAGTACAGGTGCATCAAAGCTGGGACCGAGAGACTGAAAAACAGCTGTATCCTTACAGTTTTAGACAGTTGTGGCTATTTGAGCATAGTGTAGGCCTATCAACAAAACAAATGGCGCAAATCCCATAACATTTTCACATGGAAAAAGCTTTTGATTCCTATGATGTAGCCTACAGTAGCCTGTACGTGGTGTTCATTGCAGGCCTCAATTGCATGAGACTTTTAAACGTTTTTACATTATGAAGGGCTTGACATTAATTAAGGATTTTTAGCTCGGTCTGTAACACCATGGGTAGTGTTGCAGCAGTATTATACAAAGCTGCGAGTTACTCGTGCCGCCTTATCTCAGTTCACTGGTCACGATGGCTACACCCACCCGTAGCACGCGCTCCAGCAGGTGTATCTCACTGATCATCCCTAAAGCCTAAACCTCATTTGGACGCCTTTCCTTCCAGTTCTCTGCTGCCTGCGACTGGAACGAATTGCAAAAATCTCTGAAGTTGGAGACTTTTATCTCCCTCAACAACTTTAAACATCTGCTATCCGAGCAGCTAACCGATCGCTGCAGCTGTACATAGTCCATCGGTATATAGCCCACCCAATTTACCTACCTCATCCCCCATACTGCTTTTATTTATTTACTTTTCTGCTCTTTTGCACACCAGTATCTCTACTTGCACATGATCATCTGATGATTTATCACTCCAGTGTTAATCTGCTAAATTGTAATTATTCGATTTATTGCCTACCTCCTCATGCCTTTTGCACACATTGTATATAGATTCTCTTTTTTTTTTACCATGTTATTGACTTGTTTATTGTTTACTCCATGTGTAACTCTGTGATGTTGTCTGTTCACACTGCTATGCTTTATCTTGGCCAGGTCGCAGTTGCAAATGAGAACTTGTTCTCAACTAGCCTACCTGGTTAAATAAAGGTGAAATAAAAAAACAAAAAAAAACTCAGTAAGTACAGAGAACTGTTCACAAAGACAGGTACTGGTGATGGATTAGACTATCAAAGTAAAGGTCAATTACCCATTGAACAGAGCTTGAAAAAGGTAGCATTAAATCCACCGTTATGTTCTACTTCTTACAGTCAACTACAGCTTTTCAAAAGGCATTAGACAAACTTTAAAGAACACCACAGAGGGTAAAGTAAGCTAAACAGACTTGGTTACACCAGTCTTTATTGAAAAGTGCTCTCTTGGCAAGTGTTTTTCCATTACTTGACTTTATATTGAAACCATTTAGCATCCCAGCTTTAATCAGATGTTTTTATCAATTAATTACCATATATAAGCTGTGTTAACCACTCCTTAAGTTTCACATGCCCAGTCAGACTTTTCTCAATAGTCAGTCTCACATAGGAAAAAACACACAGGAAAATGTCAGTGAAGTGATAGCCAGCACACAAACTATCTCAACTCTCATTTAGATAAGAACAACAGCTACCCACTGGGCACTCACTGGTTGAATCAATGTTGTTTACACGTCATTTCAATGAAATTACACTGAACCAATGTGGAATAGACATTGAATTGACGTCTGTGTTCAAGGAGAATGCTGTGATTACACCAACGTCTCAAGCAGAGCGGAAATGGGATGGAATTTCACAGTCCTGGTATCAGGCAGCACACACGGATGCAATCAATTGGGTATCAGCAATCCGGAACACACACTGTATGGAGTTCACACCCATACTGTTTACTCTGGTTAGAGTGGCAGGGATAAAAAACGGGAACACTTTTCTTCTCTTTGGCTTCGTAAATAAATAGCATGGCACAAACACGCACACAACATACATACACGCACACTCTCACTCTCTCTCTCTCTCTCTCTCTCTCTCTCTCGCTCTCTTCTTGAGGCCGCAAAACAACAATACTGAGGTTATGGCCTTATCTCAGTGACATCAGTGAAGAAACTCAGTGAAGAAACACACTTGCTATGGCTTTACATCACCTGTCATTACATCGTAGGATAGTTATTTATCCACTAGAACCCAGAGAGTGTTCTTCAACGGAAGCATCTCTAACATCAAATATGTACAGTGCGGTGTCCCTCGGAGCAGTTGCCTTTGGCAGTTACTCTTCTCTATATCTTTTTTTACAAATGATTTGCCACTGGTCTTACACAAAGCTATAATGACTATGCATGCGGATGATTTCACACTCTACATGTCAGCACCCAAAGCCAGTGAGTTCACTGACATTCTAAATAAGGAGTTATAGTCAGTATCAGAATGGGTGCTAAATAATAAACTGGTGTTAAATACATCTCAAACTAAAAGCATTGTTTTTTGTTCAAAACATTCTGTAAGACCTAAACCTCAACTGGAGTTGTGGATAAAGGCTGTGACTATTGAGCAAGTTGAGGAAGCTATACTCCTAGGTATAGCACTGGATGGTCAATTATCATGGTTGATAATGTTGACAAAGTTGTGAAAATGGGAAGGGGTGTGTCTGTTATAAAAAGATYTTCTTCGTTTTTGACACAGAAATCAATTGTTTTAGTTGTTCAGGCTCTGGTCTTGTCCCGTCTTGATTATTGTCCGCTAATATGGTCAAGTGCAGCAAAGAAAGATCAAGTAAAGCTGCAGTTGGCTCGAAACAGAGCAGCACACCTTGCCCTTAACTGCACATACAGAACTAATATCAACAACATGCCAGTTTTTCCTGGTTGAGGAGAGATTAACTGCATCTCTTCTAGTTTTTATGAGAAATATTACTGTGATGAAAAATCCAKATTGTCTGCATAATCAAATAACATTCAGCTCAGATACTCACACATACCCCACAAGATATGCCACCAGGGGTCTCTTCACAGTCCCCAAGTCCAAAACGAATTCACAGCAACGCACTGTATTATACAGTGCGTTGAGTCATGATCACATGGAACGCCCTTCCATCGCCAATTACTCAAGCAAACAGCAAAATGACATTAAACAACAGATTAAAAAACATCTCATGGAACAGCGGGAACTGTGATGAGACACACACACACACAAACACAAGCAGACACACTCTAACACACAATTGTTTGTTGTTGTATTGTTCGTATTATTTCTTAGTTGTAGTGTTTGTATATCGAATTTAACATTTCTGTGACTGTCCTTCTCAGTCAGTGTATCAGTGTTTTGTTACTTGTCATGTTTGGTGTTTCTTGTGGACCCCAGGAAGAGTAGCTGCTGTTTCTGCAAAAGCTAATCCAAATAAATAAACAAATTAACATCAGCACGGGGACTTTGTTACAACTTTTCAACTCTTAAGAGGCTAATCCACTGTCTGAAAATAATAGCCAACTCTCTCTGGCTGTTCAGTTATCCTGTCCTTTCAGGATGGCCTCTATGTCAGGCTATAATACACTGTCCTCTCATCGTGAATAGTGGAATACATGTTATCTTAGTCAATGGGAAAGTGGAGAAAGGAAGAAAAACATATCTTAAACATCCAGGGCAACCATTTTCTATTTGTTCATTACACAAGGCCTGAGGCTTTTACTCATGAAGTGGGTATTTCCGTCAAGGTGACACATTGGCTAAGTAACAACTCAGAGTAATGACAGAGGGCTGAGTCACAGGATGTGTTTAATGCTCTCTCATTGGAAATAACCCAAATACATTTCCTGCATATGCTGTTCACATATTTTGGTCACACTTTATTTTGATAGTCCCATATAGATGATCTACAGATGGTCATACTATCAACAAACTGTCTGTTGATAAGCAACTGCTTGCCAAGGTTAGGGTTAGGTTTATAATAAGGGTTAGTGTAAGGGCTAGGGTTAGGATAAGGGTTAAGGTTTAGGGCTAAGGTTTCCACACACTTAACRTGTGTAGATCTATGCGCATGCATGCACTGGGTGGAGTCAGTTTTTGTCGAAACGTGCACCTTTTGGTAACATAATACCTCACGATCCCGATTCTCAAATAGTAACATTCACAACTGGGCGACAGAGGTTTTCTTGTTGTCTTCTTATTTGTTGTATTCTTGTCTTGTTGTATTCCTTTGCTAGCAAGTTGGCTAAACACTGCAAGCCAGCTAGCCTTTCCCCATGTGAAATAATCACATTTATAATTAAATAATACGCCTTGGCAAATATTCTTATCCTTGCCAGTGTAACCTACAACATTATCCCAATGTGATATGCTGCTTCAATATATTTGCTCCCATATAAAGTAAATATAGAATGTCATAATTTTATGTCACAGAGAGAAAAAAAAAGCATAAGGCTATCTGTTTTTAGGTTTCCAAATAGCCTAGAATAACGTCATCGTTTCTAAACAAAATACCTTTTGGGGGGATTCTAATAAGGCTACAAAGTTGTATGGTTTATTGTTTGAACAGTCGCTGAGATTATATTTGGCTATCAATGCAAAATACAATGCATTCGGAAAGTATTCAGACCCCTTGACTTTTTCCACATTTTGTTACATTACAGCCTTATTCTAAAATTGATTAAATAAAAAAAATCCTCATCAATCTACAGACAATACCCCATAATCATAAACCGAAAATGTTAATTTTTGCACATTAATAAAAAATAAAAACAGAAATACCTAATTTACATATTTAGACCCTTTGCTATGAGACCCGAAAATGTAGCTCAGGTGCATCCTGTTTCCATTGATTATCCTTGAAATGTTTCTACAACTTGATTGGAGTCCACCTGCGGTAAATTCAATTGATTGGACATGATTTGGAAAGGCACACACATGTCTATATAAGGTGGTGACCAAGAACCCGATGGTCACTCTGACAGAGCTCTTCTGTGGAGATGGGAGAAACTTCCAGAAGAACAAACAAACCTGTAGCACTCCACAAATCAGGCCTTTATGGTAGTGTCTCCAGACAGAAGCCACTCCTCAGTGAAAGGCACTTGACAGCTCACTTGGAGTTTGCCAAAAGAGTTCAATCTTGGTTTCATCAGACCATAAGAAACAAGATTCTCTGATCTGATGAAACCAAGATTGAACTATTTGGCACCATCCCTACAGTGATGCGTGGTGTTGGCAGCATTATGCTGTGGGGATCTTTTTCAACGGCAGGGACTGGGAGACCAGTCACGATTGAAGGAAAGATGAACGGAGCAAAGTAAAGAGAGATCCTTGATGAAAACCTGCTCCAGAGTGCTCAGGACCTCAGACTGGGGCGAAGGTTCACCTTCCAACAGGACAACTACCCTAAGCACACAGGCAAGACAACTCAGGAGTGGCTTTGGGAAAAGTCTCAATGTCCTTGAGAGGCCCAGCCAGAGCCCGGACTTGAACCTGATCGAACATATCTTGAGAGACCTGAAAATAGCTGTGCAGCGACGCTCCCCATCCAACCCGACAGAGCTTGAGAGGATCTGGAGAGAAGAATGGGAGAAAGTCCTCAAATACAGGTGTGCCAAGCTTGTAGCGTCATACCCAAGAAGACTCCAGGCTGTAATAGCTGCCAAAGGTGCTTCAACAAAGTACTGAGTAAAGGGTCTGAATACTTAAGTAAATGTGATATTACCGTATTTTATTATTAATTTCTGCGTTGTCATTATGGGTTATTGTGTATAGATTGATGAGGGGGAAAAAACTATCTAGTCCATTTTATAATAAGGCTGTAACGTAACAAAATGTTGACAAAGTCAAGGGGTCTGAATACTTTCCAAATGCACCGTGGGCTGCTTATTTAATGCACAACTAAACCAAGATAGCAATCTTGAAGCTTAAGTGATTCTGGAGTTGATTAGCTTCCCACATCACCATGTGAAATAATCCTATTTGTAATGAAATAATATGCCTGGAAAATATTCTTATACTTGCTGATGTAACCTACAATATTATCCCAATTTTATATACCGCATCAATGTATTCACTCCAATATCAGCTAAAAATAGAATGCCATCATGTTTTGGTCACAGAGAAAATGTACATATCTCACAGCTGTTTTTACCAATAGCCTGGAATCAATAGTTATTACTTCTAAACAAAATAATTATGGGGGGATTCTAATAAGGCCACAATGTTGTTTATTTATTGTTTGGAGAGTCGCTGATACAATTTTCATGTGGCAAAGGAGTAAGTAGAATGTCGGAGCGTGCTACAAGGAGCTAACCCTTTTGTGACGAAAAACGACATTGTGACATGCTCCCTCGGGTCTGACTCCATAGGGTATAAATAGTCCCTTAGTGGAGTGTTAGTTGAAAAGTTGTTGACAGTTACTGAACATCTGCAAACCATCTACACACGCTCTACTTGGAACTATCCAAAAAAAGTGTTACTCATATTTTTATATTGATATACACCTCTTATAACATCATACATGGTGCAGGAGGAGACAGCTGCCGTTTTACAGGCTCCTAACCAATTGTGCTATTGTGTATGTTGTTTTTTGTACATAATGTTTCAGCCACCGTCTCTTAAGACCGAAAAGAGCTTCTGGATATCAGGACAGCAATTACTCACCTCGTACTGGACAAATATGTTTTCTTTAACGAGTCGGACTCAAAGGGTTTACTTCAGACACCAGACAAGGCCCAAGTCCCCATTATTAGCTTGAAGAACCGATGGAGATATCGGGGACGTAGGTCGGGGAGCCTTCTAAGGATCCGACGGCGAGTGGGTAATCCGCCTCTACCATAAGTCCTATTAACCAACGTGCAATCATTGGATAATGAAATGGCTGAGCTCCGACTAACCTACGGGACATAAAAAACTGTAATATCTTATGTTTCACCGAGTCAAGGCTGAATGACAACATGGATAACACACAGCTGGCTAGGTTTTCCGTGCATTGGCAAGATAGAACAGCTGAGTCCAGTAAGACAAGGGGTGGTGTTCTGTGTCTATTTGTAAATAACAGCTGGTGCACGAAATCTAATATTAAGGAAGTCTCAAGGTGTTGCTCGCCTGAGGTAGAGTATCTCATGATAAGCTGTAGACCACACTATTTACCAAGAGAGTTTACATCTATATTTTTCGTAGCTGTCTATTTACCACCACAAACTGATGCTGGCACTAAGACCACACTCAATGAGCTGATAAGGCCATAAGCAAACAAGAAAATGCTCATCCAGAGGTGGCGCTCCTAGTGGCCGGGGACTTTAATGCAGGAAACTTAAATCTGTTTTACCTAATTTGAACCAGCATGTTACATGTGCAACCAGAGGGGGAAAAAAACTATAGATCAATTTTACTCCAAACAGAGACACTTGCAAAGCTCTCCCTCCGTTTGGCAAATCTGACCATAAGTCTATCCACCTGATTCCTGCTTACAAGCAAAATCTAAAGCAGAAAGTACCAGTGACTCACTCAATATGGAAGTGGTCAGATGATGAAGATGCTAAGCTACCGGACTGTTTCGCTAGCACAGACTGGAATACATTCCGAGATTCTTCCGATGGCACATCAGCCACTGGCTTCATCAATAAGTGCATCGATGTCGTCATCCCCACAGTGACTGTACATACATACCCCAACCAGGAGCCATTGTCAAATGTCAGTGTGCAGCGGGTAGGACGGAGTCAGGCGCAGGACACAGAACTGAATAGAAACGTACTTTACTCGAATAAATCACAAACTAATTCCATACAGGGAAAATATTTCAGCTCGACACAAAAGAGCGACCACTTCACAAAGAACAAACACGCACAAGACCATGTGGGAGCCAGAGGGTTAAATAGGGAATACATTATAACGTAATGGAAAACAGGTGTGTACAATCAAGACAAAACAAATGGAAAAAGAAACGTGGATCGGTGGCAGCTAGAAAGCCAGTGACGTTGACCGCCGAACGCCGCTCGAACAAGGAAAGGCACCAACTTTGGCGGAAGTCGTGACAGCCATGGACTACAGGCAACAGCCGCACTGAGCTAAAGGGTAGAGCTGCCTCTTTCAAGGAGCCAGACTCTAACCCGGACATTAATAAAAAAATCCCTCTATGCGCTCCAACGAACCATCAATCAGGCAAAGCATAAAATACAGGACTAAGATTGAATCGTACTACACCGGCTCCGACTATCGTCGGATGTGGCAGGGCTTGCAAATTATTACGGACTATAAAGGGAAGCACAGCCGCGAGCTGCCCAGTGACACGAGCCTAACAGACGAGCTAAATTACTTCTATGCTCGATTTGAGGCAAGCAACACTGAAGCATGCATGAGAGCACCAGCTGTTCCGGACGACTGTGTGATCACACTCTCAGTGGTGCGTGCTCAGTCCCGTCCCTGTACTCCCATGACTGTATGGCCAAGCATGACTCCAAAACAATCATTAAGTTTGCTGACGACACAACAGTCGTAGGCCTGATCACTGACACCGATGAGACAGCCTATAGGGAGGAGGTCAGAGGCATGGCAGTGTGGTGCCAGGATAACAATCTGTCCCTCAACGTGATCAAGACAAAGATGATCGTGGACTACAGGAAAAGGAGGGCCGAGCACACCCCCATTCTCATCAACAGGGCTGTAGTGGAGCAGGTTGAGGGCTTCAAGTTCCTTGGTGTCCACATCACCAATGAACTATCATGGTCTAAACACACCAAGACAGTCGTGAAGAGGGCACAACAACGCCTATTCCCCCTGAGGAGACTGAAAAGATTTGGCATGGGTTCCCAGATCCTCAAAAAGTTCTGGAGCTACACCATCGAGAGCATCCGGACTGGTTACAACACTGCCTGGTATGGCAACTGCTCGGCCTCCGACTGCAAGGCACTACAGAGGGTTGTGCGTACAGCCCAGTACATCACTGGGGCAAAGCTTCCTGCCATCCAGGACCTCTATACCAGGCGGATGGCCCAAAGAATTTCCAAAGACTACAGCCACACAAATCAAAGACTGTTCTATTTGCTTCCGCACGGCAAGTGGTAAAGGAGCGCCAAGTCTAGGTCCAAAAACTTTTTAACAGCTTCTACCACCAAGCCATACGACTCCTGAACAGCTAATCAAATGGCTACCTGGACTATTTGCCCTGAACCCTCTCCCATTTTTACGCTGCTGCTACTCTGTTTATTATCTGTGCATAGTCACTTTACCTCTACCTACATGTACATATTACCTTCAATTACCTTGACTAACCGGCACATGTACAGGTATATAGCCTCTCTACTGTTATTTTAATTGTAGCTCTTTAATTATTGTTATTTTTCTATTTTAMATTTTTTATATACTGTAAATACTTTCATAACACGTATTTTTCTTAAAACTGCATTGTCTGTTAAGGTATACACCTGTTGTATTCGGCGCATGTGACAAATACAATTTGATTTTGATACACACATACTGTATATTTGATAATTTTTTTCATCATGTAACTTGAGTGAATATTTCAATAAGGGCTTTAATCCACTACTTCCTTTGTTTTATGAAGAATACAACAGTGCTTTCCAGGGGCTCATCCTCTCCTCTACCAGCCAGGCTCAGAGCTGTGAGCTGCCATCCATCCACCCCCTGAACACCTGTTGGAGAGACTAGCAGCTTCTCCAAGGCATCTGACAAACAGGGACAAGCTGGAGGCTTTTGGACTTGTTCCCTCTTTGGCCTGTACATCTGTGATTCCCCTAGCCTTCCCAAATCCCCTCAGCAGTTCAGAGATATCTCTCAGCTGTTGTTAGTGTGTCCTCGGGCTGGGGCAGGCCTGCTATGCTCTCCAGCTGCAGGCTTTTCTATGGTCATTGGACCCCACTGAAGGGCACTATTGTCCATTCATAGGGTTCACTGTGTGAGAGGTCACATGAGGGAGAGCTCGGACCTGGTAGGAAATGAAGGTGGTGTGGGCCGTTTGGGCCAGAGCGTTCTCCAACACACTGAGTAAATATGGCCGAGCAGTAAGCACTCTAAAGACTGTGCAACACTCCATGTATTTGTATGCATGGGATTGTGTGTGTTCAATAATTGAAATCAGTGTACAAATATAAAGGATTACATAATTCATTGCAATGGAGATTTAAGTATCTAAAAGTTAAATATCAAATCAAGTGTTTTTATAAAGCCCTTTTTTACATCAGCAGATGTCACAAGGTGCTTATACAGAAACCCAGCCTAAAACCCCAAACAGCAAGCAATGCTGATATTTCTTTCTTTAGTATAATGTGTCCCCTCTTCACTGTGTGTCTGTGTGTGAGAGTTAAGATACATGGCATGGCAGGGGACAGAAAGCGCCTAGCAGATGTGCAGATAAATCTTTGTTTCTCACTCAGTTAAGAAATTCAGCTCGCTCGGGATGCAGCCCTCGTTCCTTGCCAAAGGCACCTTGCAGGAGCCAGAGAAACTGCAGAACAAATTGGAGAACAAACAGTCACACAGGGTCACCCACATTATCCTTTATCTACAAAGCCAAGGAGCACAGGAGGTGGCGTGGCTTTGCCCAACAGTAGGCAATAACACACATGTTGTGATAATATTCATCTGACACCATTTAAAATTACACTCTCATATAAATCACCCACTTTCAAAGACTTACATGTCTTGGTAAGTTCAGGACCCTRTAACCAGAGACACTTAGCATGCAGTTTTTCCACGAATTTCAAATGAGGGGGAAAGTATGGTTAAACAATTACTTAAGAGGTTTTAATATTGAATCAATAGCCAGTGTTGATTAATTTGACTAAAAAAGTCACAACTGTGAGTTAGAATAACAATTAACTACACCTGTTTGCTTGCCTTCTGCATTTAGTTCAAATGTCCTTCATTTGACACTGGATAAATATGTTCATGGAGTTGACTAACTGTCACGTTCCTGACCTGTTTTCTGTTGTTTTGTATGTGTTTAGGTGGTCAGGACGTGAGCTGGGTGGGAATTCTATGTTGTGTGTCTAGTTTGTCTGTTTCTATGTCCAGCCTAATATGGTTCTCAATCAGAGGCAGATGGTAATCGTTGTCCCTGATTGAGAATCATATATAGGAGGCTTGTTTTGTGTTGGGATTTTGTGGGTGTTTGTTTCCGGTCTCTGTGTTTGTTCTGCACCAGATAGGACTGTCTCGGTTTTCACKGTTTGTTATTTTGTAAATTGTTTGTAGTGTTCACTTGTTCTTATAATTAAACATGTTGAGCACTGGCTACGCTGCATTTTGGTCCTCTCCTTCACCCCAGGAAGAAAGCCGTTACACTAACATACAGTATGATGATATGGGACACAGACAGACAGGCAGGCACGCAGACAGGCAAATGCACAGTCACTCACACAGTAGTATGATAACATTTCAGTTTCTATTTCAGCCATGAAATTGTATGGCTACAGAATGGTGGTGTTATTTCACCTAATCATTAGAACTAGACAGGAAAACATGTAGTTAATGTATATGTAAAGCAGGAGGAAAGCTCTTGTTGTTTCCTGCACCCTGCTGCCTCCCTTCATGGATATGATCATCTTGTGCTCTGGGAGACTGTTGTTCAATCAAAACACCAATTAAAATCATCATGCAGCACTCCATGCATGAATCAATCATGGTAAACACTTTTGCAACAGTACTGTCGGTGTCTTCCTATCAAAGTATGCTGCCACAGTAATGTGCTTCTATTACCATGTTACCTTGGAATTGTCAGTGGAGCTCAATGTAGCATGACCTCTATAGTGTTTCAAACAATTGCAGGTAGGAGGAAATATGTATTGGGTAATTTTACTGGTACCACTGATTTTGAGGTATAGGTGAGATAAAACACTCACAATAAACTGCATCCCTAGCTAAAATAACACTGTCATGGCATTATTAAGACACACATAAACAAATGCATAAACTGAACATAAATCTAAATGTTATCACAATTTACCTCTAATTCCCTGTGCCTACGGTGTAAACTCTGTTTTGCTGACTGACTAATTTGACCAGGGAAAAGATTGCTTCTTTAGAGATATATGAATAGAATTGGGAATTTCTCTTCAGAATACAAATGCTGCCTCTGTAGACATAATACAGCTAATTATTTCTGCACAAGCAGATTCTTTTCAGAGACAAACAAAAGCAGCAAAAAAGGGATGGAAATTCCTATTTTAGGGAGAAAAGAACTGAAGTGAACTGAATTTTTCAAGGCACTTACAAAGCTTAACAAGATGCAAAAAGGAGAAAAGGGAAAGAAGCAATTACATTCTCACAATACCCCATTGCTATGTACATTTTCTGTGGTACCAAACAAGGTCACATATTTTCAGCCCAGGATAATGAGGGGCCTATGGCTCTGATAGACCCCGTTTTTAAAAAGCTAGCCCACCATGCAAGGACCCTGAGCCTTGACCTATATTTTCCATAGTATCTCCATTGAGAGAACTAGAGAGAGGGAGAGTGAGAGAGAGAGAAAAAAAAGAGAAAAGAGGGTTATTAATGGTCAAAGGGTGCATTGGGGGAGGTGTTAAGAAGAGGAGGGTGTCGGGGGATTGTGGCCAATTGGGTGTCTGAACCACTGACCTTTTCCTCCACTGCGCAGGCAAATGGTAATAAGGGGCAATTATAAAGGACCTCTTGGCCACAATTCACCTAATCCTGTAGAGGGAGCTGCAGCCAGATGTAATTACTGCGCGCTGGTACTCTGACCCAAAGCCTGGCGGAACTAAGCCCAGATGCAAAGCATGGCAGTCCAAACCCAACCTGGCTAATTCCGTGGCAGAGCACCAAGATATCCTCAGGCAACACTCAGGCCTCAACCAAACGCAGCTGCTCATCACTCTTCTGATACATCCTATTAACTCTCCTGATATCTAGTTGTGTCTCTCAGAACATTAAACCCTCCCACTGACTGACTTGACATATTATGTGGTAAACAGTAATACTGAAAGTTTACATGAAACATTAATAGCCTTTATTTGGAGGTCCCAGTCACACCCACACAGTTTCCAAAGTGTGTCAGTCAACAATGAAGCCAATGAGAGGTTCCAAGTCAAATCCCACTGCCATAGTTTCATACAGTCACTTTACATGCTGGCCACACTGCTTGCGTTGCAAAATAAATGTACATATATATGTTATTCAATCATTGCACCCACACTGCTCGCGCGCGTCAACGAGGATCTGCATAGCCAGGGGCTAAAATAGGACTTGGTTATATTTGTGACGCTTGATGCGCTGCAAGCCCTGCCTCTCCGATCTCCTCATTGTTTTTTAGGCGCATATACACACATACCATCTCCTCATTGGTTTTTAGGAGCATATACCCACGTGGGTGATTGAAAGAGGAACTGAGGTCCACACTCCAGTCCAGTTGGTAGTGGTAATGCACCTTAATGTTGGTTGCCAACCGCCATATAAAGTCTAAAGCCTGAAGGAGGAGAGATTACTAGAAACAAACGTTTACCCTTTTAACTGTGGATTAGTTGTCGGAGTAGAGGACCTTGTGCATTTCAGGTAAAATAACAACCCAATGTTTATATCCCAGGACAAATTAGCTAGCTGTTAACAGCAAGCTAGCTAGCTAAATTGCCATAAATGTTTAATGTTTTTGACCTGTCCCCAAATTAATATAGTTAGTTTAGAGTTTGTTTTGATATTTCAACCTGCGTGTCCTGATCGCGTCTGGTGTGGGTGGACAAAATCAACATGCCCACTGGCACGTGCAGTCTGGTAAGCATGTTAGGTTCCTGGCGGACCTGTTGGCCATGATGACAACTGCCATCACCATCACCATCAGGTGGGCTGAATCTGGGATGGAACTGCAGGCAGCTGGGGAAATAATATATTTTCATGTGGGATATTGAAGGATATTGAATGGGGAGGGATGTCTGATTTCTGCAGGGTTGTGGTTTTCACCTCCTGACAAATATATCACATTGTGAGGCAATGCTACAGTACAACATTCACAATAAAGGAGGATGCAATGGGGATTTGTAGTCTCTTGCATAGAATTGTATATTCTGAAAGCATGGAGTTGTGGAAGGTAGTACATTCTGAGCAGAGGTGATAGAGTGGTAGCCAGGCCTAGCTGAGGCTCCAGACAGGATGATGTGGTGGTGGGTAGAGGAGGGGTGACAGCCAGCCCGGCCCTCCGCAACACAATGCTGTTTGACTAGAGAGCACACAGGCCCTCTAAGTCTCACTGCTGGGAAAGAGAAATGGGCAACTCCATTAATACCTGTCCACCAACGCTACTCAGCCAACACATAGTGATTGCTGGGCCCAATGAACCCTGCCAATTAGTAACGACTGTGTTTCTACCTCTGCCCTTACCCAGTCTGCAGCCTGTCTGATCTGCCTACTGAACACCGTGTCAGCCAGACAGCCAGCACCCAGGGAGAGAAACACTAGCAGCATACAGATTCTCTACCCAGTCTCACTGTATCAAGAGGGGAATGCATTTGGCTGATTCAAAACGCAGTCATGCGTAGGTCTTCTGTGAACAAAGACATCCAACTAAATGTTTGGTATACATGTTTCACACTTTTCTGGGTGATAATGTGTTATTTTCCTTTACATGTAGGCTACTACAGTATATGATTTGATTTCAGAACCAGATCTCTGTGTAAATGCAGATTGATTAACAGTCTGCGCACCAGGCTTTGCCCTTTTGCTCAATAGAGAAAGTTGAGTTTCCTGTGAAAATGATCTATTTCCAGTTTGTCTCTCGAGGTCAATTAAAAAGAAACATTTAAGCATGGGCAGCAACAGCTGCAGTTGCTCTTCATCGAATTAGAACTAATGCCAACATCATGCTTAACAACATCATTTATTTAATGCCCCATCGATTCTACCCCAGCAGATAATTWTTCATTAGGTTCCTATTCGACTGACACTTAGCTCCTGGAACACGCTGAAGCTCTATTGGACTGCATGGACTAGATTACAGTATAGACATCCTCTAATTGCCCTTGTACCTGGACAGATTTCAGCAGTCCATGGTTGGAAGTGTGGACTAGAACTACATTTAACGTAATGAGATGGTTATGAAAGTAATAACAGTGAATTATTTCTTCAAGTCCTCAATAAGTTATTGGAAGACTAAAAGAGCTCTTACACACGTCACTCTCCCTACACTGAAGTGTAAATGATCTGTTTTTTTTCAAAGTCTTTTGTTCAAGTCTTTAACCTAGTTTGAAAAGGTGAACAGATGGATTTAATGGTCAATATTAGGAAACCATAATCCATATTGATATAATGGCATCTTCAAATGAATGACATATTAATAATAGATGAATCATTGGGAAGTCTCCCTCTGTGCTACTTAGGATACTATCTCAATGGTCCTAGCATGCTCCTCAAGGATTGGCTCCCCTATAGTGAGGATAAAGCTTTTCAAAGGGACCATGATCTTCTCATGTCCACTTTTCCTCTCTTCTCCCATCAATACTGTACAACTAATTGCCTCCAGAGAGATCTATATTAGAATATTGTATTGCCACCTGAGAACAGGAGCCAACCAATATTCCACAACATGACGTTATGGAGAGAGGAGATATGGTGTGCATATAGAAACAGGACATGTGTTTCCATGCACAGCAGACACATTTGTTTTTACAATAAATGCAATGCAACTGTTTTCCATGCCATCTGTAATGAAATCCAACAGGTGAACAAATTCCAGTGAGCTTGTTCTACACATCAGCATGTAGAAGTATCAGGAAGACACCATTATTAATTAAATTCTGAAAATTACAGTCTATTTAAATGCCACTCAAAAAGGGATAATTGATCCAATGTATTCAACGCCCAATCAGAATGGATTCTCCCACCCCCAAATCACACCTCCCATTTCATAGCCCTGCATTTATAATTCAACAGAAGTGACAACCGATTGTCACGTACGGCAGCGTGGTGCAAGCCTCTGGGGACACACAGACAGCCTTTGAACAGTGGAGAATTAGATCAGGCACCAAAGTACAGGGTACAAACATAGACTACACAATTGAGTTTGAGCTGCCAAGGTCTCGCCCTAACCCAATGGATATATTGAATCACATCCATGTAATGTTGCTGGCCCCTTCTAATGTATTTACACTTGATTTTTCTCAAGGAAGAGATTCAACAGGAAAGGATGTTTAAAAATAATGATGTTCTTTATTAAAATACAATAAAGTGTTAATGTGATTAAACAATTTAGTGTTTTTGCTTCCCCATGAAGGAAAGAACATTTAAAAAAAATAATTATGCATTGATTGATAAACGTTGGTTTTGTTCGTGCCATGTCAAATCTACTCAGGAAAATTGACAAGGACAACAAACCTTCAATTGAGCTACACAACAAACAGTTAAAACATTGCTTTCTCTCTACAGCCTCTCCTGTTTCCAGCAAAGGTCTTCTAGAGGTGAAATAATGAAGGCTAGACATGCAACGGATGCATCTAGCGTTACAGACAAGTGCTCCCTAGAGCTCGCAGAGCTCACCGAGCTGGGAGAGAGGGACCATGACACAGGCAGCTGTAGAGGACAAAGATGGGCTTATGCATTGAAGAGTGACAAGAGGAGAATCAKGAAGGATTCCTATATCTTATCCATTAATTTACAGTATATAGAGTGTTGTCCATAATTATTGGCACCCTTGATAAAGATAAGCAAAATATACTGTATACAATACATAACTACACAAATACTGAGCTATATTCTATGCAAAAAATTTGGAAAATGATATTATTTCATACTAATACAATTGCCCAGAGAAAGATTTTATTTAACATATAAAACAAAATCTAAAAAAGATAGGGGTCAACATTATTGCCACCCCTGTTTTCAGTTTTCAATACTCCAGCAYCCTCCTCCCCTTGCGAGGATAACAACACTGAGCCTTTTTCTAAAATAATTTATGAGATTGGAGAACAGATTAAAAGGGATCTTAGACCATTCCTCCATACAGAGTCTTTCCTGATCCTTGATATCAAATCAAATCAAATGTATTTATATAGCCCTTCGTACATCAGCTGATATCTCAAAGTGCTGTACAGAAACCCAGCCTAAAACCCCAAACAGCAAGCAATGCAGGCGTAGAAGCACAGTGGCTAGGAAAAACTCCCTAGAAACGCCAAAATCTAGGAAGAAACCTAGAGAGGAACCAGGCTATGAGAGGTGGCCAGTCCTCTTCTGGCTGTGCCGGGTGGAGATTATAACAGAACATGGCCAAGATGTTCAAATGTTCATAAATGACCAGCATGGTCAAATAATAATAATCACATTAGTTGTCGAGGGTGCAGCACCTCAGGAGTAAATGTCAGTTGTTTTTTCATAGCCGATCATTAAGAGTATCTCTACCGCTGCGGTCTCTTGTCACGCCCTGGCCTTAGTTATCTTTGTTTTCTTTATTATTTTGGTTAGGTCTGCCTTTCAGTCCACGCACCAGGCTTCCTGTGCGCCTCCAGGGTGCAGTATGCCCTGTTCCTGCTCCCCGCACTAGCCTTGAGGTGCGTGTCCCCAGCCCTGTTCCACCAGTGCCGGCACCAGGCTTCCTGTGCGCCTCCAGGGTGCAGTATGCCCTGTTCCTGCTCCCCGCACTAGCCTTGAGGTGCGTGTCCCCAGCCCGGTACCACCAGTGCCGGCACCAGGCTTATAGTGCGCCTCGGCAGTCCAGTATGCCCTGTTCCTTCTCCCCGCACTCGCCTTGAGGTGCGTGTCTCCAGCTCGGTACCACCAGCTCCGGCACCACGCACCAGGCCTACAGTGCGCCTCGGCAAGCCTGAGCTGCCTGTCTGTCCAGCGCCGCCTGAGCTGCCTGTCTGTCCAGCGCCACCTGAGCTGCCCGTCTGTCCAGCGCCAGGCGTGACAGTACCCCCCCCCCCCCCCCCCAAAGGTGCAAAACCTGACACAGAAGTGGAGGTCCGGTGGGCAGCTCCGGACTGAGGGGCAGCTCCGACTGAGGGCAGCTCAGGACTGGGGGAGCTCAGGACTGAGGGGCAGCTCCGGATTGACAGCAGCTCGGACTGACAGGCACTCCGGACTGAGAGTAGCTCCGGACTGAGGAGTAGCTCCGGACTGAGGAGTAGCTCCGGACTGACGGGCAGCTCCGGGACTGAAGGGCAGCTCCGGACTGAAGGCAGCTCCGGACTGGGACAAGCTCAGGACTGAGGGTAACTCAGGACTGAGGGGCAGCTCCTGACTGGCGCGGCTCTGGCGGCTCCGCTTGCGGAGGGCTCGGCGCTCCTGACTGGCGGGCGGCTCTGGCGGCTCACTGACTGCGCGGGCGGCTCTGGCGGCTCCTGACTTGCGGCGGCTCTGGCGCTGACTGGCGCGGCTCTGCGCTCCTGACTGGCGGGCGGCTCTGGCGGCTCCTGACTGACAGATGGCTCTAGCGGCTCCTGACTGACGACGGCTCTAGCGGCTCAGGACAGACGGGGCGGCTCTGACGGCTCAGACAGACGGGCAGCTCAGCGGCGCTGGACAGACGGGCAGCTCAGGCGGCGCTGGACAGAATGGGCAGCTCAGGCGGCGCGGACAGACAGGCAGCGCTGGACAGACGGGCAGCTCAGGTGGCGCTGGACAGACAGGCAGCTCAGGCGGCGTGGACAGACAGGCAGCTCAGGCTTGCCGAGGCGCACTGTAGGCCTGGTGCGTGCCGGAGCTGGTGGTACCAGCTGGAGACACAGCACCTCAAGGCGAGTGCGGGGAGAAGGAACAGGGCATACTGGACTGCCAGGCGCACTATAAGCCTGGTGCCGGCACTGGTGTACCGGGCTGGACACGCACCTCAAGGCTAGTGCGGGAGCAGAAAGGGCATACTAGCACCCTGGAGGCGCACAGGAAGCCTGGTGCGGACTGAAAGGCAGACCTAACCAAAATAATAAAGAAAACAAAGATAACTAAGCCAGGGCGTGACAAAGAGACCGCAGCGGTAGAGATACTCTTAATGATCGCTATGAAAAACAACATGACATTTACCCTAGGTGCTGCACCCTCGACAACTAATTGATTATTATTATTTGACCATGCTGGTCATATGAACATTTGAACATCATTGGCCAATGTTCTGTTATAATCTCCACCCGCACAGCCAGAAGAGGACTGGCCACCTCTCATAGCCTGGTTCCTCTCTAGGTTTCTTCCTAGATTTTGGCGTTTCTAGGAGTTTTTCCTAGCCACTGTGCTTCTACGCCTGCATTGCTTGCTGTTTGGGGTTTTAGCTGGGTTTCTGTACACACTTTGAGATATCAGCTGATGTACGAAGGGCTATATAAATACATTTGATTTATTGATATCAAGGATCAGGAAAGACTCTGTATGGAGGAATGGTCTAAGATCCCTTTAATCTGTTCTCCAATCTCAAAATATTATTTTAGAAAAAGGCTCAGTGTTGTTATCCTCGCAAGGAGAGGAGGGGCTGAGTATTGAAAACTGAAAACAGGGTGGCAATAATGTACCCCTATCTTTTTTAGATTTTGTTTTATATGTTAAATAAAATCTTTCTCTGGGCAATTGATTAGTATGAAATAATATCATTCCAAATTTTTGCATAGAATAGCTCAGTATTTGTGTATATGTATTGTATACAGTATATTTTGCTTATCTTTATCAAGGGTGCCAATAATTATGGACAACACTCTATATACTGTAAATTAATGGATAAGATATAGGAATCCTTCATGATTCTCTCTTGTCACTCTTCAATGCATAAGCCATCTTTGTCCTCTACAGCTGCCTGTGTATGGTCCCTCTCTCCCAGTCGGAGCTCTGCGAGCTCTAGGGAGCACTGTCTGTAACGCTAGATGCATCCGTTGCATGTCTAGCCTTCATTATTTCACCTCTAGAGACCTTTTTGCTGGAAACAGGAGAGGCTGTAGAGAGGAAAGCAATGTTTAACTGTTTGTTTGTAGCTCAATTGAAGGTTTGTTTCCTTGTCAATTTTCCTGAGTAGATTTGACATGGCACGAACAAAAAACCAACGTTATCAATCAATGCATAATTATTTTTTTTAAATTCTTTCCTTCATGGGGAAGCAAAAACACTAAAATGTTTAATCACATAAACACTTTATTGTATTTTAATAAAGAACATCATTATTTTTAAAACATCCTTTCCTGTTGAATCTCTTCCTGAGAAAATCAAGTGTAAATACATAAGAAGCCAGCAACATTACATGGATGTGATTCAATATATCCATTGGGTTAGGGAAGACCTTGGCAGCTCAAACTCAATTGTGTAGTCTATGTTTTACCCTGTACTTTTGTGCCTGATCTAATTCTCCACTGTTCAAAGGCTGCTGTGTTCCCCAGAGGCTTGCACCACCCTGCCGTACGTGACAATCGGTTGTCACTTCTGTTGAATATAAATGCAGGCTATGAAATGGGAGGTGTGATTTGGGGGTGGGAGAATCCATTCTGATTGGGCGTTGAATACATTGGATCAATTATCCCTTTTTGAGTGGATTTAAATAGACTGTAATTTTCAGAATTTAATTAATAATGGTGTCTTCCTGATACTTCTTACATGCTGATTGTAGAACAAGCTCACTGGAATTTGTTCACCTGTTGGATTCATTACAGATGCATGGAAAACAGTTGCATTGCATTTATTGTAAAAACAAATGGTCTCTGTGCATGGAAACACATTGTCCGTTTCTAATATGCACACCAATATCTCCTCTCTCCATAACGTCATGTTGTGAATATGGTTGGGCTCCTGTTCTCAGTGGCAATACAATATTCTAATATTAATCTCTCTGGAGGCCAATTAGTTGTACAGTATTGATGGGAGAAAGAGGAAAATGGACATGAGAAGATCATGGTCCCTTTGAAAAGCTTATCCCTATTAGGGAGCCAATCCTTGAGGAGCATGCTTAGGACCCATGAAGGATTAGTATCCTAAAAGTAGCACAGAAGGGAGAGCTTCCAATGATTCATCTATTATAATAGTTCATTCATTTTGAGATGCCATTATATCAATTGGATTCTATGGTTTCCTAATAGTGACCATTAAAATCCATCTGTTCACCTTTTTCAAAACATTAGGTTAAAGACTTGAACAAAAGACTTTGAAAAAAACCAGATCATTTACCACTTCAGTGTAGGAGAGTGACGTGATGTAAGAGACTCTTTTAGTCTTCCATAACTTATTGAGACTTGAAGAAATAATTCACTGGATTTACTTTTCGATAACCATCTCATTACGTTAAATGGTAGTTCTGAGTCACACTTCCAACCATGACTGCTGAAATCTGTCCAGGTACAAAGAGGCAATTAGAGATGTTCTATACTGTAATCTATTCCATGCACAGTCCCAAAGAG